>NW_023270314.1:30891841-31090348 GCF_011800145.1 Mirounga leonina
AGGGGTTAGCCCAGTGATGGGTATTAAAGAGGGCATGTACTACACGGAGCACTGGGTGTTATACGAAAATAATGAATCGTGGATCACTATATCAAAAACTAATGATGCCAAGATGTCCATCTAGAGATGAATGGATAAAGAAGATGTGGTATATATATACAATGGAATATTATGCAGCCATCAGAAGGAATGAAATCTTGCCATTTGCAGCGACGTGGATGGAACTGGAGGGTATTATGCTGAGTGAAATAAGTCAATCAGAGAAAGACTTGTATCATATCTTGCTAATACAAGGAATTCTTAATCTCAGGAAACAAACTGAGGGTTGCTGGAGGGGTGGGGGGAGGGAGGGATGGGGTGGCTGGGTGATAGACATTGGGGAGGGTATGTGCTATGGTGAGCGCTGTGAATTGTATAAGACTGTTGAATCATAGACCTGTACCTCTGAAACAATACATTATATGTTAAAAAAAAAATAGGAAGGGAAAAATGAAGGGGGGGAATCGGAGGGGGAGACGAACCATGAGAGTCTATGGACTCTGAGAAACAGACTGAGGGTTCTAGAGGGGAAGGGGGTAAGGGGATGGGTTAGCCTGGTGATGGGTATTAAAGAGGGCATGTACTGAATGGAGCACTGGGTGTTATACGCAAACAATCATGGAACACTACATCAGAAACTAAATGATGTAATGTATGGTGATTAACATAACATAATTTAAAAAAAGCGTTTGCCTTCCGCTCAGGTCATGATCCGAGGGTCTTGGGATCGAGCCCTGCATCGGGCTCCCTGTTCCGTGGGAAGCCTGCCTCTCCCTCTGCCACTCCCCCTGCTTGTGTTCCCTCTCTCGCTGTCTCTCTCTGTCAAATAAATAAATACAATCTTAAAAAAAAAATTCTTACTATATAGATACCTGATGCCATTGATGGGGGGCAGAGGCGGGGGACTGTTCCCACGTAGCATGATAAGTCCATTAACAGCTTGGTTACTGTCTTTGTGAGTAGGAAGGGGTATGGAAGCGACATACGACTATTTAAGCATAAGATGTCCTCAGTGTAGGTATCTAATTTGTTTTGATATATTTTTACCAAATGAGTCTCATTGACAAGGAACAAATGAGACTAAAATTCAAATAACATGACATATGTAAAAAATGATTTTGCCTGTTGTCATTGTGTACTTATACATCTATATAAATTAGTATGTCTTGGAGAAAAGATTTAATATAAATGTGTAATATTATGATAAAAATTAAAGCATGGCTTCTCTGAAAGACAGATTCTCTGTTTTTCCAGACTATATATATTATGTTGAAGATGTATTGGCATGAACTAGCTTCCAAAGATATTTTCCTCTAAAACTTTGTTTTGTTGCTTGGACTAACAATTTACGTTTTCTTTAATATGGTTTGTATTTTACTTAAAAGTCTGGTGCCAGGGGCACCTGGGTGGTGCAGTTAGTTGAGCATCCCACTCTTGGGTTCCTCTTGGGTTGTGATCTCGAGGTTGTGAGATTGGGCCCCAGGTCGGGTACCATGCTGAGCACAGAGTCTGTTCGGGGCCTTCTCTCTCTTCTCTCTGTCCTGCTGCCCCTCCCTCCTCCCTCAAATAAATAAATCTTTTTTAAAAAGTTTGGTGCAGTGTTAACCTAATTTAGTCAGACTTAACAATTATTTCTTACTATGTGATATTAACTACATGCTCTTAATATTTTCCTTTGACCTTTACTTCTGAATCTTCCCTTTATTATCTTTATCCCTTTCCAGCTAACCTTGAATGAGACATCTATACTTGGTTACTCCCTTTTCATAATTGCTTTTCAACTCACATTGAACATTTACCTCTGTAAACGTGTCCTCACTAAGGTTTAGAATAATTTTTTGTTTTCTGCATGTGGTGCTCTTAACTACCCTTTATTTTCTTTGGCTTATAGGATGTCCTTTTATGAATGTTTGTATCAATGTTCATTTGTTTTACTTTTCTGACCTTTCACAGTCTTTACTACCATCTCTCTGCCTTCCTTACCTTTTTAAAAATCATTTCTTAAATTTTAAATTCCTTTCAGTTTTCTGGGGATACTTTCTCTCTAAATCTTCTCAAGAACTCCAGTGGCTTTCAGCTCTTACCTATATTAGTATGGCTTCTAAAACTATCACTAGCCCAGATCTCTTTCCTCAGAACCAGATTTATGTTTTCATCTGCTTGTTGGACATCTCCATCCATGTAGCATACCGAGGAATGTAAACATTAACATGTCCAGAACTCATGTGGGAGTTTTCAATTTTTTCTTTCTCCCTCATCTTTGCCTAGTCCTTCTGAGCAATGTCATAAATTTGTTTTCTCTTCATTCCTCTTTTGTCACTTCTTTGTAGGCCTTCGTGCTGTCATCTAGACTGGTTTTGCCAATAGAAATATACTACAAGCCACTATAATTTAAATTTTTTACTTTTAGTAGTCACATTGAAAGAGTAAAAAGAAACCGTTAAAATAAATTTTTATAATATATTTAATTCAACATAATTAACGTATTATGTCAACATACAGTATTTTTAAAGAAATATTGAAACGTTTTACCTTGTTGTATATCTTTGAAATCCAGTGTATATTTTACACTTAGAGTACATCTCAATTGAGACAAGCCACATTTCAGTGCTCAGTAGCCACATATGGCTAGTGATTGTCTCCTGCAGTGTAGATCTACACAACTATAAGAGTTTTCTTCTGGTTTCCCAGCCTTTATAGTCTCTCCTTAACTGGTTCATTCTCCAAATCACTGACAAAGTTTATCCTGAAAAACAAATTTGGTCATTTCATTCACTTGCTTTAATACCTCCATTTATTCGCTGGTTCCCATGGAATTATTTTCTTATTTGAAGCCCTTTACAATCTGGTCCTAATATATTACATCAACTTCATAGCCTGCTAATATTTTCTTCCCTATCTGCATTGGCTTCTAATTGTCCTTTTAACTGTGTTCTTTCTTCCATTCAGAATATTTTTTTTCTTAGACAAATTCCTACTTTTTTTTTTTTTTTTTTTAAGATTTTACTTATTTATTTGACAGAGACACAGTGAGAGAGGGAACACAAGCAGAGGGAGAGGGAGACGCAGGCTTCCCGTTGAGCAGGGAGCCCGATGCGGGGCTTGATCCCAGGACCCTGGGACTGAACCACCCAGGTGCCCCCAAATTCCTACTCTTTAAGACCAACTCATTAAAGTCTTCTCTGTTATCATCAAATAGAGTTAATTTCTCAGTCCTATATACATATGTATGTGTGTGTATACACACACACACACACACACAGATCTGTGCTCATGAGCACTTTCTGTTTACATGCCTCTCACTATTTTGTTTCCCTGGAGCTTAGCACACTTACCAGTCTTACGGTTTAGCATGCTTGAATGAATAAGCATATGTGTTTGGGCTACCCTTTCATTCAGAAAATTTTGTATCTTTAATTTTTTATCCTTTCAAAGGGGAATTGATAGGTTATCACTTGTGATGCTGGATTATCACTCTAAATAAGGGATTTTGCTTTTCTTCTAGGTTCAAGTAAAAAGACAGTTGAGAGAAACAAAAGACAAGAAAACTGAAAGCTCTTTAAAGAAGCAGCTCTCCTGTTGTGAAAATTCTAAAAGCTGTATGAGGTTAGTGATGAATTTTAGAAGTACAGTCCGAATGTTTAAAACCAGAAGATAGCTAATAAAAAAAGAGTACTCTCTTTTTTTATTTAACGATGTGGGATTTAAATGTATTTAATTAACTTCTTTTAAGGCACATACTTGATAATTTAAGAAAGGATCAGCTGAAATCTGAGAATAGAATTTGAACTCTCTTTGAGGAGTTTTTTTTGTTTTTTTCTGTAATCTGTTTAGATATTTTTGTAAAATGAAAATGTTATAGCAGTGTAAATTAAAGCTTACTCATTTCTGTATATGGCAAACCAATAATGAATAAGCACTGGTACACTGACCACATTTTGAGTAGCATTGCTCTAGTATTTATGTACAAAAAGTAGAAAATAAATAATGATATAGCACAACATTCTTCATGAGACAGTTCTAATTGAAACTGCTTATTATTATCTTTATAATTTTCTTTTTTTGTATTGTAGCAGGCACTTGGTACCTACCATAACAACCATTTTTGTTTTAACATGTTTGGATTTGTTTCTTTAATTACTGTTGTTAAAATGTAATTGCCTAGAAATACAGTGCTTAGTACTTGAGTTTAATAGGTATTTAACATATTTTTTGAACTAAATTGAGTTAATAATGTACTGGAAATTAATTTATAACTAATACTTAAATTGTTCTAATACATTTAAAAGTTAAGCCCATTTTGATCTGACATATAATGCTGTCCAAAAATTGTATTCTTAAGACAATACATACTGTCAAATTCGTAATTAAACCTATGATTCATTAGTACATTTAATCAGAATACTAACTCCTTTTTTTTTTTCTTTTAAAGATTCATTCATTTAGTAGGGGGAGCGGCAGAGGGAGAGAGAGAGAGTCTAAGCAGACTCTGTGCTGAGCATGCAGCCTCGCTTGGGGTTTGATCTCATGACCCTGAGATCACAACCCTAGCTGAAACCAAGAGTCGGACACTTAACAGACTATACCACCCAGGCACCCCAAGAATACTAATTTCTTAACAGAGTCGATTTATTTAGGTACTAAACCGTTGGCAGTAGTTCTTAAGGTTTATTAAATCATGCCACACTTTTATAACACTGCAGCTCTTTAGATCTTTTTGGAAGTTATGGACTTCTTTGAGGATCTGAAGAAGGCTATAGACACCTTCTACCGGAAAATAGGTCATAAAATATACTTACAGACAAAACTTTGTATGTGATTTTAAGGGATTCATGGAACACCCATTCAAAGAGCCCAGCCATAAACCCAGTTTGCATTAGAGCAAATTTTATTAACATTTTCTTTTAACTCTGAGTCAGTTTTGATTCTTGCATTTATGTTTACATAGAAAATAGTAGCACGCTTTCCCAGCACACTGAAGAACTTCTGCTAGCTTCATTCTTGATCCATCTCCTATCACTAGCTATGACTGTGTCACGGATATACATTTTTATGCTTCCTCTGAATTACCACAATTCTCTGGCCCTTACTGAGAGTGCAGTGGTCATCACTGTATGTCCTATAACAGGGCCATACAGTGGGTCTAACAGCTGAGATAGTCCATATGCTTAACTGCTTTTTCTCAGGGATGTGTGGTAGCAGGATGGTACAGAGAAGTAGCAGATGCAAAATAATAATTTGCTTTTGCCTACCAAGTCAGCCCCTTCATGATTTCTCCCAAGGTGGAAAATCTGTCAGCTATTGAATATTTATAGTATATCTGTCAGCTGTTGAATATTTATAGTATATTCTTTTTTGGAGTCTTTGGATGTTTTTAGCATTCCTTTCATTCAATCTTAAATTCACTGCATATAACCTAGTCTCTACAGCACTTAGATATCCATTCATTGTTGCCTCTCCCTTCTAAAGTAGTACAAAAATCCTGACACCCCTTCCTTTCTGATGCTTTCTACCAGTTCCAGGGAAAGGGATTGTGGTATTTTTTTTTTCTTGGTAGTGAAACTCCCTTGTAAGTCATTGGAGTGGAGAGTAGCAACTGAGTGGGGAGTGGCAACTGGTCATGCTTTCTTTGCTAGAATTTAAAACTCAGTGCATAATCCATTTCATTTTGCTTGGCAGTGAATTGAAAAATAAATGAGCAGAACAACAATTTTATTTTAGTTATTTCACCTCTTTATTAATGTTTACAGGAAAAAAGTCCTAAAAGAAGATCTGTTAAATGCAAAACTTAATGACTTGAAGATGACACATAGTAAGTGACCTTTTTTACTTGTGTTTTCTACCTTTTTTTGTTTCTTTAGTGCTTGTGTTAAAGTTCTTCTTGGTTACATTTTGATTTGGAAAATAGTCATACACAGAACTCTACTGAGCTCTGTACATTGTGTTCAGTCTTCTATAAACCTTTCATAGAATCATTTATGCTGTTCCCCCCCCCCCCTTTTATGCTCAGCTTTGAGGGAGGGAAGAGATTTGAGTTTGAGTGCATGTGCCCACACATGGGTGTTTGTGTGTGTGTTAGAAAAGGAAAAGGAGAGAAGAGTGTTTTCTAATTACTTGGTGATTAGCAGCCTGCATATGGTCTTATTCCACTCATTAGTGCAAAAGTCCTTAGGGGAGATGAGGTAACATACTTTGTGGGCCAGAAACTGTAAGCAGTAGCCTTATAGTTACTGAGAGAGGTCTGTGGCAATAGGAAGTTAATTCACAGTTTCCAGAAGAAGTTGTGGTTTGGCCTCTAGCCACACTTCTAACTTGAAACTTTTGTTTGGAAACGAAGATGAGCAGTTAAATATTCCTTTTGTTCTTGTCTAGTGCATGGTCCTCTAATGTAGGAAAGCTTTGCAAGGGCCTGAGAAAAATGGCACCACAGTGCTTTGTGACTCTTCCTCAGGGTTTAGGTTGTTTTTTCTGTTGCAAAGAAAAACTTACTATAAGTTGTTTGTAAGCAAGGGGGTGAACATTTATTTTCCAGGTTAGGTTACAATGAATTTCTATTTATAGATCCAAAGAATTAATGAATTCATTGTTCTTAAGAGTAAATGATAATCAACATTTTTTTATAGATTATGAGATTTGGATGTTGTTACTTTTTCTGATTGGAATTAACATGATCTCTCAGGTTCATTGATCCCCAGATTTACTACCTTTGAATTTACTATTTATATAAAATTGCAGTATAAGGACTTCTTTGGTCACACAGCATTTTCTTTGCTAAAAACTTTAGATATCAAAACTTTTTCTGTCATTGCTATAGATTAGCATCCTTTTTTATGGATAGCCTTTGCTCAGTAACTCTAGGATCTGATATAAAATTTACTGCTGAGGAAGATTAAATGATGTTATAGACTTTCTTTAAATAATTTGGCATGCTCTCACTGTATTAATCTTAATTTTAAGACTACTGTAATTTCCTTTAGCATATATCTTCTGCATGGCCTTATTTTTAGGGAGAGAAAACTATTCCTGCCAGAAGGTTAATATGGTCCAAGCCCTGTAACCTAGTGCTGTGTCTACTTAAGTTAAGATGCCTGAGTTATTTGTTTGGTTTAGGGTAGTCAGAGATACTCATTATGCTTTATGAGTGGATACTACAGAAGTACTAATAATACCTAGGTAATTATGAGCAAATGTATTTATACATCTGGATTGATTTGAGGGTACTTGGTGATTTTCCTTTTAGTTTTTTCTATGATACTGCTTTGTACTTGGGAAGTTTAATACATCCAACATTGCCAGTTTTACTTCTTGCATTGAAGTAGATTCAATCATCATACCTGATGACATAGTTAGCTTGTATTTAGGTATTGTATTTAATGAAAATTACTCATATTTAAGTTCTAAATCCGTACACAGCATGTACTCAGTATGAGATGTTCATACTAATAGAGCCAAAGAGAATTGAGATCAGCTCGCCCCATTCAACAAACCATACTAAGCACAGTTCTAGACTCTTAGGAGTATAGTAGTGTATAAAAGAGACAAAAAGTGCTTGCTCATGGAGTACCTTCTGTGGACAATAAAAAGATAAATGTATAATATGACAGGTAGTGATAAGTGCTTTAAAGAATAGAACAGGGTAAAGTGATAAAGGGTGATGACATCATGGAGGTGATATCTCATTAAGGGGTCAAGGAAATCCTCTTGGATAAGTTTATATTTGAATAGCAACCTAAAAGAATTAAGGGATGAAGCCATAAAGATATCTCAGGGAGGAGTGTTCTAGGTGAGACAACAGCAAGTGCAAAAGCCCTGAGACAAGAACAACTTTGGTATGGTCAAGGAATAGCACGGAGGTCAATATGACTGGAATGATTGAGTTAGATAGGTAGAGGAGGAAGAATTAAGACATTGGTGGGCAGGGCCTTTAGGGCCTGTGTGAGATGAGAAGCATTTTCTGGGGTGACGTGATCTGACATATGGTTAAAGGATAACTCTGCCTGTTAAGAAGGGAATAGATCATAAGAGGACTGAGAGACCAGTTAGGTGGCTATTTTCCAGGCCACAGATCATGGTAGATTGGGTCAAGAAGGTATTAGTGGAAGTAGTGAGAAGTGGTTCAATTCTGAATATATTGTAATATATTGTAAAGGTGAAATTAACAGGATTTGCTGATGGATTGGATGTTGGGTATAAGGTTGATTCTGAGATCTTGGCCTGATGAATTGTTAAAATGGAGTTGCTGATTACTGAAATGGTGAAGGCTGGTTGAATGATTAGAAGGGTATAATCAGGAATTCTCTGTTGAACTTATGTAAGATGCCTACTCTACAACCAAGTAGAGGTGCTCTGAAGAAATATGGATGTTTGCATGTCATATGCAAATAAGATCTATTTATCTTCGGGCCATCTTACAGATGGTCTGCAATTTACAATGCTTAGACTTAGGATTTCTGACTTTTAGTGGTGTGAAAGTGATACACATTCAGTAGAAAGTGCACTTTGAATTTTGATTTTTTTTCAAGGCTAGCGATATATAGCACAGTACTCTCTTGTGATACTAGGCAACTCCCAGTCAGCCATGCAATCACAAGGGTAAAAAAACTAATATACTTAAAACCACTCTGTACCTGTACAACCATTCCATTTTTCACTTTCAGTACAGTATTCAGTAAATTACATGAGATAGCCAACACTTTATTATAAAATAGGTTTTGTGTTAGATGATTTTGCCCAACTATAGGCTAATGGAAATGTTCTGAGTGTGTTAAAGGTAGGCCTAGGCTAAGCTGTGATGTTCAGTAGGTTCGGTGTATTAAATGCGCTTTAAGGTATTTTCATTCAACTTATAGTGTGTTTATTGGGATATAATCCCATTGTAAGTCAAGGAAGGTGTGTAATTAGAAAAAGTTTGATTCTACATTTAAGGAAGTTTTACAAATACCTCAGCTATTTATTATACCTGTATATTAATTTTTATTTATGATTTTATTTAAAAACAGGAAAAAAAACAATGTCTAGATCTATATTAGTTTCCTAGGGCTGCTATAACAAATTAATCACAAACTTGCTGGCTTAAACAAACAGAAATTTGTTTTCTTACCATTCTGGAGGTTAAAATTCTGAAGTCAAGGTGTTGGCAGACCCATACTCCTTCTGAAGGTTCTAGGGAAGAATCCTTCCTTGCCTCTTCCTAACTTCTGGTGTCTCTTGGCAATCCTTGGCATTCTTGGGCTTGTAGCTGCATCACTGGAATCTCTGTCTCTGTCTTTATATGTTCTTCCTCTGTGTCTCCCTCTATATAATTTTCTGTCTCTGATAAGGACACTCTCATTGAATTTAGTTAGTGTCCACCTTAATCCAGTATGGTCTCATATCAGTCTTACCTTATTGCATCTGCCAAGATCCTATTTCTTTTTTTTTTTTAAGATTTTATTTATTCATCTGAGACTAGAGAGTGCAAGCGGGGAGGAGTATCAGAGGGAGAGACAGAAGCAGACTTCCTGCTGAGCAGGGAGCCCCATGTGGGGCTTGGTCCTAGGATCCTGAGATGGTGACCTGAGTCGAAGGCAGAGGCTTAACCAACTGAGCCACCCAGGTGCCCCAAGATCATATTTCTAAATGTCATAATATTCTGAGGTTCCAGGTGGACATGAATTTTGGGGGGATTCTTTCCAGTACAAGTTCACTAAAGAGCTGTTTTAGTATTTATAAAATAAAATTTCTAAGTGATATGAAAACAGTGTACCCCAACCCTGGTGCCTAGATTGTGTTCTCCAAATACCATTTTCCAATGAAAGTACCAGGGCACCTTGAAATAAATGACTGATTCTAGGTTTGAGGTAATAAATAAGATGTGCCTAGAACATTTTTCTAAAAGCAAGGAGTTTTTAAACACTACTTGCATCATAACAAAAAGTCTTTGGAATCAACTTGATTGGACTCCCTCTAGCCAAAAATGGGGCAATTTGAGCATCAGGAAGAGTAATAACTATAGTTATTGAGACCTTACAGATATGTTGAAGTCCAAGAGTTCATCTTGCTACCTTATAAGCAAACAGACTAACTAATTGGTTTGTTTAGGAGGATGCTAGGAGGTTAACTTACTTTGAAAACCGGTATATGAAGAAAAATATCAAAGCATCTCTCATGCCCTTCCTAGGTAAACTGTACATCAGGATAATTGAACAGTAATAAAGGAAAGTTAATTTTTTTTAGAAATATTTCAGCAAATAATTTTAGATGGAATTACAGATTTTGAATATCAGCATTTTGTAAACTCTGATGAATTAATGGATCCTAGGCAGTGATCAGCAATGGCTGTTAGCATCACAAAGGAGAGAGCAGCAAACATTAAACACCTCCTTACGGAAGTAAATAACAGATATACAGTAGTAAAAACAAAAAACCCTGTATCTGATTAAAAATCTGACTACTGATTTACAGGATGTATAGAAACACAGAAGCGTATTAAGCAACTACAAGGGGATGCAATCAGCAAAATTTTAGACACAAATGACCTGGTTTCTGCAGTCCGAAAATTTCAAGGAGTTTAAAAGGGATGGAGAACCCATCAATTAAAGAGACAAACATTAAGCAATCACAATTTATGGATCTTATTTGGATCCTTATTCTAACATGTCATAAAAAGAAAGTAAGCAAATATAACTTGGGGCACCTGGGTGGCTCAGTTGGTTAAGTGTCCGCCTTCAGCTCAGGTCATGATCCCGGGGTCCTGGGATCAAGCCCCACATCAGACTCTCTGCTTAGCGGGAAGTCTGCTTCTCCCTCTCCCTCCTGTTCTGCCTGCTTGTGCGTGCATTATCTCTCTCTCTCTCTGTTAAATAAAATTTTTAGAAAACGGAAACAAATACAACTATGGACAATTGGGGAAAATTGAACATTGGGTATTTGATATTAAGGAATTACTGGGGTTTTGTTTATTTGTGAGAATGGTATTAAGGATATTTTTTTCCCAAAGAGCACTTGTCTTTTTGGAATTATATACTGAAATATTTACGTATTAAATGATACAGTGTCCGGAATTGTTTCCAAATGATCCTGAGAAGGTTGTAGATAAATTAACACTGGATATGAATTAATGATTTTGGAGATTGGGATGTGGGTATATGGGGATTTCATTATGCTATTCTGTCTACTTTTGTATTGTTTGAAGTTTTCTGTAATTAAAGAAAAATGTACTGTGAGAATTTAATTGGCCGTTTCCCCCCTCCCCCCATATTGTTACATAAAGTTATTCAAGACCTTATAGTTAACTTCATCAAAATACGGTGCATTGTCTTGGGTGTATGAGTTTTTTCCTATATGATTCTAAGTTTCTTGTGGGTATTTTCTAAATGGCATTTTCCAGGGTATCATGCAAAGTGGTAGTGACTATAAACTACTTACTATTTGATTGTCCTTGGCTGCAACTACCCGATAACAAAAGATAATTGATCTATAGGTGTAACAGATAGAAAACTGAGATTCAGGAAGCTTAAGTAATAAAAATATGCATGAGAACAATACCAAATTCAGGGAAATAGTTTCCTTTAATGAAGGAAGGAGACAGATTAATGTTAAATAAAAATGGCTAAATGTTAACATTAGTCAGATCTGCTTTGTAGGTGTCATTTTTTGTACTTTATGGAATGTTCAGAATCATTCATAATTGTAAACTTTCAGACAGTTTTAAAAGGCTCGGTATCTTGGCCAAGATCACACAGCTAACAGTTGGAGCAGCCAGAATTTGATCAGTCTTCTGACGCCATATCCGGTGCCTCTTCCCACCACACAGTAATACTAAAGCATGATATTAGTAATGTTACCCATCTTAAGCCTTTCACTTTATGGTTGTCTGCAGCCTTTATAACTCAAATTATTATCTTATTTATTTTGATGGCTCTTGTTTGGATGTACTTTTGAGCTAAAAAATAATTAATATAAAATTACCTATCATTTTGATAGCATCATGTCTGTTCCCTACTTAATAGATCAATTAACCTTATTTTGCCTTACCTTTCAGAAATGTGTTATCAGTCTTTTTTTTTTTTTTTCCCCAGACTAAAGTTCATAAACCACAGCTATAGGAATAGGACCTTTAAGAGTTTTTACCTTTACTTTTCCCTTTCCTCCCTCTTACACTGCTGGTGGGAATGCAAGCTGGTACAGCCACTCTGGAAAACAGTAAGGAGGTTCCTCAAAAAGTTAAAAATAGAGCTACCCTACTGATACAGGAAAGACATTATTAGGGTTCGAAGCCAATGGCCAAGAAAGAATTCTTGAGTTGTCTTTGGTGCAAAAAAGTGGTTTTATTAAAGCATGGGGACAGGACACGTGAGCAGAAAGAGCTGTACCAGGGTCATGAGGAGTGGCCCATTATATACTTCCAAGTTGGGAGGGGGTTAGGGATAGCGCAAGTCTCTAAGGAATTTTGGAAGCAAGATTTCCAGGACCTTGAGCGGGCTAGCTATTGTTGGGAAAAGGTCATTTATTACCATCTAATAAAACCTTAGTCATGAGACCCTTCAGATGTATATCGGTGGGCCATCTGCTTGGGGGGTGATTACCATCACATATCTTGGACGGTTTAGAGATAAAGGAAGTTTCCAAAGGAATTCTTATACATTAAAGTAGACTTACAGCTCAGGCTAGGATTGCCAGTTGAGTCCCTAGAGGAATGTCACTCTGCCTGTTTTCAAGGACTTGTCAATGGGCTCTAGATAGTAAATTTAATTTTTCTTCTGCCTTTGTTTCCCACATCACCTACGACCCAGGGTATTTACCCCAGAGATACAAATGTAGTGATCCGAAGGGGCACCTGCACCCCAATGCATATAGCAGCAATGTCCACAGTAGCCAAACTTGTGGAAAGAGCCCAGATGTCCATCGATGGATGAATGGATAAAGACGATATGGTATATATATATACACACACACACACATACATACATAAAATGGAATATTACTCAGCCATCAAAAAAATTAAATCTTGCCATTTGCAGCGATGTGGATGGAACTAGAGGGTATTATGCTTAGCGAAGTAAGTCATTCAGAGAAAGATAGTTATATGATTTCACTCATATGTGGAATTTAAGAAATGGAACAGAGGAGCATAGGGGAAGGGAGGGAAAAATAAAACAAGATGAAATCAGAGAGGGGGACAAACCATAAGAGACTCTTAATCATAGGAAACAAACTGAGGGGTTACTGGAAGGGAGAGGGAAGCGGGGATGGGGGGTTGGGTAACTGGGTGATGGGCATTAAGGTGGGCACGTGATGTAATGAGCACTGGGTGTTATATTACAACTGATGAATCACTGAACTTTACAGTAATACACTATATGTTAATTAATTGAATTTAAATTAAAAAAAAATGAGTCAGCAGCCCCTTCATTCAATGTAAGACAGTGACATAGAGAGCTACTGCATCTAGTGGTGCTCCTGTCTGATCACTGCCCTTTGCTGGAAACATTTCTTTTGAAGTGTGTGTTCATTGGTTCTACTACATTAAAATTTTCTCCTTTTTAAAAAAATTTTTTTTCATGTTCCGCATGAGATTTCTTAGATACTTTTTATTAACAAACTGCCTCATTAGAAGACCCTAAGAGAACCTATAAATGTCACTTGTAATTGTCTCAAAGTTTAGGGCAGTAATGAACCTTTATACAAGAGAAAAGCAACCTTGGACCCTTAAATGTAGGCATTTGATGGCTGAGCACAGAACAAAGAGATTAAGGTGAAGGTAGAGTTAGTGGCAAGTTAAGCATATTAAATACATCTTTATTTACTTACCCAGTTACATTGAACAGGAGCCATTGTGTCCTAAAGATAATTTAAATTTCTTTTTATAATAAAACTTCTTGAGAAAACCTTGTTTCTTTACCTAGGACTGCTTAAGTAGATTTTAGAAGCAACTCGGTGTAGCTTCTTCCATTTCTTAAAGGTTTTTGAAGCAGGAGGGGACTGTTCTGTGAACATTTATGTGTGACTTTATGCCTGAAGTTATTTATCTTTATGTTATACACTACTGAAACTAATGAATAGAGCATATGAAACGTGAAATTCTTTTATCTGAATTAGAAATTATACATTAAAATTGTAGCAGGCCTAATAGATTTTATTGGGAGTTGGGCCGCTTGGGTTTTGTACTCGTTTTCCATTAAATCATCTATGACTGTAGTAAAATTATGTAAACTGTTCTGGTTTCTTCATTTGATAAAGATACTGGTGCCTCACTTGAAGATACTGGGAAAGGTTAGATAGCATACCTTTGGCAAATGTGTTAAGGAAATGTTACTTTCTTTACTCATGCTAGATAACTGAGTTGTCATGCTTTTTTTTTTTTTTTAGATTTTGAAGTCCTTTATGTACTTAGTTCTTAGAATGAACATTAATCTTTGGTTTGGGCTAATAGTTTATAATTGATGTAGTTTGTAAAAAGTATCCCGTTTTCAGACATTTCTTAATGGAGTGCTTCTTTAAGTACAGCTAGATCCATTTAATTATGGCTTTATTAACTTTGGAATCAGTTAATCAAGCTGTAATTGGGTACCTGCCAAGTAATGGGCTCTAAGCTTAAGAGCCTTTTTCATACTTGTTTGTACTGTAGAAAAGATGTTTTCATGAAACATCTTTTGGGATTAGTATTTCATGAAACATGTTTAGGATGTGCTGAATTCAAACAAATAAGACAAGCTTCCAGCTAAGCGTAACAGATTGATAAGCATAACACCTGTTTAATTCCCTAATCCTTCCCAGAACCCTACTAAAATGACAACAAAAGAATGAAAAGAAAAATTTTAAGCTACAAGACCAGAGAACGAGGGAGAAGAGACAGCAGATAAGAGATGTCCACAAAACTTGCAAGTGATTGTGTGAGGTGAATGATAAATTGTCTTAGCAGATGGAGCGGCTGGCTGGCTCAGTTAGTAGAGTTTGTGACTCTTGATCTTGGGGTCATGAGTTCAAGCCCTATGTTGCAGGTGGAGTCTACTTAAAAAAAAATTGTCTCAGCAGTAAGCTGAACTTTTCATGGGGAGCAGGGAGTTAAGAAATCGGTTTACATAGCATAGAACCTTAGGCAGTCTTGGGTCTGAGGACCTCCATTATCTTTGAAAGCAGGGATATGGGTGGTGCCAAAAAACAGAATTGGTTAAAGTGTTTTAAAGGACTTTATCCTGCAGTCTTGGCTGAACAGGGTAGGGGAGGATTCCACCCAGGCAAAGACTGGAGCCTTACTCTGTAGAGTGAGTGGTTAAATCAGATTAAACTCTGGCACAAATGAGGGTAGGGGAGACAAAAGAGTAAAGAGAGGGAAATTAAGTCAAATTTTAAGGCCTCTAATGCTCTACCCATGGCACTTGCAGTGTTGCTTATTCCCAGATTGGGAAATAGGAGGCATCTTCTGAGATACTCCCTTACCTAAGAGAAAAGACTTGAGATTTTGATATTTGGGAATTTCCAAATGAAATAGATCTCTGCTTGATCACCCTACAGTGAAACCCATTAGTCGAAACGCTCTGACCACCCATCCTCACCATTTTCAATCAGTATTTTAGTGTCTCACAAATCAAGGATCACCAGATATTTGGGGGAAACCTCCAGTATAAGAGAGATCAAAACAGAGACAAAAGGAACTGGATAGAATAAACCAAGTGCTGGGAAACAGGAAACAATTTAAAAATTAATATTCTCAGAGATAAGGGATAGTTCATCATTGAAACAAGAAAGACTAAAAAAAGAAAACTCTTGGAAATCAAAAATGTTATAGTAGAATTCAACAGGGATAGAGGATAAACTGAGAAATCTGAGAAGGTGAGACAGAAAGTTGACGAGACAATAGGGTATTAGTCTATGAGGTTCAGTACCAAATAATAACATTTCAGAAAGAAAAAAAGCTAAAAGGCAGAAAGTTATCAAGAAAAGGTACTACAAAGGAAAATTTCCCAGAGTAGCTGGGTGGGAGTATCTGGATGAAGAAATAACCTAATACCTGGTAAATGAGGAAAAAACTAATGTGCTTCATACAATTCTAGAACTCTGCAGATAATAAGATCCTAAGAGGTTCTAGAGAGAGAAAACAGGCTATGTATAAAAGAATGTTATCAACAACGGATGGAGCACTGGAGCGATGTCTTGAAAATTCTGGGGAAAATAATTACCCAGGACATTCTAAACCCTGTTAATCAAAGTGTTAGGGTAGAATAGACATTGTCAAACATGTAAGAGCTCAAAAATTGATTCTCACACACCCTTCCTCAGAATTTTGCTGGAGGATGTGCATGCTTCACTAAATAAGTAAATGAACAATGTGAGATTCAAAAAATGAGTTCTGACTTAGGGAAAAGGTAAATGGGATTATCAGGTTGATGATAGAGGATAGTTCAGGATGACCATTAAACAACTTTTAGAGAGTTACCAGTTCAGACTGGAGCAGGACAAAGGAATAGCATTTCCATGAGAGTGGGAAACAGACGTTGTGGATGAGTTGATGGGCTTGAGTGTATTAAGAGGAGATTTATACTTTTGTTGTAGAGTTAGCTAAATTACTCATAGGTAATAAAGAGAAAAAAGGAAAAGAGAAAACAAAATAGTTAATTAACCCTAGGAAAAGCAAGCAGTTGTACAAGAAAAATAATCTTAATTTAGTATATGGTTCAGCCGTGAATAATGTTTATACAGTTATATTAATGTAATATTGCTTATATCAAATGTTGATATGTAAAAAAGAACATTCGGTAGAAGCAGCTAAGGAAGTGGGTGGGGCAGTGGTCTAAGAGAAGAGTCTTTATCTTCTATAGTAAAAAAATTAGAAAATATCTGAAACCAAAAATATCAAGGTAGAGTAGTACAAGCATGTTATTTAGAAATAAAGAGGCCAATATTAGAAGAAACAGTTAAGGGGTTTGATGAGTGCTTTCAGGGAGTGGGAATTTCTGTAGTTTTTCTCTATAAGCCTAGAAGTGCTGTTTGACTTCTTAAAGTTTGTACATGCATTACTTTGATAAAAAATGAAATGTAAAGGCCTATCATTGCTGTCCCAAGGCAGATAGATTAGTAGGGGGTGGATATGTGAAATGGTCTCTAGGAGATCACAATTTAGATAGATCTACCAGTATTGAATATTGTTATTGGAGCTGCTCAGTAATTACCTGAGAATTACCCAGAAATAGGTGAAATACCTTTTGAACTAAATTTTCACATTTAGCATTGGCCAGAAAACGAACAGTTCTTCCCATAGAGAGCGTTCTGTCTAATGATGGCTTCCTGAGATAGGTTTTCAAGTGAAGGAGTGTTATGTAAACTTTACAAACTCATAAGTATTAAGTGAATGAAACCTGAGTGAAAACAACTCAATACCCTTAGGGTATAAAAGACACTATTGCAACAACACAGCAATTCAAGCGGAGTTGAAGGAAATAGTTACTTTTTTTTTTTTTAAGATTTTATTTATTTATTTGACAGAGAGAGACACAGAGAGAGAGGGAACACAAGCAGGGGGAGTGAGAGAGGGAGAAGCAGGCTTCCCACAGAGCAGGGAGCCCAATGCGGTACTTGATCCCAGGATTCCGGGATCATGACCTGAGGCGAAGGCAGATGCTTAACAACTGAGCCACCCAGGTGCCCCAAAATAGTTACTTCTAGGAATGTGGCTGGATACCTATCACATTTTTATTCCTGGTTTGATGCGCAATTTAAAAAATCAGTTTGGGGCACCTGGGTGGCTCAGTCGGTTAAGTGTCTGCCTTCAGCTCAGGTCATGATCTCGGGGTCCTGGGATTGAGCCTCATGTCAGGCTACGGGCTCAGTGGGGAGTCTCCTTTCCGCCTCCCTCTGCCCCTCCCCCTGCTCATCTCTCTCTCTCTCTCTCTCTCTCTCTCCAATAAATAAATAAAATCTTTTTTATAAATAAAATTAGTATCTTTTAAATGTACATTGAAGAGTAAGAAGTTCCTGGAACTCAGCTAGTACCCGTTTGCCCAGTGTTGAAATTACATTCATTAGAACAGTTCTGTATGGGATGCGTGAAGGATGGATAATAGCAGGAAACCAAACAGCTGTTGGATAGGAACTTAAAAAGAAATTAGTATGCTCTTAAGTAGAAAGTAACCTATTATCAACTGGACGGACAGAAGAAACCCCAATGCATATGGTCTTACAAATAGCGGGAAACAGGCCTCCTCGTTAGAGTGATTTATTTTGAACAAAGTCACTAGGCCCTTTGGGAGGCAAGCAAGGCAGAAGATTGAAAGGTCTGTTGTCGTTTGCACGGTGCACCTTTTATAGAGTTCTGAGGGGAGAGCAGTTAGCAGCAGCGGTTTATCGCAGACAACAAATGCATTGAGAGGTAGAGAAGACTAAGAACATAGGCTCCGTGGTAAAGAAAGACTAAAAGCAGTAATCTGTAGAGATGTTAACACAATTTTTGTGGTTAGCAGAAACTGTCTTTTATCTTCCTTAATCTGGAAGTATGTATCCATAGAAATAAATTTCCTGATATGACAGGTAAGACCAAAAAACCCAAATCATAAGCAGTGCAGCCAAAAACATTGCTATAACAGAAAGCTATTTTAATCAACACTTCTGCTCTTCCTACTTTTAACGTTTGAGGAGGAACCAGGGTACTTGACATTGGTGCCAGTAGCTAAATGATAATTTATGGTTGACAAGGGCTGATGGCCCCAGTTGCTCGGGTCAGCTCCATTTGAGGTGGGTTAACAGTTACTGTTTTTTAAGTTATAGCAGGAAGGGACATAGTCATTGCATTACTGATACTAATTTCACATCTTGTATATACTTCTTGTAACAAGGTAGTTTAAGTTTATATTGGCTGCCAGAAAATGTTGACTAGAATTTTAATACTCATGCTCTGAGCACAGCACTTGTACATGTTTCACACCAATTTTCTGTGTTGTGGCTTTTTAAATTTTCTTTGTATCTGCAGCTTAACAAGATAAAATTAGCTTTAGGAAAAATTATACAATGCAGGTACTATTATTTTAATTGGAACTTTTCTACGTATTTTAACTTTCTGGTTTACAACCTTTTATTTTTTTATTTTATTTTATTTTTTACTATTTATTTATTTAGAGAGAGAGGGGGTGGGAGGGCAGAGGGAAAGAGAATCTGAAGCAGGCTCCATATCTAGCACAGAGCCCAGCATGGGGCTCCATCTCATCACCCTTAGATCATGACCTTAGATCACCCCTTTCTGTTTTGTTTTTGGTTTCGTTTTGTTTTCACTGTTTTTGTTTGTTTTTTAAGAGAGAGCAGGGCGGGGGAGGGAGTAGTAGGGTACAACCTTTTAAAATAAAAATTAAGGGGCACCTGGGTGGCTCAGTCGGTAAGCGTCCGACTCTTGGTTTTGGCTCAGGTCATGATCTCAGGGTTGTGAGATGGAGCCCTGTGTAGGGCTCTGTGCTGGGCCTGGAGCCTGCTTGAGATTCTCTCCCTCTGCCTTTGCTCCTCCCCGCCCTCCCCCCTCCCCACCTCCACCACCCCCCACCCCCGCTTGAGTGCACTTTCTTGCTTTTGCTCTAAAATAAATAAATGAATATTAAAAAAATAAAAATTAAGACAAGGTAACTGAGTCTTTTTGTGTCTTTGTACAGGAAATTCTGCACACAGTGAAATGGAAGGAAAGAAAAATGCAACAATTAAAATAAATAAGGTTTGTTCATGTAAAATCTTTTAGATAAAAACACTCTGGTTGTTTAGTACATAACTCTATAACTCAGCTATATCAAAATATTTAAATATAGCTATTAGTTATGAGGATTTTTTGTTTGCTGTTTTACTAACTTGTTTTTACTTTTCTAGCCTCGAAGATCAAATCAGTGTACCAGTCAGTGCTTCAGAAATATTTTCTCCAATATGTTTTCTTCTGGTAGTCACACTGGAGAATCTTCTTTTACCTGTAGAACTTACTGGTTAGTATTTTCTACTTTATGTGTTTGTTCTTGATGTTTCATTATTATAATTAACTTTTGGTAAAAATTTAAGTTCTGGCTCAAACATGAAAGCCCACCTTGTTTTTTGTTTTTGTTTCTTTTGGAAAATAAACTAGTTCTGGCAAAGAGAAAACCTGCTATTTTGTGACCCTCTCTAGTATGCAGTGACTGCCTATGATCTAGTGGGTTTTGTTTTCATTAATAATAAATTGTTCTACACAGGCTTTTTATGTGATGGAGAAGTAAGCTACTTATTAAATTGTAATCAAGCAGAACCCTTTTAGGGTAGATCCAGTAATCTTTGAATCTGTAGTGACTGACTGGCATGTAGATTACTAAGTAAATATTTGTGGAATTTGAAGATTAAGTTGGGGTTTTAAAATCACCTAGCTTTAGTTGAATGAACAAGACAGATTAAGATTGTGTGATTTAATTTTAGTGCTTGGCTTAGGGTACCAAAGACAAAAATTACATCAGAGTAGCCTTTTGAAAAGCTGAACTATACCTTCCTTTATTTTTTCCTTTTGGCTTACACTTAGTTTCATATGGGAAACTATTGCAGATATAGTTTCTGCTGGGACTGCTTGCTGTAGCTTTGATCCATGTGGTAGAAAATAGTGTTGCTTTTTTCTCTCAGTAATAAGGATATTATTCTGAATTGACTTTTTAAAAATTCTGTCACTTCAAGATATCAATTCAAGCATTATTTCTGTGAATCAGATAAATAGAATTTTGATTTGTAATAAATTTTACATTAGAAATGAGTTCATATTGAAATGTTTAGAAAAAGGTTCTTATTCTTTTAAATGTGGTTTATAATGCTAGGTACAAAAATTTTTGCTATCATGATATAACCTAGGTGTTGCTGAACTTAAATATTTGGAATTCTGATGAAGGTCTGAAATTTATCTTTTAGTACAGAATTTATAGAGATCGATGAAATGAGTGCATTGATTAGACAGAAGAGACAGGAATTGGAATTGTCATGGTTTCCTCATACATCACCTGGAATTGGAAGGTAAAAAAAATTTTTTTTTATCAAAGTGTTTACATGCTAACAATGAGCAGAAGATGTCATTAATACTTATACTTAAGTAACAGAGGTATCTTAATCAATAGTTGTGTTTCTAAGAAAGTTTTGTGCAAATTAAACTTGGTGTCTCAACTGCCTAAAGAAGATGGCTATTTAAAGACCCCCTTGAAAAGTATCTTTTTTATCTGTTTAATAAATGTAGATATTTGAGTCATTTAAAGGGAGACTCTTGAATCCTGGAAACAAACTGAGGGTTGAGGAAAGGGAGGTGGGTGGGGGGATGGGGTAACTGGGTGATGGGCATTAAGGAGGGCATGTGATGTGATGAGTACTGGGTGTTAATATGCAACTAATGAATTGTTGAACATTATGTCAAAAACTAATGATGTACTATACATTGGATAATTGAATTTAAATTAAAAAAATAAAAATTAAAAAGAAATAAAAGGGAGAGCACCAAAATGATAAGATTCATTATTAATAATAGCATTCAGATCTGTCATCCTTCTGTTGTTTTGCCCATTCGAATTTTAACCTGTGTGCTGTTAGCTGACACACTACTTTGGTCATGACATTTCCCCTCCAAAAGATTCTTCTTAGTATTTATTTGACCGAGTCTTTATACTCTGCCCTGGCATTCATGATTTTCTATAATGTAGTTCTTTCTTTTCTTAGTTTAAGTCCTAAAGCTACTGTCACATTGCTAGGTGTATTCTATATATACTTAAATTAAGTTCCTACATAAAGATTGAAGTCCTTGCCACTCTCATTCCTCTAACATTATAACTTTATCTCATATAACACTGTAATATAGTTCTGCATAGGGCCTTCCCTCTAGGAATGACAGTGGAATATAAATAGAAGTGAAATTAGGAAGTCCGGATATGTATGAGATCTTACAGAGTTAAATATTTTTGTGTATGTGTAGTAAGTTGCACATTGTTTTTGAAGCTTTTCTCCTCCTCCTCCAGAATCTAACCTTATACTGGGATAAAGTAGTTGCTTTTTTTTTTTTTAATTAGGGGATCTGAACTGAACAAATATGAATCAGAAAAAAAGCTGAGAGTGGATTGGTTTTGGATGCAGAAACTTAATAGGGACACTGAGAGCTTTGAAGAGCCATCGTCCTTAGATTGAGGAACTTTACAATACTAAAGAACAACAGAAATCAGTTTTTTTTTTCCTTTTTAAAAAATGTATTTATTTTGATATTTTTGCTTTTGATACGTGCTATAAAACAAATGTAGCAAAAAATATAACCCATGTATGTATGATATGCTTCAAATTCAAGTGATAACAGTTCTGTTTCCAAGTTTTGTTATTTATTCATGGACTGATTTCTTTTTAATCTTGCTGATTTCTTTTAAACCTTGATTTGGTTAACTTGGCTAAATTTTCTCTTCGCCCAGAAAGGGAGACGGGTAGGTGCAAGGGGCATGAAGGCACTTTCTGGTTGGGGATGGTGGTGGCTACACAGATATATATATCAGTCAGAAGTCATCAAACTGTACACTTAAAATCTGTGTATTTTGTTTATCTATACATTTTATTATCCAAGTTGATTTTTTTTAGAATGGAGAAAAGCAGAAGCTAAAAAGAAAGTCTTCACAAAATATTACATTATTTAAAAGAGAATCATGTATTATATATGAAGTTGTCTTTGATCTCCTTTTGCTATTAATGCTTTTAAGGGTTTTGTCTGTGCAGCCAGTTGTTAGCCATCTTTGAACAGTGAGTAACCTTGAGTTTACATTTTTAGTTATTTTGGCAAAAACTGATTTAAGTACACTGTATTTTAAAGTTGCTAACCTGGGGCACCTGAGTGGCTCAGTCGTTAAGCGTCTGCCTTCGGCTCAGGTCATGATCCCAGGGTCCTGGGATCGAGCCCCGCATCGGGCTCCCTGCTCCGCGGGAAGCCTTCTTCTCCCTCTCCCACTCCCTCTGCTTGTGTTCCCTCTTTCGCTGTGTCTCTCTCTGTCAAATAAATAAAATCTTAAAAAAAAAAAGAAAATAAAGTTGCTAACCTGATTTGGGAAATTAATAATTTTAAATTGTTGGTGTAATTTTTTAAATGTCTTTTTTTTGTTTTGAATTTTCAGAATTGGTTTTATACCCTGGAATATTGAAACACAAGTGCTTCCTCTCATCTCTTCTGTGTTGCCAAGAACTATTTTTCCAACAAGTACCATATCTTTAGAAAATTTTGGTAAAGTTTGTGTAATTTTTCTAGTTTTTAAAAAATTATTATTAGTTTCTTTCCGTATCCAGAAAGTGAGTGTTAATGACTTAGAAAAGCTATAAAATAAGGTAAAGATAGTAAGTCCTAGATATTTCTGTAAATATTTGGTCAGTGACTGGACTTTTAAATTGTTCCAAGTAGAAAATCTTTTTTACTTTTAAGAAATTACATCTTCAAATCTTTGAGGAACTGGTTAGAAGTCTTCCTTCTGTTTAGGGCTTCAGTGTCCAAAATGTAGATCTTTAGAAGTTACATCTCCTATTAATTATGAACAAATAGTTTCAGTCTTTATATGTTTGTGGGTAACTTGTTTTCTCTTGTTTTTTGCCTAGGTAATGCCTATTCATAAAGCAGTGGTAGTTATCAAACGAAACATATTTTCTTCTGGTTTTCTCCCCTATAGATTGCCCACAAGAATTCAAATCTTGTGATAATTCATTTCTGTAGCATTAAAAGAACCTGATAAATACCTGGTATTACTTAGATGTTAGTAGCTATGCATTTATTCATAACTTGATTCGTAAGTGTATTTTGTTTCACTCTGTTATAGACATTTATTTTATGCTAACATAACCTGAAGCCAAACAATTCTCATTTATTGAAACATATATTTACTTTTTACTTTTTAAAATATATATATTATTAGGTACCTCTTGCAAGGGATATGCATTAGCACATACTCAAGAAGGAGAAGAGAAGAAGCAAACTTCTGGTACATCAAACACCAGAGGAACAAGACGAAAACCTGCAGCAACAACTCCTACAAGGAGATCGACTCGTAACACAAGAGCTGAAACAGTCAGTCAGTCTCAGAGATCCCCAGTATCAAATAATTCTGGGTGTGATGCCCCAGATAACAATCCATCTGTAAGTGTTTCCTCTTCAGCTGCGTCAGAAAAGCAGACAAGACAGGCTCCAAAACGGAAGTCTGTAAGAAGAGGAAGAAAACCACCTTTATTGAAAAAGAAACTTAGGAGCTCTATACCTCCCCCTGAAAAATCATCTTCCAGTGAGTCAGTAGATGAAGAAACAGCAGAATCTGACACACCACCTGTGTTAGAGAAAGAGCTCCAATCAGATGTAGAAAGTAGTAACAGTTGTACTGTGCAGGCAAGTGTAGAAAATGAGTCTGCTAATGACTTGAGAAGTTGCAATGAGCAGGTAGAAGAAAGTGAGGAACATACTGAGAACCATGATACAGAGGAAGCAGGGGAATCTTCATATTCTGAGTCTCATACCCAAGATCCTCCTGTACTAGTTGGAGAGGAAGAGGACATTCAAAAAGTTGAGAATACAAGTATAGAGGCTAGTGTTTTACGTTTAGAAAGTGAGACTCCTAAAAAGATTTCTGGAAAAGGAGATGATCCATTAGAAGATCAAGACCAAACATCCGGACCTTCAGAATCAGAGGTAAAGGTGGATAAATGTACAAATCATCGTTCAAATGATTTTCTTACATGTTCAGGATCTGAAATTAAAGTAGACGAACCTGTACCAAGCTTAGGTGAGTTACCAGAGAATGCAGAGTCAGTGGTTAATGAAGCAAAAGTTATGCAGAGTCCTGTAGTAGAAATTATTGATCATAAAGATTCAACAGTAAAAACAGAACAGCTTGTAGACAGCCCTAAATTAGAATCTTCAGAGGGTAAAATTATGCAAACAGTGGACAAAAAATCCAGAGAGTGCTCAGAGGTTCAATTGCCTGGGCATGTTGAAACTGAAGATGTAGAAGTAATTGCAGCATGTGATACTTCAGAGAATGAAAATTCCAATAGTATTCAAGACTCTGAAAATAATTTATTAAAAAATAATCTTAATACCAAATTAGACAAATGTTTAGGAGCAAAGACTGAATCTCCTGTTGAACATCCCACATCTACAGAATTGCCTAACACACACATTGAACAAATTCAGAAGCATTTTAGTGAGGACAATAATGAAATGATACCTATGGAATGTGATTCATTTTGCAGTGACCAGAATGAATCTGAAGTTGAACCTTCTGTAAATGCTGATACTAAACAATTGAATGAAAATTCTGTGGAGCACAGTTCTCAAAGTAATACGCCATCTTCTGATCCTGCCAGTGGAAAAGCTGAAACTGTATCTCAACCATCTGAAAGCCCAGTAGACGTGATAGAGAAAGCCAAAAAGCCTCGTACCCGAAGATCTAGATTTCACTCCCCCTCTACAACTTGGTCTCCCAACAAAGATACTGCACGAGAAAAGAAGCGGTCTCAGTCTCCATCTCCCAAAAGAGAAACTGGAAAAGAAAGCAGGAAGTCTCAATCACAGTCTCCCAAGAAAGAATCTGCAAGAGGACGTAGGAAATCTCGTTCTCAGTCCCCAAAACAGGATATCGCAAGAGAAAGGAGACGATCTCAGTCTCGATCTCCAAAAAGAGATAGTACAAGGGAAGGCAAAAGATCTGTATCACTCTCCCCCAAAAGAGACACTTCTAGAGAAAACAGAAGATCTCAGTCAAGAGTGAAAGATTCCTCCCCAAGGGAAAAATCCAGGTCCCGGAGCAGAGAAAGAGAAAGTGATAGAGATGGGCCAAGGAGAGATCGAGATCGAGAAAGGAGAACCAGAAGATGGTCTAGATCCAGATCTCGTTCTAGGTCACCATCAAGATCTAGAACAAAAATTAAGAGTTCATCATTTGGTAGAAATGACAGAGACACTTACTCTCCTCGGTGGAAGGAAAGATGGGCAAATGATGGTTGGAGATGTCCACGAGGAAATGATCGGTACAGAAAGAATGACCCAGAGAAACAGAATGAAAATACAAGAAAGGAAAAAAATGACAGTTCCGATGCTGATGATCCAAATTCTGCTGACAAACACAGAAATGACTGTCCCAGTTGGGTAACAGAAAAAATAAATTCTGGGCCTGATCCAAGGACCAGGAATCCAGAAAAGTTAAAAGATTCTCACTGGGAAGAAAACAGAAATGAAAATTCAGGGAATTCTTGGAATAAAAACTTTGGTTCAGGTTGGATGTCTAACCGTGGTAGAGGTAACCGTGGCAGAGGCACTTACAGAGGTGGTTTTGCCTCTACAGATCAAAGTGAAAATCGGTGGCAAAACCGAAAACCCCTCTCAGGGAATTCGAATAGTTCAGGGAATGAGTCTTTCAAGTTTGTGGAACAACAACCCTATAAACGGAAAAATGAGCAAGAGTTTTCATTTGATACACCGGCAGATAGATCTGGGTGGACATCTGCATCTAGTTGGGCTGTGAGAAAGACTCTACCGGCAGATGTGCAAAACTATTATTCCCGACGAGGGAGGAATTCTTCAGGTCCACAGTCTGGATGGATGAGACAAGAAGAGGAAACAACTGAACAAGGTAATATATTCTGTTTATTAACACTGTTTTATGTGAAGAAAGAGATTATAAATTTAATCTCTTATTTATATGAATTGTAATGATCCGTGTTTATAGTTTTATAATGTTAAATTGAATCCCTAAGTCACTTTGCATTATATAGATATATATACACATCAGTATTTACTGCCTTTTTCACCGCCCCCCCCCGACCTTGCCAAAGACTTAAGTTCTGTAAGTACAGTTTGCTAGTTTGCTACAATAGAAGAATTTGGGACGTTCTTGTGCAGGATTTAACTTCTATTTCTTTTATCTCAGACCTGCGCACTTAGATTTTATTGATCATTGTTCTCATATAAATAAGTTATTTTTCTAATAACGATTTATTTCTCCTTGGCTTTTCTTGTTAAGAACATGGCAAGAAAAAAGCTGTTAAAGATTAAAAAAATGGTTAACCTTCTAATTCAGTAATCTAATTAAATTTTATAGGATTATTTCTTTAGCAGATTTCGTGAGGTACTGATTCTTTGCTAATGTCAGCAGATGTTGTTATGTGAACTTATTCTTAAAAATAATTTTGATTTTTTTTTTTTTTAGTTAGAAAATCAGCCCACATTATTTAGAAATGACAAGATTAAACTAAATGATTGGAGATTCGTTTAGGTGTTCTGAGTCTGTTCATTGCTATTTAATCTTACTATAATCACTGGTTCTTTGCTTCTCTGGCTAAAGAAGTTTGCACATGATTTTTCTTCACAAGCCTTTTTTCTTTTGATAGATTCTAACCTAAAAGACCAAACAAACCAACATGGAGATGGTTCTCAGCTACCTATAAATATGATGCAGCCACAAATGAATGTAATGCAGCAACAGATGAATGCACAACAGCCTATGAATATCTTCCCATATCCAGTGGGTGTTCATGCTCCTTTGATGAACATCCAGCGCAATCCATTTAACATTCATCCTCAGCTACCCTTGCATCTGCACACAGGCGTGCCTCTCATGCAGGTAGCTGCTCCTACTAGTGTATCTCAGGGACTCCCACCGCCACCACCCCCTCCCCCACCATGCCAACAAGTCAGCTACATTGCTTCACAGCCAGATGGAAAGCAATTGCAGGTATGTTTTTAGCATCTAAAGTTTAATCAACATAGCCATTATAAGCATTTAACTGTTAGGGACAGATGTGCAAGAAAGGGCTTCCTGGTATCCACAAACATTTATTTATTTATTTGATTAGGTTTATGGTAAACCTTTATAGCCTCCCTTCACTGTCCTTCCTCAAACCTCCCACCCCTCAAATAAGAAAATGAATTGAATACATATTATCAAATCTAAGCTACATATATACTGTTGTTGATGTGCAAACAGATTTGCTTTTTCAAGTTAAGATCAAATTATGAGCCAAATTAGAATCAACTGGTGGGTGCTTTAAAATAATTCTCTACTTTATTGGACTTTTAAGGGGGTAGGAACTTGTGATGAAGCTTATATTGTCTTGTTGGGACAAATGCCAGATAAAGCTGTTCATTATCCATTACCATCTGTGTTTCATTTTCACTGAGTTTACTATGCTAAAAAGAAAGAAGTGACTGAAGCATATAGAAAATTTGAATAATAGTTTGTAAACACTGTGTTCCTTATAGTTCTGTGCCTACATTTCACAAATCCTAGAAAGCAGTGTATAGTTGGAAGATAAGGGGAGTAGGATTCCAGAATTTGGGACCTCCTTTTTTTTTTTTTAGCCCCTATCAGCTCTCTGCAAGCCATTTGACTTCACTGTCTCCTTTTCTCCCATCTTTAAAGTGAGGGCTCATACTTTAGTTAATTTTCATAAAGAGCCTTTCAGGAAAGTTACTATTCTTTAAATGCTGTTCTTTTCCTTCTTGTTGTTTTTAGTGTTGTCAGAACATTACAATTCGCAAGTGTAATTTAAAAGTCACTTGACATATTTACATAGGTCTCTGTTTAAGAATGTTACTCATTTTTCTTCGGAGTCCCTTAGATATACATGACCTGAAATAAGAATTAAGTACTGAGGTTGACTCACTTTGAATTTTTTTGTTATTTCTAATGACTAAAAGACTTCTATTGAATACAAGTAATTAATTAACTGATGATAACTCTTTAAAACAGGGTATTCCTAGTGCTTCTCATGTAAGTAACAACATGAGTACACCAGTCTTGCCTGCTCCAACAGCAGCCCCAGGAAATTCGGGAATAGTTCAGGGACCAAGTTCTGGTAATACTTCGTCATCAAGTCACAGCAAATCCTCTAATGCTGCTGTAAAATTGACAGAAAGCAAAGTAAGTGTTACAGTGGAAGCCAGCGCAGATAGCTCGAAGACAGACAAGGCAAGTTCAAGGTTGAGAGCAACCTACATATTCTGTATATGATAAAGATGAAAAAATACCAGTTTTGTTTTGTATAATTGGGAAAGGGAATTTACTGTTGATAGTCTTAAATTCCAATGCTATTTGAAGGGTTCTATCTAGATATGTTGATGTCCAATGAGTTACTGGTAGTATTTCATGATTATTTTTAGAAATGTTTGATATGTGTGTTAATACATAACTTTTGTATTTATGATACTAATATTTGAAGAATTTTTGCAATAATGTAAAAGTGTGTTTTCAATTTCATATTTTTAAAGAACTTTTTTGAAAGTATGTGATTGGGCAAATAATAATTATACTTTTTCCTCTTACCAGAAGTTACAAATCCAAGAAAAAGCAGCACAGGAGGTAAAATTGGCCATTAAGCCATTTTACCAAAATAAAGATATCACCAAGGAAGAATATAAAGAGATTGTACGGAAAGCAGTGGATAAAGTAAGTTCTATAGCTTTAGCATTGTTATGTATGTATTGTTTTGAGTCATCTCTCTTTTAATAAAGGAATGCTTAAGTCTAATTAAAATAATAAGCACTAACTTCTAATTCTTGTCTGCTTTTTTACCTTTCAAATAAGTTCATATGAGATATGAAACATACAAAAATGTCTGATTATCTTTTAGGGGTTGTTTTTCAAAAAGCTTTCCATTTTGCTGTAATCCTTTTAAGTATGAGAAAAATATTCCCCCTCCTTTTTTCATAGGTTTGTCATAGTAAGAGTGGAGAAGTAAATTCTACTAAAGTGGCGAATCTGGTTAAAGCCTATGTAGACAAATACAAATATTCACGGAAGGGAAGCCAAAAGAAAACTCTGGAAGAACCTGTGTCTACCGAAAAAAACATAGGTTGAAATGGGGAGCACTATAAAGGACACTGTCAAGATATCTGCAAAGTGCAATTTCAACATGTACCTTTAACTGAAAATCATACATAACTGTGATTGAAATTTGGTTTTGATAAAATTATTTTTTTTAATGTAGAATATAAAGTTTTGTTCTAAATAAATATAGTTCTGCACTGCAACTTCTTTATCCTTTCCTCCTCCCGAAAATAAAAGCAAATTCAAGGGAAAGTAAAGGGGTTAAAGGAGTGTGCATTTTTACTAGGACTGTGTTATAGTGTGGATACTGGAAGATGTACAGCTTTTTGATTTGAACAATGGAGTGCATAAATTAGAGTCTTCTAAGTGCACTGGTTTTGGAAAAGATATATATGATACATTTATTCTGTCAGGCTAAAAATAAAGTATGATCTTTATGATTTTTCCCTCTAATTATAGAAAGTTAAATAATGTATTACCATGAAAAATATTTCTAATAACAGAATATACCAATTGCAGGGTTCCTAATGTGTATTTTTAAAGCACACATCTGAATAAATTGCCTAGATAGAAAACAGATTATCACATGAGTAAAATTCAGTGTTCAAAACTTTGGAACACTGTTACTGTATCACCAAATAAAGGTTATGCTGCTTGTTTTTCTTTTGTGCCTTTTTTTCCCCCCAGTTGAGATGAAGCAGTTTGATTTGCTAGATTTACAACTATGGAAGTCTAAAACTCTGTTGAATTTAACAGATCAGTTTGGAAAAAGTGTTCGTATGTAAAAATTTGTAAAAATTATGTTCTTTCATGATACCTCCTACCTATCAGAGAAATGATAAATTATTTGTGCCAACTGGAGAGTTGCTGTTGAGTAGTGACCCTCCCTTCCTTGGGACGAAGGTAGAATTATGAAACTCACTTCAGTGGCTTTCAGTTGCTCATCTATCTAATCACTAATGAAATTCTTTTCACACTTGAGAAGTCTCCAAATGCTTTACAGTGAATAAAGTGTTAATTAGGTGACCATGTGGTAGCCATTAACCATGTTGCAAAATTCTCGACATTAAAACCTGTGTTTTGGAAAGAGAGAGGAATTAAATAATGGACTTGGTTAGGCTTTCAGGGACTAGGGATTTGACTGTCTTTTTTTAAATACTAGAATATGTTAATTTTTACAAAAGGTAAGTTCAGAGTGTTAGAGAGCCACTGTTTTAATTGGCATCTTAGAAGAAAAAATGAGTTATATCCATAATAAACTGTCTTTCATTCCATTAACAATTTTCAATAGATACCAAATAACTGGAAAGCTGTTCGGATAAGATGTTAATGCCTCTGATAGACGTATGCCTCAGTGAGACAGATTGACCCTTTTACTAGCTACACTAGAGAGCAGTACTCTGTAGGACTGTGCTTTTCTGAAGTAAAGATGATCTGGTTCTCAAGTTTATGTGCATAATACTTTCTTGGTGCTAGCTTTGATAAGGCAAATATTTTGAATTGTTGGCCCCAATAATGATTGTGCTAGTTCATAATCTTTATTAGATTATGAATGTAATCCCAAAAAGTGTTAGAAATATTTCCAAGCAGTTCTTGATCTTTATTCTGCATTTCTGGGCATTTGTAATATGGTATTCTACTGATTTATATATATATTTTTAATTAAAGTTTGTGTTTAGATACGAAGGGGAAAGAAGTTTGGAAGTATATTCTAATAAAATATTAGGACTTTTAAATATCAGCACACACCTCATTTGTTTGTTTTGAACTCTAGAAACAATTGTGTGAACTTTCAAACTATTTTCAGTTAAAGCAGGTTCACACTTTGAAAATTTTGTAGCAAATTGCCTAAGATAATCACACAGGGCATACTTTTCCTGCATTTTCTTTCAGTGATGTTTGGGAGTAGGGTTACATTTTAAAATTTGCTTTTACCATTTAGCTTTGCAAACATGCTTAAAAGTTTTGAAGAAAAAACTAGGTGGAGGTCCAGAGTTAAAGTCTCACATCTTTGGTAGCAGTGCCATGAATTATTTCTACCTTTCTTGAAAATAACAAGTGTGTATTCCATATCTGCTTTGGGGTACTTGGTTAGACTGCATTTAAAATGCTAATGAAGAATGTTACTGGATTAGAATTCAGACTTTTAAAACTTAGAAATATCTAAGAATGTATTAGAAAGTGCATGCTTTATGTTCAAAAAACAATGCTTTAACATTCCCCATTCTTGCTTTTTTCAGAAATTTAATTTTGCATGTGCACAAAAACATCTTGTGGGGTTACAGATTTCTCGTTATTTATTAAGATTCAGTATTAACTTGACCTTTGAATCCTTGGTCCCATTAACTTACTAGTCACACTGACCAATGTTTTAGGCTAGTGCCTAGAAATTGAGACTAAAAGTAATTACTTATTACTTTAACATTCCAAAAGTTTTGTGATTTTTTTTTTCTGGTAATTACCACATTTTCTCCATTATCTTCCTTTAAATGGCCACAGTGTGTACTGTTTGAATGTTCCATCCAAAAGATGTAGCTTCAGAAGCACAGTGGTTGCCCCACGGTCCACGAGACGTTGTTTGTAGTACGAGGATGGAGTGCTGTCTACTGAAACAATACTCTTAAACAGATATGTAGTATGTAATATTTTCTAATAAATTCTTTTGATAAACAAAGAAGTGTCTTTAACATTTTATTATTAAGATTCTTGGGAAATGGTGACTTTTTTACCTCATTATAACTCTTTCCAAACCCATGTTGAAGTATTTCTTGGATTTGTACCAAAGTAACTAGCACCATAGTTACATTAATTCCAAGTTGTAAAGCAAGCTTAGAGTCAGCTATAAGCATTTTTTCCTAATTACAAAATCATTGTAGGAAATTAGGAAAGCTTTATTTTAAAAAATTTGTAGAAGAGGGAAGAAACTGAAAAACAAAAGGAGAAAAATCACCTGTAATCCTGCCATTTAAAGGTAACAGTACTGCTCAGACTGCCCATAACTGTTGTAACTTATCCTTTTCACTTAATGATGTATTTAGAAGTTTTCATTTTAATAAAAATTCTACAGCATGATTTTTAATGACTATATAGTATTCTGTTATATATTGTACCATTACTTAAACCAACCCTCTGCTGTTGGATATTAAGTTGTTTTTACTAATATAAATAAATTAGTAAAATAAAAATTGTACTAACATTCATAAGACTGATGTGAACATCTTTGTATATAAATTGATATATCCCATTTCAAATTATTCTCTGGGGATTCCTAGAAGTAGACGGTCTTGGCCGATCAGTTTTTATTTCCCCACAAAAGAATTTTTAATGTGATTATATATATACACTCGATGTATAATTTTAAAAATTCAATCATATTTAATGTAAAACTCCATTATTTTCCTAAGCTGATTTTTCTATCCAGAGAAAACTGTCAGAAAGTTCTGCGTGTCTTTCCTAGATCTTCATGCATTTACAAAAATGCTTATTAAGTTTCCAGGAAAATAGGTTTCACAGATTGTTCCCCTAGCACATGAAGTATATTCTGTAAACTGTTCTGCATCTCTAGTCTCCTTAATAAATTGAAAATATATCTTAATGTCCATGTTCTGTTTTATAATGGCTATATCACGTTCCCATGGTGATGGACATTGAAGTTATGTTCAGGTTTTGGCTATTAGAAACAATGTTTTACTGAGCACCCTTTGTGATTTAGCTCTAGGAACCTCTATTTTGTGTATGTGCTTACACTGAATTTCAGATATGCACATTTTTAATTTGGATAGTGTTGCCAAATTGCTCTCAGAAAGGGGTGTACTAATTTATAGTCCCACCACAGTGCTGAACTTAGAGTGTAGTTCCACCTTTGATATTATGACTGAACAGGTAAAATTAAGATTGCCTTTGGTCATAAGGTCTTAATGAACACCTATTTCATCAAACAGTGCACACCTACTATGTGTCAGGGATTCTTGGATTCTTCACATATTATCAGAATTAATTATACCACAATCTTTCAAAAGAACAGTATAGTAATAGCGTATTTATTAAGCTTGTAATATGTGCCGGGTGCGCTCTCAGACATTATAAGTGTCGCCTCTTTTGGTTTATAAAACCAATTCTAATAGTCATCTTTGTTCTGATGAGGAAATTGAGATACATAAAACACCGAGTTACCTAGTTACACAGTTACTTAGTGATAGAGACAGGACTGAGATACGGGATTGATAGACGCTGAAGTCAGCACTTGACTTGGGGTGTGGGGTGTTACACTGAGCTCCCAGATGGAACGTTTATAACACGTGGGAGTTACAGCTGAACTTTAAAGTGTACTGGGAACACGGAAGACACAGCTGACTGGGGAAGAAGTGAGGCAGGGAGATTTATACTGTGTCTAACTACGTTGTTTCATTGCCTTTTTAACACTTCTGTATTTCCTGTCCTGGAGATACTAAGCTTTTAATGTTGAAGCCATCCTTCGTGCATTTTCCCTTTTCCTCCCATCTCCATTCTCTCAGTTGCTGTTTCCTCTCTATCAAACTGGAATTCCTTTGCAGTAAAATCTAGCTCCCTTAGTTCCTAGCAGTGTTACCATCTGACCTCTTTTAATAGTCTAGACTGTGATTTAGATTCTGTATGCATCAGTTCGTCTTAGACCCTGAAGACACAGCTTTGGTCATATTCTACATTTCAGCCTTGTGTGTGTACACACTAGGGAAGAGTGAGCAAAACAATACTGTTTTCACTCTCGTAGAACTACATAATATTGTGGGGAAAGCAGCTATATATTGAATAACTGATGCAGGAATGACAGAGGACTCTGCATTACCCAAGAATCTGTGGTAGGGTAATAGGCCCTCATAGTGATTGGTGAGAGTCCCTGGAAGAAGTGGCACTCGAGCTAAAAGATGAATAGGTCCTAGGCAAGGAGAAAAGACAAGCTGGCAGAGGAAATCGGTGCAAAAGTTCTGGAGCCCGAAAGCATGGCAACCCCAAGCCTAAATTGGCTGGAGTGAAGACTGGTGGAGAGTTCTTAAAGGCAATCAGTTTTGCAAAGAAAAGCTTTTGAAATCTTTCAAGCAGGAGGTATTTGATATGAGCAGATTTGCATTTTGAAAGATTACTCTGCTAATCTTTCAATGGCTTAATAAAAGTGGTTAGTAAATATGAAAAGGTGTTCACAGTTAATGTTACACATTTTCTTTTATCAAACTGATCAATTTAATTCTGGCAAGAGTCCCATGAAGAACTAGTACTGGTGGCCATTTGTACAAGTTTTCTGAAAGGCAACTGAAAATAAGTATAAAGAGCCTTAAAAGGGCCATATACTCTTTCCATAATAATAAAACATGCTGGTTCACATAGTCCTCCTTTCTAGTATTTAACAGTGGAAAATTGGAGGGGATGGTTAAACTGTGGTTCATTCATGTGAAGGCATTTGGCAGCTGTTGCAACTGTTTTCAGGGATAAAAAAATGAAATGGAGGAAAACAGGACACAAACTATAGTTGGCCCTTGGACAACGAGGGGCTAGGGGCACCAAACCCCTGTACAGTCAGAAATCCCCATAGAGGGGCGCCTGGGTGGCTCAGTCGTTAAGCATCTGCCTTCGGCTCAGGTCATGATCCCAGGGTCCTGGGATCGAGCCCCGCATCGGGCTCCCTGCTCCGCGGGAAGCCTGCTTCTCCCTCTCCCACTCCCGCTGCTTGTGTTCCCTCTCTCACTGTCTCTCTCGCTGTCAAATAAATAAAAAATCTAAAAAAAAAAAAAAAAAGAAAGAAATCCCCGTAGAATCTGTGACTCCCAAATACTTAACTACTAATAGCCCTCTTTTGACTGGGAGTCTTAACTGACAACATAGTCAACATGTATTTTGTATGTTACATGTATTATCACACTGTATTCTTTAATATAAGCTGGAGAAAAGAAAATGTTAAAATTCTAAGGAAAATACATTTATTAGTACTATAGCATATTTATCAAAAAATCCATGTATAAGTGGACCCCTACAGTCCAAACCTATGTTACTTAAGGAGTAACTGTATATGTAATATTCCAACTTAACTTTTTTTAAGGCAAAAAAAATACAAATTCTTAATAGGGGTTATTTCTGGGTAGCAGAGGATCTTCTTTTAATGCTCTTCTTTAGCTTTCAACTTCACTACAGTGAGTAAGAGTTGTATGATCAGAAAAACTTTTTAAGAAAACTGCAGTCCTCATTGCTTGGGACATGACAGTGGGGGAATGGGTAGGAGGCTTTGCTTTAGGCTAGGGAGTTACCAACTTCCCACTCTAGAACTGGCCTAAGGTCTCAGCTTGAGCACCTGTGATAGGTGTCTCATAGATGGCTCTCCATACACAGCTCCCCAGGGAGGAGCCCAGCGCCTCCTATGGTAGCTGATGGGTGCTGGTCTGTAAGTAGTCAATACCCACTGGCTTTCTGGGCTGAGACATCCCTTAGTCATAAGGAAGTAGACTTCCCAAACCATAACTAGTTTGGGCATATTTCTCCCAATCCTGTGAGCACTAGAGAAGATAATCCACTTAAGGTAAGTAGGGGTCTTGGCTTTAAAGCTCACAAAAAACTGAGGCACACTTTGTGCCCCTGAGTATGTTACTTCTCTGAGCCAGAGTGGCCTATAAAAGGGACTGCTGCCTACCTACCTAGAGGATTAAGTGAGATAATAGATGTGAAAGTAATTTCCTGTATTTTTACTTGGAGAATCTGCCCTATAATCCAGACTGGTTTTCCCACCATGTTGATAATGATCGAAATACAACTTACTTGTCCAGTGGCTTGAAATCTAGCTGCACGTTTAGGGTCGCAGAGCTTTAAAACAAAAAACCAATATACAGAGACTTCCAGGAAGATTATAGGAGTAGGAAGATCCTGACATCCAATGGAAACAATGAGGTAACACCCACATCAGTGTAAATAACCCAGAAGATGATCTGCGGACTGGCAGAACACATTGTGCACAGCTAAATGCACAGAAGAGGCCACATCAAAGAGGGTAGGAAGGGCAGAGAAATAGTGGGGAGTTAAACTAAGGGCGGGTACCTTTGGGAGACTTTCCAAGAACAAAAGAGCTGGCTGGCGCCATCTCCCTCCCCCATGCCCTGCCCCCCCAGACACCTGTGGGAACCAGTGCAGCAGCAACACTCTCTACCTAACTTGCTAACAGTGCACCTGCCCCTGCATTCTCCTGTGGACACATCCCCTCCAGCCAGGCCTGTAGGGCTCCTCCCACAACAGATCTGTGCATACCTTACTGACACTGCATGGCCCACCCCCAGCTCTTCTATGGATCCACCCACCCCATCCAACACCACCAGCCCTGGTCCCTGGCAGCTCCAGGTCTTTCCTGCAGCAGACCTGCTGGACCTTGCTACCACCACGTGTCCCACCCCTGTGTTCTGTGGACCTAACCCCTCCAATATGCCCTTGGCCAGAGCCCCTCCAAGAGTGGTGCCACGAGCCTGGCAGTGTGCAAGCAGCCCCCACAGGGCCCAGCATCACTCGAAAGTGACTCCTCGGGGGGACGAGGAAGATAACCATACACACCAGTTCAACTGTGGCCCCAATAGTGGGCTAGGGGCAAAGCTTCTCAGTGGACAACACAGAAAGCATCCTGCAGTTTGGTGCTACTGCATCTGGCAAACACCTGGTCTGACTCATCAAGCCCAAGGCGGCCCCAGACTGGCTTACTAACAACACGGGGACCAAACCCTGCACACAACAGGCAAAGAGAGACATTGCAGATGGACTGGAGGGAAAATTGGCTCAGCCACAACAGTAGGGAGCATGCAATACATGTAAGAGACACCCCTGAAGTGCCAGGTTCTGGGGAACAGAGGGCATTATACTGCAGGGCACTATAGGACCTCTTCTTCATAGGCCCACTACTTTCAAGAGCAGGAGATGTAGCTAAGTTTCCTAACAGAGAGAGAGACAAAATGGGGAGACAGAGGACTATGTCCCAATTGAAAGAATAGGACAAAATTACAGCAACAGAGCTAAATGAGATAAATAATAGGTCTGTGAATTTAATGGTCATAAAGAGACTCACTGGACTTCAGAAAAGAGTGGAGGATCTCAGTGAGACCCTTAATAAAGAGATGGAAAACAAAAAAAGAACCAATTAGAGATAACTCAAAAAAAATTAAAACTACACTAGTGGGAATAAATAGTAGACTAGAGGAAGCAGCAGAATGGATCAGTGACCTGAAGGACAGAGTAATGGAAAGCAATCAAGCCAAACAGGAGAGAGAAAAAATAATAAAAAAACAAAAATAGACTTAGGGAACTCAGCAACTCATCATGTATAATAACATTCCCATTATAGGGATCCCAGAGGGAGGAGAGAGAGAAAAGGGGGCAGAAAAGGTAGTTCAAGAAATACTTGAAAGTTTCCCCTAAGCTGGGGAAAGAAATAGAAATCCAGATCCAGGAGGCACAGGAGATCCTCCCAACAAAATCAACCCAAGGAGGTCCCCGCCAAGACACATAGTAATTAAAATGGCAAAAAGTAGTGATAGAGAATTTTAAAAGCAGTGAGAGAAGAAAAACAGTTACATAAGAGGCAAATCCCATAAGGCTATCAGCTGATTTTTTAACAGAAACTTTGCAGGCCAGGAGAGAGTGACATGATATATTCAAAGTGCTGAAAGGAAAAAAACCTACAACCAAGAATACTCTACCCAGCAAGGCTATCACCCAGAATAGAGGGAGAGAGAGAGAGTTTCCTAGACAAACAAAAGTTAAAGGAACTTATCACCACTAAACTAGCCCTACAAGAAATGTTAAAGGGGACTTTCTGAGTAGAAAGGGAAGACCGTAAGTAGGAGTAAGGAAAGTAGGAAGCACAACAGCAGTAAAATGAAGCATATCTATAAAAATCGTCAAGGGATTCACAAAATAAAAGGATATAAAGTATGACACCATATACCTCAAACATGGCGGGGCGGGGGGAGGAGTAAAGAATAGGTTCAGACTTAAGCCACCACTGATTTAATATAAATTGCTATATGCATAAGATGTAATGGGGATTAAAAGTTAACTAATACTAATGAGGACTGAGTAATGTACAGAATTGTTGAATCACTGTATTGTACACCTGAAATGAGTATAACACTGTATGGTAACTATACTGGAATTAATTAGTTTAAAAGGCAATACATAGGGTCACCCCAGACCAATTTAATCAGTCTCTGTGTTTGGGATAGTTTAAATCTCCCAGGTGGAGGCTAATGTGTAGCCAAGAAGCAAACCACTATGTAGCTTTTTTAGATCCCCTGTAGATCACAGCTGTTCTGTTAGAACAACATAATTAATTAGATCACAGCTTGTCTTTAAAACCATTTAGATTCTATCCTCCCTCTCAAAGGCAGCAAAGGCACGTGACAGTTTATTCTCACTCTTTTTAAACCTTGTTTTCAAATACCAGTTTATCTGGGATTTAGATCCCACTAAGCAGAGAGATAAGATCTTGAACATTTCCTGGGTGCTCACAGTTCCAGGGTGGAATAAGATTCTTGTAGGAATTCTTGTAGGAATCCAGCTGTTGCTAAGGTCAGCCTGTGTATGCTCAATTCAACAGGCTTTTATTTACACACTTGCCTAAAGGAATTCTAGACATTTCTAAAATTATCGCTGTAACATGGCTTTTTCTAAATCATTTCTGGAAGTCTTTCTTTTACACTTTAATAGCTGATAGCATGTCCCCCTTAGCTCTAGCAAGTGCAATTATGATTACCAATCACAGCAGCAGGGACTAACACCAAGTGCTTCTTACTGGCTCTTCATAACAACCTTTAAAGTAGGTCCTATTATTAACCTCATTTGTCAAATGAGAATGAGGTTCAGTTACTTAGCCAGGATCACTCAGACCTCACAGAGGTGGCTGAGTCCAAAGTCTATGCCTGTAACTATGTTCCAGTGCTGCCTCTTGGCTCATCACAAGATCTACCCAACCATATGTGCTCCACACTTAACTCCTACTCACTCAACATACCCAGTCTGGGCACCAAAAATGGCTTGTTCATACTCACTACTTCTATTGTCCCTCTCCAGGGCACATGAAGTTCTTATAATCACTCACCTACTCAACTGTCTAACCAGCTGGTCCCTCTATCTAGTTAGTCTTCTCTTCCAGTTCATCCTTCAGACTTCTTTTAACCATTTAATTCCATTAATATTAAATACTTGGTCTGAGCAGTGTAATTCCCATATGCTGTATTGCCAACAAACTTTTTACAGAACACCTTCTAAACAAAATCTTGAACCATTATGAATGGGTCTGCCCAGGTTCAGGTGAAGGCAGCAAATCCGCTAAGCCATCCTCTTACCCATCCCCCAACCCAACTGACTTTGTGGCATCTTTGGATAGTTCCAGGATCTCTTACCACTGAACACGGACTATATCCATGATTTGCTAACTCTTGTAGGCTGCTCTGTGGTAGTATCTTAATAGATAATTAGATACAATTCCACAGCTAAGAAAATGGTCAACAGAAATGCATTCCCAAGTACACCAAGAGACAAGGATAAGGATGCTCATAGTATCGTTTGTAATAGCCCCAAGGTGGAAACAACTCAAATGCCATCAATGTTGGAATACTATTTAGCAATGAAAATAAAGGAACTGTTGTTACTTGCAACCGTACAGATGAATCTTACAGCCAAGTTGAGTGAAAGATGATGGAAACAAAAGAATACAATTCAACACTGCATTTCTATATTAAGTTCAAAAATAGACAACTATATTATAGCATTTACAGATCTATACTTAGGTGATTAAAAAAAAAAAACTTTAAAGGAAGTGATTGTCCTTAAAATCAGGAGAGTGGTGTGGGGAAGGGAGGGATGGTGATTGGAACAAAAGCCCTTTGGGGAGGAGGGAACTGCCAAGGTCTACTGCTTGGTCTGGGCAGTGGTTACAGAGCGATTTGCTTTACAGTAAAAAAAGCTCTACTCATTATTTTATGCACTTTGTTATATGCATTTGAGGTGGATTTCACAATAAAACTGTGTTAAAAAAAAAAAGGTCAACAATTAGCTCAGAGCCCTTGTTTAGATTTGTGGTATTCAATCTACCATTCTTTATCTTTTCCTTTCTTTCAAGCCAGTCCCGATGGGGAAAGAAAATCATATGGGGGGAAAATTGCCACTGAAAGAATTCTGCATCACATAAAATATCCTTCTGTTTGGAACCAGAAAAATAGAGCACCAAATGTGCCAGAGCCTACTCCGTGCAAGAGTGAAGTCATTGTGTGTATACACTTAAAATTGTGCTTTCTGTATTCGATTGTGGCAGCTTTTGTTCCTTTCTTTCAGTTATTATTTTAACAAACTATTGTCAATTTTCAAAGGTTGCACAACTCAGAAAGTTGCCTGTTCCCAGTCCAACAAGAGTGAATTTGTTTAAAGGGTCAACCCCAAAATTAGTCGTTATCTTTCACACAGTTTACCTGTAAACAGGGCATATCCCATCATTAAAATCAGTAAATCCTCCCTAAAGCCAAGGCTAAACATTTCCCCATTAGTTTAGGGAAACCATAGAGTACAGTCCAGAGATTCTGGAAACCCTCCCCCACCCCCCACCGAATGTGTTTCAACCTATTTGTTATGATTGATTTCCACACTACACTTCATGAAGCCCTTTAGGTTCTCTGCTTGGTGGCCAAAGCATTTCTCTGCTTTAGCAACATCTAACACTGCACCATTTAATCTATAACCTCTCTTCTTGAACAAGACCTCTCCAAACTCACTCTCTCATCACTGTTAGGTCTGTCAAATTTCTATCAGCCCTGAAAGTCTCCAAAAGACATTTTTCTTTCTCCACGCAGCCCATCCCACTTTGCCTTCCCTACTCGTCAATTAAATGAAGGCTACCGCATGACTGAACTCATGAAACACTTTATAATTCTCATAACAGCCCGTGTTTTACCTTTGTTACTGGGCAGCCTTGGGAAGCTTGTCTCAGCTTCAGAGCAGGACTGTCTCCTTCATCTTCCAAACTAAGAGCAGAGGTACTCCATCAATGCTTAAGCTAAATGAGATGTAAGGGAAGTATAAACAGAGGAAAAAATCCTATTAACATCCTAAAAAAGTTTAGAATAACTTTATCCAGAAGAATGAGCTAACAGTTGTTCAAATTATACACCAGAGTGGATAGTTGTTGGTTGGAAACTGTGGTTTCAGTTTACTATAAACTGTTGTCTTAGTAATGTTCCTTTGTTAAGGGAATTCCCAGAAAGTTTTTCTGGCTCTAAGAAGTTAAGTGATGCCAAATTAATAAATGGAATACTTGGGGAAAAAATCTGAGGAATTATAGAAAATCTTAAACAGTCAACATACTGCATAGGAAGAAAATATTTAATAGAAACAATGCAGCAAATAAAAAGATTTGTACCAAAACCAAGTGTCTCATGTCTGACTCCTCCTGGAAAGAATTCTAATTACTCTATAATTAGCTTCATGTGTGCTCATTAAATAGCTCCATTTACTTGCCATTTGACTTTGGTCAAGGTAGTCAGTCATCCCAACCCTCTCTACCCACCTTGTAACATTAGCTAACATTGGGTTTTTATAAAGACTGAGACAATACATGTAAAATGCTTAGTGTAGTGAATGACAGGAATTGTGTTAAGCAAATGTTAATGACCAGCATAATTAAAGTTTGGAAACAATTTAAATATCTGTCAATAAGGGGTCCAAATAATAAATCATGGTGTACCCATACAAAGGAGTACCATACAGCTGTAAAAAAGGACATGAGCGATCTTTATATGAATATGGAAAGGTCTTAAGATACTAAGCATTTTTTAAGTGCAGCAGTGTTTGTGGTATAAAATATTTTGCATAAAAATTACACACTCATATTTGCTCTTTTGTAAAATCAATACCAGAGGTGTACTTAAGAAACATGACCAGCGGTTATCTGGAAGTGGGGGTGGGAGCCAGGAGATGGGAAAGATGTGGGAGACTTTTCAGTGAATATCTTTTAACAACTGTTTGATTCTCGAATTGTACAGTAGAATTACCTTTCACAAAAGTTACTTTTTAAAAGCAGTTGATCTTTTGAATACATGTATCCAGTGGTGTCTCAGACTGAAATCCACAAGAACCAGGACTTGACTTACCATGATAGCTTTTTCTCTTAATACTCAAGTGTACTCAGTATCAGAAGAAATGGGTCTGCTTACCTAGGAATATGACAGTGTGCCTTAGCCTTTCTTAACTTGCACACAATGCAGTCCTGGACTTAATTGTTACCAAGAAGCATCTGTTCCTTTCCTTCATGAAAGGAGAATCTAGGAATCCGAGTAAAGAGTCACAAATACCAAGGGAGTGGAGAAAGTGAACATTGGTTGTAATGTAACTAGAAAGTAACACTGTCTTCGTTTTGCTGCCTCAGAAAAGGTAGTGAAAATTTTGAGTATTTCAGTGACTAAGTACTCTGAAGACAGTTAAAGTAAGATGAGCATGACAGCTCAAATTTCCCTAGGATAGACAGTGGATTTTTTTTCTCTTTCACCTTATTACTGTTTGGCCAAGATGATCCAACAGTCAAGTGTCAGGTGCCCCACGTGGTGAACCCGGTGACCATGCTCCTGCTTCTTTTCAGCTTCTGTTTCAGAGATGAAGAACGTCGTGTTTTTTGTTGGGTGTTTGATGTTTGAATCACTGTGATTAAGATCGGGACAGAACACTTACCCAAAACATTCTCATTTTAAAAATCATTTTTATTGTCATTTTCTGGTTAAAAAAAACATACATGGTATGACTATAAAGTAATGAGACGAGTTTTCATGTGTGGCTTATGCTACGGAGTCTCATTAGTATATAGTCACATCCTGTCTAGAGCTTGGAAGAAAAATATGCCTTGGCTATATGATTATCGATTTTGTTACTTAAAATTTATTGAGTGCCAACAGAGCACTAGGCACATATATAACACAGAATTGTACAGTCTCTATGTTGTAGACTATATTATTTACATAGATTTCTCAAAGTAACATTAAAGCATGTATTTACAGAACTTTAGACAAAATAACAATACTGGAAATCAGCAAGTTTCTGTCTAGCGAGGAGCACCTTTTCATGAATGAGAGGGTTATGCAGAACTTACTGTGCAAGAGCACTTTGATTCCATTACCCAGAAAGTCGTTATTTCATTATATAATAGTTCTATAAAGCTATACGAGAAAAACCTAAGTGGGAAGCCATAATTGGTTTCATTAGGTCAAATACATTTAGAAAATTCTCTGCTGAGACCAATGCTCAAAGGGACTACAGACATATTTACATATCATAGCACAGAAGCTAGAACTACGGCATGCAATTCCAATGAGGTGGATGAATGGTGAGTGTGAAAACCATGTTTCTGAGCCCGGAGTTTCTTCTCTTTTCTAATTACCTTGCAGTTTCTTATTTTGCAAAGAAACATGTACCTTTAAAACATACATTGATGTTACACAAAATTACTTTAGAAAAATTTGAGATTTTTTAGAGAAGTACAATGAATACTCTCCAACTGGTATCAACAACTGGGAGCCTTTTAAGTTTGCGGGAGTTTAGGACCATTTTAGTGTTATCCACATGATCTCTGTGGCATCTACTGGGTAGCCCCAATCTTGGGAGGTGGGCCAAAAATAAACCCCACAACCCTTGGAAATGATGGTGGCTAATGCTGGCTGACAAAGTCTCTTTAGCGTTCATTACTACTCAGCAGAGTGTAGCTCCAGGGATCCCCCTGCAGGGAGAAATTAGATTTTCTTTCAATACCAGTTGAATCAAACTATTAAAACATTTTTTTTATATCCAAACTGAGATCATCCTTTTACTCTAAGAATTTGCCCCTAAATTCAAGTCGAAGATTTGGTTGCGTTGTGGTTCTGAATGAACAATCAAAGAAACACAGTATCAAACAATAACCTGGCTCTGCTTTACATCATAACAAATGGAAAATACTCTCCATCTTCTGCTATCTCATGCAAATCTGTCATGTAAAGGACCTCTTTTATCTGTTCTCTATTTAACGTATCATAAATGGACATATAATTAAATAGGTGACTGCACCTTGTCTTCAGCTAAATTTGGGATTCTCTCTATATTTTTAAAGAATGTCTTCAGCATACTCAGAAATGAAGGACTCAAGAAAATGTTCAGTCTTTTATTTAAAAACTATAAACAGTCACCAAAGTAAATAAAGCCATTCTATAACATAAACTGTTAGGTCTATATTTTTTACTGCACATCCTAAGGACACAGCAGAAATGGTGGTTGGGAGGCCTTCCACATTTTTGGATGCTAATAGAACAGGCAATAGGCAGTTATAAATGGATACATTTCACGCTGGGGGGGGGAAGAAGACAATTTAAGGAAGTGAGCAGTTTCTGAGCAGGAATGTGGTACAGTATTAAGAATGGAAGAATAATACGATAAAATTCCACACTATATTAAGATAGAAAAAGTAGTGAAGAAAATATCATACCTGCACATAATGCATATATAACACAGGAGAAAACCTGTATAAAATTCCATGTATTTAAACCAATTTACAAATACAAAAAATTCTGTCCAAGCTCTGAGCTTGCACATGACAAACGTTTACAGTGGATACATGTTAGGGAAAACCAAAAAATACCTTCAAATAGTTTTTCTTCTACAAAAATGACATGAGATATATTATTCCATACTCTTTCAGCCAGCAAAATGAGTTCTACAAGGTGTATAATACAAAACAAAACAAAACAAAAGAAACAAAAGAAAAAAAGAAAAAAAAAAAAAGAAAAAAAATCACAGTTCCACAAAACTGTTTTGACTTTACAGCATCAGTACCTTTGCAGAAGTATTTACACAAATTTAAAGAACATTCATCCACTGCATAGAATATATCACAATTACTTACAATTGACAGGAAAGTCTAGAAAACTTTAGAACCTACCAATAATGCTTCTAGGACACCACAGAATGTACTTCCAGTGGCTGCAGTGGCATGAAAGGTGTTCGTTCTATTCACAAATATTTACAGGATCTATTCAGACTGGTAAATTTTTATGATAATAAATAAGTGAAAATATATTGGCTCAAGTAAGAAAACCAAGCTACTGATTTCTAAACAAAACACACAATCCATAGTTAGATATTGGTGGCCCCCTCTGAGATCAGGGGTATAGGTGTGCTGAAATTTTTTTTTTTTTAATTATTCAAACCAGCTTAAACGGTTTTGTAAATATAAAAATGTGCTCCTTTTTGGATATAGATAAAAATATTTAATGCTTCTATTTCATCTGCTCATGTAGGTTTTACAATATTCCATGTATATTCCAATGTGGATGGTACTGAATTCTGATCATACCAGTCTCCATCAGGATTTATCAGATCTGAGAGACATCCTGCAGATAAGCTGGTTGACAATCCCACAGCAGTTTTTTTTTTCTTTTTCTTTTTAGATTTTTTTAAACAGAGAACAAAGGGATTCGCTCAGAGATCAGAATACGAAGCTTCCTCTCAGCATCATGGGAGGAGATAAAATAATTCATTCTATGGTCTCTGTTCCATTAAGACTTGGTGCTTTCTTCAGTAACAGTATGTGAAATGTATGTGACTTTGAGTCCCCACTACAGAAGTGGAATTATTTTTCACTGCAGCATTTCTGAGTCTTTTTCTTGTTCTTTACTCTGAACTGTAAAATTAAGTTCATAAAGGCATTTGGCAAGGGTGGAGGAAGCTTCCATGTTACTAATGGCTAGCACTGATAAGTTGTTTTCATGTCTCTTTAACAATCTGGAAAAAAAAAAAACAAAACAGAGGTTCCAAGGTCAGTGATGATTCTTATGGACTTTGCACATTTAAAAACTAACATTTTTTATTTCATTGAGATATTTATTTCATGTGTTCAGCACACTTTGGTGAATGGAATACACTATAAACTTACTTGGATAAAAGATGTTTCCAAGCGTGACAGAATTTCCTTGTATCCATGTAGCGATTTTTCAGTGAACAAATGTTTTTACCACATACCACATACTGCTGCTGTTAATACACTCGGAGAAGTCGCATGTATAAAAGATGGTTCAAAGAATGCTAGTAGCAATGTGGTCAGTTTTCAGACCAAAATGGAATTAAACCAGGAATTAATAATAGAAAGTTGACTGGAAAATCCCCAAGTCCATGACGTAAACAACACATGGGCAACACAAAGTTATACATGGGTCAAGAAGAAATCTCAAAAGAACTTTAAAAATATTTTGGATTAAATAAAATAAAAATACAACTTATTGAAATCTGTGGAATTCCGTGAAAGCAGTGCTTTGAGGGAAATCTATAGCATTAATTGGATGCATATTATCAGAAAAGAAGATCTAAAATCAATAATCAAAATTTCCACCTTAGGAAACTAGTAACAGAAAAGCAAATTAAATCCAAAGTAAGTAGAAGAAATAATTCAAGCCAAAATCAATGAAACTGAAAAGAGGAAATCAATGAAACCAAAAGTTGATTCTTTGAAAACATCAATAAAATCACGAAGTCTTTAAGACATGCTATCTAAGGAAAAAGAGTGTGTATATAAATTACTAATACCGAAAATGAAAGAGGGAAAGGTACCAAAGATCCCTACAGATCCCATGGGCATTAAAGGCAATTAAGAATTAGTATGAATAACACTATGCCCACAAATTTGAAACTCCAGATGAAACATACCACTTCCTTGAAAGAAACAGGCTTCCAAAAGTTACACAAAGTGAAACAGACTATCTGAAAAGGCCTATATCTATTAAAGAAATTGATAAAAAAAAAAATAACCTCCTCCCCCCGCCCAAAAAATAAATAAATAACCTCCCAAAACAGAAAACACCAGGTTCAGGGGTTCTCTGGTAAATTCTGCCAAATATTTAAGGTTCCTCAAAAATTAAAAACAAAACAAAACACCATATAATCCAGTAATCCCACTACTATTTACCCAAAAGAAATAAAAAAGCTAATTTGAAAAAGATATGTGCACTTCTATGTCCACCGAAACATTATTTACAGTAGCCAAGGTATGGGAGCAACCCAAGTGTCCAACCACAGACCAACAGGTAAAGATGTGGCATATAAACAAACAGAGTATCACTCAACCGTGAAACAAAAGAATGAGCTCTTGCCATCTGCAACAACATGGATGGACCTAGAGGGTGTTAGGCTAACTGCAAAGTGTCAAAGAGAAAAAGACAAATACATGATTTCACTAATATATGGAATCTAAAAAACTGAGAACACAAAACTCTATTATATAAAGTTTTTAAAGAAACAATACATACTTCCCCGCCCAGTAATGCAGGAAGAGGAGGAATCTGGGAAATGACTAATTTAACCTATTCAATTCACAGATGAGGAATTTGAGGCTATCTTGAGGCACACCACACGGAACTACTTTCTAGCTCAACAGCAGTAGCAGAATTAGGGAAGATCACCTATTGGACTTTTCTCCGTTGTACATTTCTAAATATGGGAAGACTGCCAGGCATAATTCTGTGACAAGCTTCATGCATGCTTCCAGAAAATTCAGATCATGTTTCTACAGAAGTCAAATTCATAGAATCAAAGAGTGAAATGGTATTTACCAGGGGCTGGGGGAGAAAGAAATGAGGATCAACGGTCATAAAGTTTCAGTTCAGCAAGATGAATAAGCTTGAGAGATGTACAGATGCACCGTACCTCCACTCCACCATAACGTATTATACACTTAACAATTTAAGAGGGTAGATCTCATGTTAAGTGTCCTTGCCACAATAAGGCAAAATTAAATAAAAATTCAGATCATGTTAGAAAACAGCTGGAGAGAAATAAGATGGTTGCTTTTTTTTTTTTTTTAATTAGAGAGAGAGAGACGGTGAGCACGTGTGTGGGGGGGGAGGGGCAGAGAGGGAATCTTCAAGCAGACCCCCTGCTGAGCATGGAGCCTGATGCAGGGCCCAATCCCACAACCCATGAGATCATGACTTGAGCTGAAACCAAGAGTCAGATGCTTAATCAACTGAGCCGCCCAGGTGCCCCTAAGATGGCTGCTTTTATATGAAAATAAAAATTATATTCTAGAGATGATTCAAGTTTCTTTCCCTTCATTAAGTGAAGCTTATCACCTGAATGAGACATTACTCATAAAAGCAGCTATTTCTTTTTAATTTGTAAACTTAAAAAAGAAATTTTCTACCCCTAAAATTACAATACTGATGTGGCTATGTATATAAAGAAGAGAAATTATAAAAGTGAGAACTGTCCAGCAAAAAACCAGAGTGATGCTGAGGGGTGAGGAGAAAAGGTAAAAATAAGCCCAAAATGGAAAGATGAAATAGTTATAAGAAAAGTATAGTAAAATGTCAATAAAAAAAGCTAGGTGATTGGTATATATAGGTGTTCACTGCAGAATTATGTCAAGTTTACCTTATGCGTGAAAACTTTTACATTAAATGTCAGAAAAATGTCAGGAAAAAAAAAAATCAACCAGCATGAGATTATCTAAGAACTGCAGTGCCTTAATTAAAATAACCCTGGGTAAAAGAAACTGAAGAAGAGGGAGGAGCTTGACTTCTACATTTTGAACGAACATTGTAGGGAAACAATTTATGGGAACAGACACAGAAATTCAAAGCCAAAATGAACGCGTGGGGATTGTACCATTTTTGCCATTCGAAAGCAAAGGAAGAAGTAAAACAACTGGAAAAAAAAAAAAAAAAAAAAAAGGAAATTGGGGCCCTTGGGTGGCGTAGTTGACTAAGCATCCAACTCTTGGTTTTAGCTCGGGTCGTGATCTCAGGGTCATAAGATCGAGCCCTGCGTCTGGCCCCCTTGCTCAGTGTGAAGTCTCCTTCAGAGGCTCTCTCCCCCTCCTTTTGCCCCTCCTGCTCATGCTCTTTCTCTCAAATAATAAATCTTTTAAAAGATTTAATCTTTTAAAAAAAAAGATTAAAGACAAAGGAGTTGAGCATCTTTCATGTTTTCTGGTTGTTCTGATATTTGCTCTTATATAGTTTCCATACATACTAAAACTAAAAATTAAAATTATACCAAATGTTGGCAAGTATGTGGAGCAACTGTGACTCTCATACATAGCTGGAGGGATTATAAATTGATAAAATCTCTTTGGAATTGTTTGGCATTATGTACTCAAGTTATAATATCCTATGAATCACCAATCCTTCTTAAAAGTCAATAGAAATATATATATATATATGACCAAAAACATGTATAGAATGTTCATAGAATACTATTTTTAATAGCTCCAAACTGAAAACCACCAATATGCCTACCAAAAGTAGAATGGAAAAAACAAAATTGAGTATATTCTTAGAACAGAATTCTATACTGCAACAATATGAACAACATACTGCTACATATAACATGAATGAATCTCACAAATAATGCTGAATAAAAAAGCTAGTACAAAAGAATGTACACCATACGATTCTACTTACATAGAGTTCAAAATCAGGCAAAATTCTATGGTGTATCATCAGGATCGTGGTCCCATTGAGGAAAATGGGATAAAGACAGGTGGAGAATCAAAGGGGCTCTGTGGTATTGGTGTTCCTCTATTTCTGAACTTGCATGGTTGGTTATGTGGGTGGTTCACTCTGTGATAATTCATTGAGCTTTATACTTCTGTTTTTTAATACTTTAGGTATGATCTACTTCAAAAATTTGTTAAACAAATTTTTAAATGAACTATGAAATTTCTACAATTTTTTCTGGAAAAGAAAAAATAGTCCTATAAAACTTGATTTAAAAATAACTTACATAATTTGAAAGATACATGCACCCCTATGTTTGTTGCAGCTTTATTTCCAATAGCCAAGACACAGAAGGAACTCAACTGCCTATCCACAGATGAATGGATTACAAAGATGTAATGTGAGTGCATGAGTGTGCACGCACACACACACATATACACAGTGGAATATTACTCAGCCATCAAAAGGACTGAAATCTTGCCATCTTCAAGAATATGGGTAGACCCAGAGGATATAATGCTAAGTAAAATAAGTCAGAGACAAATACTGTATGATTTCACTCATGTAGAATTTAAGAAACAAAACAAATGAACAAACAAAGAAAAAAAGAGACAAACAACCAGACTCTTAAAAACAGAGAACAAACTGGTGGTTGCCAGCAGGGAGGTGGGTGAGGAAATGGGTAAAATAGTTAAAGGGATTAAAAGTACACTTATATTAACGAGCACTGAGTAATGTATAAAATTGTTCAATCATTATATTGTACACCTGAAACCAACACTGTATGTGAACTAACATCAATAATAAAAACAATCACAAAGTGGGATCAAATTATTTTCCCTCTATAATTAATGAACATTTTGAAAAAGAAAAATCTTTCAGTATGAAAAATTTCACAAATTACAGTAATTTTTCCACATGTTAAAAAGTATTCTTTTGGGGACCTGGGTGGCTCAGATGGTTAAGCATCTGCCTTCGGCTCAGGTCATGATCCCAGGGTCCTGGGACTGAGTCCCGCATTGAGTTCCCTGCTTAGCAGGGAGCCTGCTTCTTCCTCTGCCTCTCTCTCTCTCTCATGAAAAAATAAATAAAATCTTTAAAAAAAAAGTATTCTTTTATTTTTATGTCACATGGATAAAACTAGAAGACTAAATTTAAATCACCAGGATGATTTTAAAGTAACAATTTCTTTTTCTTTCTTTAAAAAAAAAAAGATTTTACTTTTTCTTTAGTAATCTCTATGCCCAACATGGGGCTCGAACCCACAACTCTGAGATCAAGAGTTGCATGTTCCACCAACTGGGCCATCCAGGCACCCCATAACAATTCCATTTTTGATATAAATTAGTATCTTCTACTTTTGGGCGTTTTAAAAAATAAGCACTCACTAGATAAAATATGCCTCTTTTGTTGTATAAAATGGTATTCTTTCAATTTCAAATTTCAAGGTTTTTTTGATATGTTTAACAAAGGATAAATATTGTGTCACTTTAATACACTTAATAGATAATGAAAAATAATTTGTAAGCATTAGTGAAAACAATTTAAGACACAAATTAGCAGTTTGAATGCAGGTTTTTCTCCTTTCCCTCCCAAAATAGTACCAAAATGAGTTAAAGAAAATTTTCTGAAGAAACTAAACCAGAAAGGCAAGGTGTAGGACAATCAGACAAAAAACAGGATTGGGTGAAAGTAACATACTTAACATGGTAAGGTCCTCCTGGTCCCCTCTCCCATTCTGTTTCCATAACACAGGATTTTACACTGACCCTCCTCCAAACTGCCTATGTCCAAAGGCAAGAAAATCAGAGATTTTTCTCTGGAGAAACAATCTCTCTCTAGAGACTGACATTTGAAGGACTTCTAATAAACAAATTGGTTCATTAGGGGTCACCCAAAATGGCAATCACCAGTGACAAGTGGAGATCATGCACTCAAAGCTTCTAATTGGCTTGCTGATATTTGATTCTTAATATAGAAAATGAAGCCCAAATGCTCATTTGAGGAATTTAGCGGAAACAGCAACTATACTTAAAGGGAGCAGAAGAGCAGGGTGTAATAAAATAGCAACAATTGGCACTCAGAAAGATCTCTTAGAAATGAAAGTAGGATAGCCTAAGTAAAAATTCAATAGATTTGATGATAAAGTCAAGGAAATTTCCAGGAAATATATTAAACAGACAAAAATGAAAACTAAGAGAGAAAGGAAAATTAGAGGATCAATCTAGGAGGATCTAGCATCCCAACAACAGAAATTCAAGAAATGGGGAATAGAGACCATGGTTGGCAGAGAATTATAAAAAGAAAAACATTCAAGAAAAATTCCCATTATGGAAGGACTTGAATCTCCTGATTGAAAGGATCCACTGAAATGAAATGCCCACTTGAGCGATCACAACAAAACACCTACACCAAGACACATCATCATAAAACGTCAGGGGGCGCCTGGGTGGCTCAGTCGTTAAGCGTCTGCCTTTGGCTCAGGTCATGATCCCAGGGTCCTGGGATCGAGTCCCACATCGGGCTCCCTGCTCGGCAGGAAGCCTGCTTCTCCTTCTCCCACTCCCCCTGCTTGTGTTCCTGCTCTTGCTGTGTTTCTCTCTGTCAAATAAATAAATAAAATCTTAAAAAATAAATAAATAAATAAATAAAACGTCAGGATATCAGAAAGGTTAAAAAAAAAAAAAGATCCTAAATGTTTCTAGGGGAGAAAATAGATCACAAACACAGGAAAGGGAACCAGGACGTTATAGACTTCTTAAGAGCAAAGCTGCATGCTGGAACACATTAAGAGCAATGCCCTCACAGACTTAAAACAACAACAACAACAACAACTTTTCAGTCTAGAATTCTATATCTAGCCAAACTATCATGAGTAAAAATAAAGACATTTTCAGATATGTGGGGTTTTAAAATTTTTGGAGGATATGCTTTAGTATGATGAGGGAATTAATCAAGTAAAGGAAATAGTTCAGATTTAAGAAAAAGGGATTCGGGTGCCTGGGTGGCTCAGTTGGTTAAGCGACTGCCTTCGGCTCAGGCCATGATCCTGGAGTCCCTGGATCGAGTCCCGCATTGGGCTCCCTGCTCGGCAGGGAGCCTGCTTCTGCCTCTGACCCTCCCCCCTCTCATGTGCTCTCTCTCTCTCTCATTCTCTCTGTCTCAAATAAATAAATAAAATCTTGAAAAAAAAAAAAGAAAGAAAAAGGGATTCAATATTGAAGGAATTCCCAAGACTGATATACTGTAAATGGAATTATTCTCTTTATCTCTTTATGTTCATTATCAGTGTATAGAAAAGTACCATTTGATTTTAAATAAGATCCATGTATTATTTTGATAAAAGGTATATAAATCAAAAGGAGGAGAAATATATTGCAATTCTCCAGAGCTCAAACTTAATCAGAATGGAGATAAACTGGATTTAAACATTTTACTTATTCAAACAATCAGATTCTAAATTCCAAATTTTAAATACACTCACATTTCATATTGTTCAGTATACTATACTACAAGAATGAAGGTAAATTTCCATATATCTTCCTATCATCGTGCAATTTTCTTATTGCTAACAGAGTTGGCTTTAGTCTTAAAAAAAAAAAAAATACCCTGTTACTTATTCCATTCTCATCTCTGTTGAGAAAGAAATCTCAATGGGGAATTATCTTTTGCAGCTATGTGATTTCCTACACTCTCTTCTTCACACATATGTTTTGCCAGATTCTGTCAGTATTCTTGCTAAGCAAAACTCCACATCACTGGAGATGTCTGAATGAAGTTCTACAGTTCAGCCTTCACTGGGAGGATGAATGGTAAGAATTTAATGGATTGTTTTCATTCTTTTGATTCTGCTATTCTAAGATCATAGTAACTAAAGATACCAGAAGACATCTGGAAGGTTTAGAGTTAAATATAAAATAACAAAATCAACAACAAAACAAAAACAGTAAAATGAAAACTTCTGGCTCAATAATTACATTACATCTAGACAAAGTGGCTCTGCTATAAGCCTAAGAATGTGCAATTTGAATGTGAGGAAAAAGTGCTAAGAAAAAGTTATAAAATTACTTTTAGAATTCCAATTATCTATACAAATTCCAGATCAGAACTCTGGAAAAGAGTGAATTTGTGAGGCTTCTTTCCTTCCATCTATCAATCAAATACTTACTGAATTGCTAGTACATTCCAAACAAAATGCCAGGCACTGAGGACACAAAAATGAAAATCAATATTCAATCCCTGCTTTCAACTATCTCACCATCTAGGGTGGTAATATGGAATATGTGAGGTGGTAGGGAGTACCTATGGCACCCTAGGCAGGCTAGTGAGGAAGATGTCAGGAAAGGAAGAGGTAACCCCTGAGTTGAATCTTAAGGATGAATAGAAAGTAGAGATTATCTACTACATATTAAGTGCTGTGCTAGGTGTTCAGACTACAAAGATTACTCAGACAAAGTCTACACATAGGTCAGCAGGAGAAAACAGCCATATAAAAACTACTTTAAAGATTATTTATTTATTTGAGAGAGAGAGAGCAAGCAAGCAAGCCTGTGCATAGGTGGGAGGAGGGGGAGACGGAGAGAATCCCAAGCAGACTCACCGCTGAGTGCAGAGCCTGACGTGGGGCTTGATCCCACAATCCATGAGGTCATGACCTGAGCCAAAACCAAGAGTTGGACACCTAACTGACTGAGCCACCCAGGCACCCCTAAAAACTATTTACAAAATGGTAATTAATGTTATATCTCTTCAACAAATGGTGTTGGGAAAACTGGACAGCCACATGCAGAAGAATGAAACTGGACCACTTTCTTACACCATATACAAAAATAAATCCCCAAGTGGGTGAAAGACCTAAATATAAGACAGGGAACCATCAAAATCCTAGGGGAGAAAACAGGCAGCAAACCCTTTGACCTTGGCTGCAGCAAATTCTTACTAGATACGTCTCTGAAGGCAAGGGAAACAAAAGCAAAAATGAAATATTGGTGGGACCTTATCAAGATAAAAAGCTTCTGCAGAGTGAAGGAAACAAACAAAACTAAAAGGCAACCAACAGAATGGAGGAAGGTAGTTGCAAATGACATACTGGATAAAGGGCTAGTATCCAGAATCCATAAGGAACTCATCAAAATCAACCCCAAAAATAAATAATCCAGTTAAGAAATGGGCAGAGGACATGAACAGACACTTCTCCAACGAAGACATAAACATGGCTAACAGATACATGAAAACATGCTCAACATCACTCAGCATCAGAGAAATACAAATCAAAACCACAGTGAGACACTATCTCACACCTGTCCGAATGGCTAAAATTAGTAACTCAGAAAACAACAGATGTTGGTGAGGATGTGGAGAAAGGGGAACACTTTTGCACTTTTGGTGGGAATGCAAACTGGTGCAGCCACTTTGGAAAACAGTGTGGAGGTTCCTCAAAAAGTTAAAAATAGAGCTACCCTATGACCCAGCAATTGCACTATTACGTATTTATCCAAAGGATACAAAATGCTGATTCGAAGGGGCACATGCACCCCAATGTTTATAGCAGCGCTACCAACAACAGCCAAATTATGGAAAGAGCCCAAATGTCCATTGACAGATGAATGGATAAAGAAGATGTGGTACATATATACTATGGAATACTACTCAGCCATCAAAGAATGAAATCTTGCCATTTGCAATGACGTGGATAGTACTAGACTGTACCATGCTAAGTGAAGTAAGTTAGAGAAAGACAAATACCACACGATTTCGCTCATATGTGGAATTCAAGAAACAAAACAGATGAACATAGGGGAAGGGAAGGGAAAAATAAGATAAAAACAGAGACGGAGGCAAGCCATAAAAGACTCCTAACTGTAGAGAAGAAACTGAGGGTTGCTGGAAGGGAGGTGGGGGATGGGCTAAATGGGTGATGGGTCTTAAGGAGGGTAGTACTTGTTGGGATGAGCACTGGGTGTTATAAATATAAGTGATGAATCACTAAATTCTACTCCTGAAACCAATACTACACTATATGTTAACTAACTTGAATTTAAATTTAGAAAAATAATAAAATACTGAGAACTTCCCAAAAAAAATGTTACAAGACAGGTTACAAAAATACAGAAGAATGAACTCGATGGGGAAGAGGAACACAGCATAGGAGGCAGCATACAAAAGCTACTATGTGAGCTGAGTCACAAAGGGTTTCCAGATAGTCAGCAGGCCAGCACCCCAGGGCAAAGGGCATGCTAGGCAGGGAGAATAGTAGGAACATTGGAACCAAAGGTACAAAAGTGTGACCTGAAAGAGTCTAACTTGATTAGGAATCTGTATGTGGCTTATTTGGGCTGAAACTACAATGTAAACTATGAAGCACAAGGAAGGTGGAGAGGAAAATACAGTGAGAAAGGTAGTAAGAAACCATGTTATGAATGAAAAAGGAAGATGCTGGTGTTCTTGTATAGTGACTAAACCTTCATACTTCTTTCTTTCTGAAAAACGTTGCTTATTTTTCTATTTGAATGTTAAGAATTTTTCTTATTCACCTGTGAGAACACTGGATACACTAAATACAGTAACTTTTGCATTGCAAATACTGTTTTTTAAACTTCAGTTTTAAGTTTTATTCATCTTTAATTTACAGAAGTTTGGTATACTCAAAATCATTGCTTTTTTTTCTTTCTTTTGTTGGTCCACCGTTTTCATGGTGGGAAAATTCAGCTGGAAAGTTACTGCAAGAAACGTAAAAGAACTAATAAGGCAAGGTACAACTGGGAGTGGGGGAGGAGAAGTAAGGTAGATGGAGGATACATCTAGGAGACGGGACTATTAATATGTCCGAGGAGCGAAACACAGAGAGAAAGTCACTAGCCAGAAGGCAGGATGTCTCCAAGGACAACTTCTCGACAAAAGAGCCTAAAATGAGTCAGTTGAAGATGTAGAAGGAATACTAGAAAATTAGAGACAAGCTCCAAGGGAGACAAAGTTCAAAAGGCATCAACAGGACTTTCCACATTTGCTCTCTCAGGATTAGAGTTATAGTTTCTACTTTCTACAGATGTATAAAATCCTGAGTTTCTCTTGCTTGATTAAATCCATTAAAAAGTATGTTTGGTTGTTTTGGAGCCCAACGTGGGGCCTGAACTCCTGACTCTGAGATCAAGACCTGAGCTGAGATCAAGAGTTGGACACTTAACCAACTGAGCCACCCTGGAGCCCAGAAAGTCAGTTTTAAACTTGAGAGCATTATAGAGAATCTTAGCAATATCTATGACTTCGATGGCTTCATGAAAATGCCAATCACCAAACTAAATTCCATCCTAATTCCACACGATTCAAATGATACCCATTCATTTTCCAATTCATTCCTCCTCCCGTCCCCCAGAAACTTCTAAGGTTTCTCTTTAGTAGATCTACTTTTTGCTCTAAATTCTATGGTCAGCAAGAAAATTAACCTAATAAAACAAATTAAAAGATCACCTTTTGGTTGTTTTAACTTCTACTTTTTTGGCTTTTAAGAGATTATGATGGCCTGACCTTGGCATAAGCTTTTGGACATATTCACAAAATTGATGAGAAAAAACAGTGAATAAAAACACAGATATCTAATCTTATTGATTTACATGTAAAAGTAAGATAATCTAAATTCACTCTGGCTATGGAAAATAGATTACTCACCTGCGACCACATTCTGAATATTTACCAATATTTTTTAATATTAAGGCAGCTGTTAGTCGGATGTGTTTAGTTATTGGTCCCTCTTTTTCATCCTTAAAAAGAAAGGAAAAGAAAAGAATAAAGATCTAAATCATACAGTGCTCACACCTTTACAGATAAGGCTTTCAAGGCTTGCTTACTGTAAAATCTCGAAAGACAAGGTTTCTTGATCCTCTCCTAAGAGCCATCAGGGCAGCACTGGGATGATTCACAATGGCCTTCTGTGCTCTAGGAGTTGAGCTTGTGCCCCCTACAGCAGGCTGCCTAAATTGAGGAGAGAGTGAGAGAGATTGTTAACATGATGCTACAGAAAGACTGACAAGGATGACCAACCTGCCAGCCCCTAGGGTGGTTACTTTGCAATAAATAAAAGCTCCTATGACCCAGCATTAATGTTTACTTTGTGTCAGCCCAGCCAAAGGGGCTCTTAGTATCAGGGTGAAGTTTCAAGTCTTTTATTTTCCAATCTAACAATTTTAAAGCAAACAACAGCTGTTCTAGTGTACTCCATCTTTTAAAGTTACTGTGCCAGTAAACATACAATCAAAATCAATACAACATGGTATCAAAGCTGTGGAATTCACATCTTTGAATGTAATGTGAAGATTTTACCAAAGAAGAAAATAGTCTACAATTTCAGTTGCAAGTTAGTTTTGCTAAACAATATCTGAGAGTAAAATAGTATTACCTAAGAATGTGTTGATACAGGGATAGGTCATCCAGGAAAAGATAACCTAACATGATAGTAACAAGAAATTATGCTAACCGCTGTATTTCAAACTATTACTTTGTTACATCATCTTATTTTTCATCATTATTTGACAATATCAATCAATCCTTTCAGTATATTTCTACTGTCCTTTATGAAAAATACAGAATGGAGGGAGTGCAGAGACAGATTTTGTATAAAAGATTCAAATTATGCTAGATTTCCTTGGTCAAGGAGAAAAACTGCATCAATATCCATTGCATTCTCATGAGGCAATGGTGGGAAGAGCAATGACTCGCACATGAGGAAATGCAGTCTATTTCTGACACTCTAACTACCTGTGTGACTTCGAAAATTTCCACTTGCCCCTCTGTGCTCCAGGTTTCGCGTCTGTAACATGGGGCAATTTCTGGCACTTTTAAATATAAGTAAACTAATTCTGAATGTAAAGCAATCTTAAAATTGTAAACCACTTCACATCCATATCTAGATATACGTCTACAGATACGATTATCTATATATAGATACCGCTGTTATTGGATGTTAGGTATAAGTGACAAAGATTTTTTATTTGATTGCAATTGAGATCCCAAATATCTTTTCCTCCAAATTTAAGCAAAACCAAATACACTCCAACATATTCTTATACACTACATAATATATACAAATTAAGTACAGTGAAAATTATAGAAAAATACATTTGGCAGGAAAATGACTTTCCCTGCCTTTAGGGTACAATCCAAACTCATGACTATGGCTAATGAGACTCTCGGCTAATCACTCCTCATTCTTGGAGTCTCAGTTTGGATGCACTTTCTATCAGAAAGCCTTCCCTGGTCTCCTACATTGGTTGGCATGGGCCCTCACAGTGTCTTGAGCATGTCCTCATTTTAGTAGTGATTATACTAGATAGTAAGAATTACTTATATCTCTCATTTGATCTCTAGACACTGAACAGCAAAACGTACCTTGGTCACAAATACCTCATACCATACTTTAGTGCCTAGCACATAGTAGATGCTCATTAAATAGTAATGGTATGAATGAAGTGTGTAAGCAGCTTGTGTTCCCATACTTCTAGTTCTTCTTCTAGAATTTCAGTTCTGTGAAGTTATAGACTAAATCTTGTTCTTAGACTTCTGTATCTCTGGCACAATGCCAAGTACACAATTCTATCTCAATAATGGTGACAAATTAATACCTCTTCACATTTTTTTTTTAATATCTCTTCACATTTTGAGAGTTAAGCATATTATTTAGGTTACAGAATCTACAACTAAAGGTCTCAGTTAGAAACAGAATAGGAGATAAAAACTGTGCAAATCTAATAAGGCTCTTACAGGAATCTACACCCAACTAGAACTTGACTATGCCTTACAAGTATGTGGCTCATGAAATAACAGGTAAATGAATAACCATACAGTAAATGTAATATGTATACAATTCTCACATGACACCCTGGCCTGTCCTCAGAGGAGTAGCTGTAGGAAGAAATCTCTTTGCCATTATCAAATACATACTCAATTACTCTCTCAAAGGACAAAGAACCATATACACATTTCCAGTTTACAAAGCATTTCTCAAATATCATCTGTCATTACTTCTAATGACTTGTCTACAAATTAGAATCAAAACATTACAGCTACAAAGTTCTAACAGACTATGTGTTCTAGCAAGAATGAAAAGTTATGCTTGGAGAATTTAAGCAGTTTGAACAGGGTCACATAGCTGGTTAATGGTAGAGCTCAACTGGAATCTAGGTCTTGGTCTCCCAATATGTTACGCTGTCTTTCACTGGTACTATGTTTTGCCTAGTTTCCTGACTTTTCTTTTTGTATGTGCAACGGGAAGTAAACTCATGGTCCTTACTTGGTAGAAGATTTTTGACTTCCTGCTTGTCCTGGTTCATCTTGTTTTAATCCTGCAAGCAGGGCATCTTTTGAACAGTGCTTATCCTTTTTGAGAAAGAGGAAGTAAAAGAATATGCATCAAGATCTTTAATGCAACCAGGTGAGTTACTGACCAAATAGTATGAAGGAAGTGTATACCTGTAAGTGGGTAATAAAAGAAAACCTCTGTCGCTGAAAAGGCTCACAACCTTCCCAAAGACACTGCCCTGGATATACATCTTTGCCTCCGTGTTCAGTTGCTGCATGGTAGAAAACCTGTGAGGGTGTCTGAAACCATCTACAAAAAATAAAAGTAGTAGAAATTTTCTGGCAGATTTGTATATATTCTTTAAATCAGAACACTTGCTCTCCTAATACAAAAGCCCCAGATCAATATACAAAAATACTACGCATAACAGTGTAGGCAAATCTCACATTCATTTTATTTCCAGGAATATTTTGAAATTATTTTAAAAATTTGTTTGTATTTCTAAATCAAATCATTCAACTATACTGAAGACTTTTGGTAATTTCTTTTAAGTTTATTATGTTTCATTCTCAATTCCCTTCCTTCAGTGAAAGTCAGCTAAGAATCTCTTGAAAGTAAGTAATATGTCATTTTAAAACACAATAGAAAACTATTTTACAAACAAATACCATATTCTTATACTTTTAGAAGCTGCTTAAACATTTACTAGACCTCATATTACATATAATAAATTCTAGCATATTAGATCCAACAATCTAAATGTTACAAATTTTGGTTAAGTCTGGCTTTTTAGTTGAATTCACATTATTTGTCCATGTTTAAGAAGCCACAGCCCTTTCTCTAACCTCATACCCTACTCATTCACACACCTGGGGGCTTAACAATGTACAAATGTCTGAGTGGGTACGTGGCCAAGGACACAACCTAAAGAAAGTCAGATACTATTTTCCCTTCTTAATTAGAATATATGGCAATGAAAGAGAATACTGGATTCCAGACAGCAAAAAGTTTCAATTATTAATTAGCAACTCAAATATTTGCATAATCAATATCCTTAAAGTTTATGGCAGAGCTCTCTTAGGACTTGAGTTTTTATGGATGTCATAAAAGTATGTCTATATTTAAGCCAGTTGTTGATGTGCAGTATATATGATAGAAATTTTAAAATAAATTTTAATCAAGAGTAATTGAATATTGAATTATAAAAGACAATGTCAGAAATCATTATACCATTCATATTCACTTATACAAATACATACAAAAGATTTATTGTGAAGCTGTCATGGCTTAGAAAAATTCATATTGTTACAATGTCCAAACTTCCCAAAGCAATCTACAGATTCAATACACACCCTATCAAAATTCTAATGGCATTTTTTGCAGAGAAAGAACAATCTTAAAGTTTATATGGAAACGCAGAAGATTCGGAATAGCCAAAGAATCTTAAGAACAACAAACCTGGAGGCATCATTCTGCCTGATTTCAAATTATATTATAAAGCTCCAGTAATTAAAACTGTACGGTATTGGCATAAAGACAGATACATACAGATCAGTGGAACAGTATAGAGCCCAGACATAAACCCACACACATATGATTGATTAATTTATAACAGAGGAGCCAGGAATATATGATGGGGAAAAGGGAAAGGACAGTCTCTTCAATAAATAGTTTTGGGGAAACTGGACAGACACATGCAAAAGAATGAAACTGAACAACTATCTTACACCATACACAAAAATTAACTCAAAATAGAGGAAGGACTTGAATGTAGGACCTGAAACTGTAAAACTCCTAGGAGAAAACAGGTGGTAAGCTCTTCGCTTTCAATCTTAGCAATGATTTTTTTTAATTTGATTTGAAAGCAAAGGCAACAAAAAGCAAAAATAAACAAGTGAGACTATATCAAACTAAAAGCTTCCGCACAACAAAAGGAAAAAGCAACCTCTTGAATGGGAGAAAGTATTTGCAAATCATGTATCTAATATGGGATCAATATCTGAAATATATGAAGAACTCATGCAACTCAATAGCAAAAAATAAGCAACCCAATTAAAAAAGGGCAGAGAATCTGAATATTTTTTCCAAAGAAGACATACAGATGGGCAACAGATTCATGAAAAGATGCTCAACACCACTCATCATCAGGGAAATGCAAATCAAAACCACAATAAGATATCATCTCACACCTGTCAGAATGGCTAGTATATTAAAAAAAAAAAAAAAAGACAAGAAACTGACAAGTGTTGGTGAAGATGCAGAGAAAAGGGAACATTCATGCACTGTTGGTGGGAATGCAAACTGGTATAGCCACTGTGGAGAAGAACAGTATGGAAGTTCCTCAGGAAATTAAAAATAGAACTACCATATGATCCAGTAATTATACCCAGTTTGGGTATTTATCTGAAGAAAATGAAAGCACTAATTAGAAAAGATAATATACCCCCTATATTAACTGCAGCCTTATTTACAAAAGCCAAGACATGGAAGCAACCTAATGTCCACTGATAGATGAATGGATAAAAAAGTTGTGTTCAATGGAATATTACTCAGCCATAAAAAAGAATAAAATCTTGCCATTTGCAACATCATGGATGGACCTAGAGGGCATTATGCCAAGTGAAATAAGTCAGAGAAAGACAAATACCATATAATCTCACTTATACATGAAATCTACAAAAAAACAAACTAAGCTCATAGATAAAGAGAAGAGACTGGTGGTTGTCAGGTGGGGGATGGTGGGTTGACAAAGGAGTAAAGGGGACAAAAGATATAAACTTCTAGTTATAAAATAAGTCATGGGGATGTAAGAAAAAGAAGAGCTTATTGTGTAATTAAAATTAGTTAAGTACATTTTTAGTTTTGGAATCTCTTAATTTTCAGTACAAATAATGCTATTTCATTAGTATGACATAAATATGACTGGAGCTCTAATAACTGTCACAAGGGGGCATTTCTTATTGTGTTTTTAATATCTTACCTAAATATTATAAATTATTAATTGAAAGGTAAAGCTGTTTGCACACGCACACACCAAAATCCAAATGTACTACTACTAGTCACTTGTCAAAATGATACCTGAATTCTAAAATATTCGACAGTATGTTAAATGAATCAAGTTTATTTACAACACACAAAATTGATGAATTTACCAGTCACAAGAAAAAGGGATGAAATTAGTGCTTCTTTAAATCAAATTACTAAAGGGCGCCTGGGTGGCTCAGTTGGTTAAGCCACTGCCTTCAGCTCAGGTCATGATCCTGGAGTCCCGGGATCAAGTCCCACATCGGGCTCCCTGCTCAGCGGGGAGCCTGCTTTGCCCTCTGACCCTTCGCCCTCTCATGCTCTCTCTCTATCTCATTCTCTCTCTCAAATAAATAAATAAATAAAATCTTTAAAAAAAAAATAAAAAAAATAAAAAATCAAATTACTAAATACATGAAACTGTATATATGCACAGTTTTAAGATCACAGGGATTTTTTTTTAGAATATATATATATTTTTAAAGATTTTATTTATTTATACGAGAGAGAGAGAAATGAGAGAAGAAACACAAGCAGGGGGAGCGGGAGAGGGAGAAGCAGGCTTTCTGCTGAGCAGGGAGCCTGCTATGGGGCTCAATCCCAGGACTCCAGGGACTCTGGGATCATGACCTGAGCCGAAGGCAGACGCTTAATGACTGAGCCAACCCAGCGCCCCGATCACAGGGATTTTTAAGTGTTCATCACTTTACCAGCCCAGCACAGAGTCTATTATTTCCCTCTTATCTACTACCTTTCCCCTCTGAGTCTGTTTACTATTTGTCTAACTACTCAAGTCATACAAACCATTCATTGAATGGTGATAGTACAAGGTCTAGTATAACTATGAATGGAGCTGGTTGTAATGATCAAATAAGAGTAGAAAATAGTTTCCAAATACCTTAAATGGAGTATCTGGATTTTTAAAGCTTAAATGAATTCCAATGCAAAACAGATACTGAGTTTGCAGAATGTTATTGATTTTTCTGGAATGGGATAGGGGAAGAGAAGAGGTGGGATGCCACTACTGTATACTAGTATGTCTAGAACTATTTTCCTTATTACTACTACCTTTCCATCAATAACCTACCCCTGCCACCCAAAATAACAAACATGTTCATTTAAAGAAACCAGAAAAATTCAAGAGTATCTAAATGAAAATGAAAATTCCCTGTGACCCAGACTGTTAACATTTTCGTGTATTTCCTTTAAGCTGCGCGACCCCCCCCGCCTGTGTGTGTGTGTGTGTGAGTGTGTGTGTGTTTACACAAAACTGGGACTGTTACTCATAAAATTTGATATACTGCTGCCACAGTAAGGCTATATGGTGCAATTAAAAGAATGCCCTTCACTAAGATACTTTACTGTTATCTGCTGAAAAAACATTGTAATAAATATACAATCTCTGACATGTCCAATGTGAATGGCACACGCCTCCCCTCCAGCTGCTGATGTGCACAACCACAGGTGGAAGCACCGGACAAATAACATTTCTGAAACTCATTTTACTTACTGGTAATCTACCTTTCAGGGTGATTGTGAGGCTTAAATTTAATGATACGTGTAAAGCCATTTGGCGAATATCAAGCCAACGATAACTGAGAGCTACTACCATGATCAGTAGTAGTAGTAGTAACAGCAGTCATAGCGGTGGCACTAGTAATCTGTCTTTTCACCTGGTCTGTCCTACTCATCACCTACCCGGAGACTTTTCCCACAACTATTCCAAACTTACCAAGCCTTGCTCAGCAGTCTACCTCCAAGTTAATGCTCCCGATTATCAAGGGATTCTCATCATTACAACTTATTTTATTAATTTCTGCTCCTGAAAACATTCCCCACAAAACTGCTCCAAACTTTACAACCTTTTGTTAAACATTAAACTTCAATCTGATTGTTTCAGTTTGTCTTCCCATATAGAGTGTGAGTTTGTAAATTTAGGGATACTGCCCTATTGTTATGCGTCTGAAAAAAAAAAAAAAAAGGCTTATTCCTGAAAAAATTTAAGTTTATTCTATTAGAGCTGCCCTAACTTCCTTTTTCTCTGTATTAAATTTTCTGTCATTATTCATAGTTCCCCCTTCTCTTGGATCTTGGCCAGAAGTAGTCACTATTTCCAGGGTGAATTCTTTCACTTATATTCTGGAATCTGTTACATACCTTCGTAAATTACCTCCTCCTTTGCATCTTCTATCTTTTCCTTTCTACTGAAGCCTATACTTAAGTATAGCAACATACATGCTACTCCAACTAAAAACAACAGAAACAACACTTTTCCTTTGATCTCATTACTGTCACAAAAGATAGGAACTAGATTTACAGTATCTGGCAAAACAACGATAAATTTAACCAATATTTAATACATTTATTACAGTAACTGTATCTGACAATTTTTTCTCCATCATTGGCCATCTTTCAAAGGAACATATTATTTTCAATTATATCATCAATACAATTTATAATGGCTAGTCCCCTGCTCTTTACATAAGTAGTTGCAGCTAAAGCTCAGGATTAGCTTTTATTCCTTTATTTAAATCCCCTTCACCAAATTCTTTTTTCTTTCAGCTGTTTGTTTCAACTGAACAAATTATGTGCATAAGGTTACTAGGTGCAAGTTTGTGGATTCTAGTTACCCTAACCATCTGCTTAAGGCTACAACACTTTCCCCTTGAAAATAAAGCCAATAAGCATTACTTTATTGGTGTTAATTATACAATGATTATTACTATCACTTTTCCTATGGTCAATCAATTTCTTTGGCATCATAAACACATAAATAAATGAAGTAAATAAAGCATTTTCCTACTACCTTAAAGATTTTATTATGTAAAAGCCTGCAATCTATGCAGGTTATATATATATTAATAATACATATTATGATATTTTAATAATTCACCATATTTAAAAGAACAATTTAGAAACAAACATCTGCGGCTATAAAGCTATGATTGTTTCCTTTGTTTTTAAAACATAAATAAAAGGGTTGAAGAAAATGGCACTTTAAGTTCAGATAGTTTCATTTAAAGTTTTCTTAGTTGTTTAAGTTCTTGGCAGGCTGTTTTTCTTTAATGACCAAAAAGGATTCCATGTCCCTCTTAATAGCCCTCCTGCTGCAAAAACATTTAATTTGACTTAAAACACATGGGATATGTATTTTTTAACAGGAAAATGCTAGTTTAAAAATAAGATGTGCATTTAAATGTTAATAAATGCACCTAAATGATAGTACTATATATCAAAAACCTGCAAAAACAGCTTTTAAAACAGTTATATTGTTAATTTAGAACAATTAACTTTTACTTCAACCCTTGACATTTAATTGCTTTACACAGATAACATTCTCTGGCTGAAGAAATCCCAGAGGTATGCATTATTTTATATTCAAATGAGATTTAGTAACAAGCTGATAAAATCTGGGGGGAAAAGCCCAAGCCAACACTGATGCTGGCAGACTTACCCAATTTTATTACATATCTAATTGTACAAGTCCAAAATGGAAAAACAAAACAAAAAGACAGTAACTTCATTATTAAAAGAAATTAATTTATTGCCTTTACACAGGACTAAAAATTACAAGTGCAAACTGGACAGCCCCAACCAGTACTGGTGCCCTTCCAAAACGACATACTGTGGCTGCTACAGCCCTGCCTGCCATCGTCAGTCCAGATTCAAAGCCACAAGCAAGAGCAACTGATTGACTGGCTCAGCTGCCGAAGGTAATTGGGGAGTAAGCAAGTATTTGGCCTTTTTCTTTTGTTTTGGCTTTTGTAGCGAGAGATATGTCCTGCCTTCTAGTAAGACTCAAATTATGGGAAATATCTCAAACATAGGAAGGGAGTTCGGAGGGAAGATAGACAAAACCAAATGTCTTTGGCTCTATTTCCTTTCCTTCTAATAATAATATTGATAATATTATAATATAAATAATATTAGTAGTAGTAATAATAGTTACTAGAGGAAAGGACTTCTGTTTTTGCTTTTGATCCTCTAGCCCCAGCTCCTACTAACCTACTGGTTGGTGAAGCAGTCACATATTTTACACAGCAAGGTAGGAAATATATTCTCGGGGACCTTGCTTAAATAAATATGTTTTCAAAATCTGTACCCTCCACCAAAATTTTAGTTGCATCTGAAAGCAGTAGAGAAGTACATATGCACAATTTAGGCATTTCAATAAATATGTTATACTTAATTAACTAAAATAAGCTTTGAGATAAAATAAAAATGAATGATGATGTGTGTATTTGTCTGTTTTTAGTGAGACAAATATAGCATACAAATGAATTTGAGACTGGATACTCACCCAGACTCCTTGAAAGATATGGCAGTATATCACTTCACACTGTTCCTGACAAAGCTACTCACAGCATAAAGTTTACCTCCCTACCTGAACTTCTGTTTGCTCATTACTTACTCTGTATTTGGTATATTTACAAACATCATCTTATTTGATTTCTATGATGGCTCTTTGTTAAAGGTAAAACTATCCCCACTTTACTGCTAAGGAAGACAAGCTTTCAAACAAGTAACTTTCCAAAGCATACAACTATGTGGTGGCAAGAGCTGGGGTTTGAAACCAGGTATGTCTAAAGACCTTTTTTCCTACTCTACTACAATAAATGATTGTTTACTTAGATAATATGCGTAAGTTTATGCCTAGGTAAAAACTGAAGTATACTTTTATACACAGTATCTATGATGCTATAAATTTTTCCTTATTTTTAATGCTGGCAAATTCTGAAAGCATAGTAGGTTTAAGAAGTTAGCATTGGTACATAATTTTCTTATTCTGTGCACAATTTCTAAGGAATAAATAAAGTTTATTAGTAAACTGCAGGCTAGATTTTCACCTTAGTAAATTCTATTCCCAAATATTTTAAATAACTCTAAAAAGGACTTCAACGTGATTTGGCAAATTTGTCTCATGGTATATAACCTTTTGGTTTTGGGTACCATCTTTAAAAACTCTTTGGTATCTGGTGTTTGGAAGAATGAAGTAAAAAGTTCTCCCATCAGCTGTGGAAGGAATTAGGGCTTTTCCTAATAATATATTTTTATGCATTATTAGTTAAAGCCCAAGGAATATACCTTAAGCTGATGCTACCAAAAAGTATTACATAATGTTAATCTCAGATTTATAAAGGCTTATTAGTTCAAACTTCAAGTATAATAATATTAACAAAATACCCACTGATTCTATAGCTTTTACATAAAATCTTTTATAAATGTAGAAACAGCAAGGTGATGGGCTGTTCACAATTGAAAAGATAAGATGCCAACAGGCTAGGTCAGCAAAGAACTGCTGACTATAGAATCAAGCCAATCTTCATTAATTTAACTCACTCAACAAATATTAATTAAAAGCCCTTTACGTGCCAGACATTGTACTAATATGAAAAAAACTCCAGGGTGCAAAGCATCAACCCTCTGAAGATATCTTCTGGTCTTATGACCCCAAAATTTAGACAAAAGATGCTATAAAATGAATTCCAGGTTGTCAAATAATCTAACTACTGAATTAATTTCAACCTAAACTGGCAATTTAACTAGAATTAAGCAGTCACTGATATATCATGAATTTTAGTTTCTACTCTGAATATCTTACCCTATAATATTTGATATAGGGTAATATTTGATATCAAGAAGGCAGTTTTATATATCACACTCAACTAATCTTTAGAAACTTCTTTACCTTAAAATAAATGTATAAAACTGCCATCAGTTTTTGTTAAATATTTTAATTTTTTTCTTAAATGAAAATTTAAGAAAAATTCCTTTAAAAATCCTTAACCTGACTGCATTATTTCTGAAATTTCCACTACTAGAAGAAATTAAAGATTTACCATGGATTCTGGATGATACTTCTGGAAGAAGTAAAAGCACCTTTACAGAGAATACAAATTCTAGTTTTCATTCATTGGTCACCTATAGTGAGGTTGACGTTTCTTGTTGTTCTCTGTTATTTCCCATGAGACCAGTGATTATTCAAATCTCATCTTGATGCAAAAGTATCTTTAAGGATTATAGAGTAGGAATAACGAAACCTTGTGTTAGAATCTTTAGGAGGAACTACAACTCTACACCTGCAAAGGAACTGCAGTAGGAACCCAGGAGTTTGAGCCTCAACATCACTTGAGGAGATTCCTAGGTGGTCAGGGAATATATCAATTTTATTAGTGCAAATAAAAGTCCCTAAGTTTCTAGAGAGAACAGCTTCCACACTGGAAATGTTTACTGAGATCCTCTAAATTCTGTTTGACTCTTTAATGATACAACTCTAAATATAAACACAATATAGATTATATTCTCCCAAAGGAAAATAATTTTCATCTTTTCTATAATAGCTGTTGGCTAGATATCGATGAGAAACAATGTATTCTAAAAGTGGCTTTCAAATGTCTTTTATAGCTGCAGAAGCATCTTTTCAAACAAAATGTGACTTAGAGTCCTTATACATAAAGTAAAAAGCAGAGATCCTATGGTTAGAGGTAAGTTGGAGTCCTCTCTCAAACGTCCCCTTTATCCCAACACTGCTTATTCAAAGAACACGGTGGCCAAGAAACAGTACTAAAAACAATGAATGTAAATTCTTGGTTTACCAGAGGCATTGAGTCCTTTCCTCTAATTACACAGAATTAAAAGAGCAGTTCATGGATTTTTTTTAATTATAGAGAATTTGGGGGGTCCCATTTCTTTTTTTTTTTTAAAGATTTTATTTATTTATTTGACAGAGAGAGACACAGTGAGAGAGGAAATACAAGCAGGGGGAGTGGGAGAGGGAGAAGCAGACTCCCCGCTGAGCAGGGAGCCTGATGTGGGGCTTGATCCCAGGACCCTGGGATCATGACCTGAGCCGAAGGCAGATGCTTAATGACTGAGCCACCCAGGCGCCCCATGGGGGGTCCCATTTCTTTAGGATCAAACACAAAATATAATCACACATTACTTATATATTTCCGTTATAAACTAACAGTCCACATCATGCTGATGATATAAAAACAAGAATAAAGGACAAGGACCTTCCAAGTTTTTGTTCAGACATATAAAGAGTTTATAAGTTGTCACTCCCATCCTCAGAACAAGAAAAAAGCTGAACTGAAAATTAACAATTCTTAAATCCATCAGAGAACTGAGGTCACAAGGCAAACTGCCTCCCTGAAAATTGGAGACAGTGGAATATAGAGAATCACAAATAACTTCCAGAATCAATAACTGTTAGGAATACTTAAGCACAAACTGATGCATTGATGGAGGTCTAGTATGGATTACCCTGAAAGATAAAAACTCTGGCAGGGGCTGGGGGTAGGGAGGTGGGGGGTACGGCTGCAGTCTCTGTAGAGAGCCCACACTTTTCTGAGTTTTACCTCCAGGAATTTTACCAGGGTTCTACAGTAAAGACTGGAGGAAAAATTCCCTAGGGCTTTCCAGCAGAGGGAGAGAGAAAGCAATCAATTTTAAATATGCCCAGTGTTCTTTTCTCCTTACCAAGGGCCTGCCCTCAAGGAAAATTACTTTTAACAAAGCCTTATCTGGCCTAAGGGAAGGAGCAATTAGGTAACTCCGAGCCCTCAGATTCCCTGGCTCACATCAGGGGAGAAAAATAAAGAAAATAAAAGAAACTCGTCTTAAAGTCACAGCCCTTAGACTCAAGCCCACTAAAAAAAGTTAGATTTAATCATGAGATTACAGAATGCTTCCCATCTGCAATACCTTATCACCACATCAACAAGGCTCCAGTATAGTAAGAGTGGATTACGACTGAGAGAGCTGTAAGATACAGACTCTATTTAAAAATGAGCTTTGGCTCCGGAGCATGCGTGGTTCAGTTGGTTGAACATCCAACTCTTGGTTTTGGCTGGGGTCATGATCTCATGGGTCTTGAGATCAAGCCCTGAATGGGGCTCTGCGCTCATCAGGGAGCCTGCTTGAGATTCTCTTCCTCTTCCCCTCACCCCATAGGCACTAAAATAAGTAAACAAATCTTTAAAAAAATGAGCTTCTAGCAAATCCAAAGACAACAGGGGAGTGGGAAAAAAGGACACTAGAAGAAACTGAAGCCTCTGACACCTATAGCTACGGCAAACATTAAATACAGCACAATTCCTAAGTAGGTAAACATAAAACTTAACACTAAAGGTCTCTTTACCTCAGTTCCTATTAACCAATACAACATATCCCGCTTTCAACAAAAACTCACAAGGCATGGCAAATGTAAAGAAAAAAAAAAAAAAAACCCCAAAACCAACCAGAAACCAAACACCAAAACCCAACAATAAACCCAAAACGCAGTTTAAAGAAACAAAGCACGCATGAGAACCAGACTCAGATATGGCAGAGATTTTGGAATTATCATAATGCAGACTTAATATAGTTATGATTAATACGCTAAGACTCTAATGGAAAAAGTGGTAACACGGAAGAAGATATGGGTAAAGTAAGAGAAATGGAGATGCTAAGAATCAAAAAGAAATGCTAGAAATCAAAAATACTGTAACAGAAATAAAAAATGCCCTTGAGAAGTGGCTGGCTCAGTGAGTGGAGCATGCCACTTGATATCATGGTTGTGGGTTTGAGCCCCGTGTTGGGTGTAGATTACTTAAAAATTAAAATCTGGGGCGCCTGGGTGGCTCAGTCGTTAGGCGTCTGCCTTCGGCTCAGGTCATGATCTCAGGGTCCTGGGATCGAGCCCCGCATCGGGCTCCCTGCTCGGCGGGAAGCCTGCTTCTCCCTCTCCCACTCCCCCTGCCTGTGTTCCCTCTCTCGCTGTGTCTCTCTCTGTCAAATAAATAAATTTAAAAAAAAAAAAGAAAAAAAAATTAAAATCTTAAAAAAAAAAAAAAAGAATGCCTTTGGATGGGATCATCAATAGACTGGATACAGCCAAGAAAAGAATCAGTGAGTTTAAACACGTATGAATAGAAACTTCTCAAACTGAAGAACAAAGAGAAAAAAAAAGTAAACAGTTAAGAACTGTGGGACAGTTACAAAAGGTGCAACATATGAGTAATGGCAATACCAGAAAGAGGAAAGAGATAAAATGAAGAAATATCTGAACTGAGCATTTTCCAAAATCAATGACACACACCAAACCACAGACCTAGGAAACTCAGAGAATACCAAATAGGATAAATGTAAAAAACAAAACAAAACAGAAAAACAAAAAAAATCCACCTAGGCATATTATATTCAAATTGTTAAAAACCAAAGACAAAAGATCTTGAAAGTAGCTAGCAGGAAAAGAGCAAAAATAAAACACCTTACTGATAGCACAACAAAGGTAAACTTACACTGGATGTCTCTTGAGTAGAATGAAATATTTTGAAGTTAAAAGAAAAAAATTTTACGTCCACAAAATTATTTTTCAAAAGCAAAGGAGAAATACTTTTTCAGACAAAAACTGAGGGCATATCTGCACTAGAGCTGCTTCCTTATTAGCGAGCAAGGAGCCCGCTTCTCCCTTTGCCTGCCTCTCCCCCCACTTGTGCTCTCTCTCTCTCTGACAAGTAAAAAAAATAAAATCTTAAAAAAAAAAATATATATATATATATATATATATTTCAAACTCTAGAACAACCATAGAAAGTTTTTAAAAGAAGTATAATTGATATGCTAAGAGGAACAAATGGAATCATAAATTACTCAGCTAAAACCAAAGAAAGTAAAACATGTGAAGACAAAAGATACAAAACACAAGTGAAATGAATAGAAAACATTTATAAATATGATAAATATTAATACAACTGTATCAATAATCATTTTAAATGTGAAAGATCTAAACATATTAATTAATAAAGAGACTGGCAGAGCAGATAAACAAAACGAAACCCAACTATATGTGGTTAGATATAAAAACACAGATTAAAAGTAAAGTGATGGAGGTGGTTGGGGGATGAGCAAAATAGGTGAAGGGGATTAAAAGGTACAAACTTCCAGTTCTAAAATAAACAAGTCACGGGGATGAAAAGTACAGCACAGGGAGTATAGTCAATAATATTGTAATAACTTTGTATGATAACACATGGTAACTAAACTTAGCATAGTGAATGTTATATAATGTATATAACTGTCAAGTGGCTATGTTGTATGCCTGAAACAGTGTAATATTGTATGCCAACTACACTCCAATTAAAAAATTTTTTTAAAGGCAGTTAGCAAAAGGACTGACTTTTATGAGGAAAACCTAGGGAGAAGAAGAGAAAATCATATTCAAAGTTGAAAGCTGGGGACTAATAATATTAATTTGAACATTAAAATCCATTTTATACTCCCTCCACCCCAAAAATAAAAGGATGGTGAAAGATATACCACACTAACAGTAATGAAAAGAAAGCTGGAGTAACTATACTAATGTCAGACAAAGCAGACTTTAGAGTACGGTTACTATCAGAAATGAAGAGGGACATTACATAATGGTAAGGAGGTCAACTCTTCACAAAGACATACAATTCTTAAGGTCTGCACTCCTAACACAAAGCATCAAAATATGAGCAAAATCTGATAGAACTGCAAGAAGAAATAGAAAAATCCACTAATTATACTTGGAAACTTAGCACAACTCTATCAGTGATTGACAGATCTAGCAGGCAGAAAATCAGTAAGATGTATTTGAACTAAGCAGCACCATCAATCAATTGGATCTAACTGACATTTATATAACACTTCAACAACAGAAAAAAACATTCTTCTCACGCTCTTGCAGAACATTCACCGAGGTAGACTGCATTTTGGGACATAAAACACACCTTAACAAATTTAAAAGAACAGAAGTCACATAAAGTATGTTCTCAGACTACAATGTAATTAAACTAAAAATAACTAACAAAAAGATAGGTGGACTATCCCCAAATACTTGGAAATTAAACAACGCACTTCTAAAATATTTTGAACTAAGTGATAATGAAATTACAACTTACCAAATTTGAGGGATACAGCTAAGGCAGTACATACAGGGAAAGTTATAGCATGAAATGTATCGATTAGAAAAGATCTAAAAATCAATAATCTAAGCTTCCACCTTAGAAATCTAGAAAAGGAACAATATGAATTTAAAGCAAGCAGAAGAAAAAAAATAAAAATTAAAGTAGAAATCAATGAAATAACAACAGGAAATCAACAGAGAAAAATCAACGAAACCAAAACTAGTTGTTTGAGAAGATCAATAAAATAGATAAACCTCTAGCTAGCTTAACCAAGAAAAAGAATGAGAAATGACACAAATTACTAATATCAGAAATAAAAGCTTCTTTCATTGCTAATGAGCCCATGAACATTAAAAGGATAATAAATGTTATAAGTAACTCTATGCCACAAATTTGGTAATTTATCAAATGAATGGATTTCTCTAAAAGACACAATCTGCTAAAACTCACGCAAGAAGAATAATCTGAACAAGCTCATAACTATTGAAAAAAACTGAACCAGATTTATGGTTTCCCTGGTGAATTCCCCCAAACATTTAAGGAAGAAATGATACCAATTCTCTATAGTCCCTACCAGAAAATAGGAGAGTACATTTCCTGATTCATTACATAAGACCAGCATTACCCTAATACCAAAACCATACAAAGACAGAACAACTATAGACCAGTAGCTCTCGTGAACACAGATGTAAAAATCCTCAAAAGGGACGCCTGGGTGGCTTAGTTGGTTAAGTGTCTGCCTTCAGCTCAGGTCATGATCCCAGGGTCCTGGGATCGAGTCCCTTATCGGGCTCCTTGCTTCTCCCTCTGCCTGCTGCTTCTCCTGCCTGTGCTCTCTCTCTCTGACAAATAAATTAAAAAAAAGAATCTTAAAAAAAAAAAAAAAAAGCAATTACAACGAAAATGCCAACATGCTTTTTTGGGATCTCTAGAAACATTCTAAAGTTCATTTGAAAGGATAAGTACCTGTACATGTACCAAGTCCAATTTATAAATCACTCTAATTTCAAAATCTAGTATAGTGCCTGTTATAAATGCTTGAAAAAAATTGAGAAACACCCTGAAAAAGAAAAATTAGGAGGGGGATCTTGCCATATCCAACATTAAAATTTAAAGTGATGGTATAGGGGCACCTGGGTGGCTCAGTCAGTTAAGCGGCTGCCTTTGACTCAGATCATGATCCTGGGGTCCTGGGATCGAGTCCTGCATCAGGCTCCCTGCTCAGCCAGGAGTCTGCTTCTTCCTCTCCCTTTTCCCCTCCCTGTCGCTTGTGCTCTCTCTCAAATAAATAAATAAAATATTTGAAAAAAAAAAAAAAAGTGATGGTATAATAAGGACAGAGACCAGTGGAGTAACAAGTAATTCAGAAATAGACAAAGCATACAGGAATTTAATATATAACAAGTGTGGAAATTCAAACACCCAAGGAAAGATAAACACCAATATGTTAGCCATTTGGAAAACAATAAAGCTAGATTCATACTTCACTTTATACATGAAACTAAATTACAGATGGATAAAAAAGTTAAAAAATTAAAGTAGTGGAGGGCAACAAAATGTGTATTATGTGATCTAACAGCGGAGAAGATCTTTCTAAGCATGAAATAAAAACCATTAGTTTTTCTAGTCTGTCCACTAAAACATCTAGAATAATAGCCAACTCAAAAGCAATGGATACTCCCTGGAACCTAGACTAAATACCATTTCCCATTAAAAGACCTCCTTGGACAAATTTGATTCCATGTATGTGGCAGGAACATTTTGTCTAACAGAGAACAAGGAAACTGTCAAAAACCTATTAAGATCACTTATATTAAGATCAACCAAAGGAGCTGGGAACCAGCATGAATAGGCCTTTACTGGCTAAAGACAGGACAATTTGAACATCAAGAAATAATAATTGCAATGGACTAAAATACCTCAAATATTTTTAAATTCGTAAGTTCATTTATAATGATACTAAAAACAAAAACAAACAATCCAAACTTCATGGGACACCTTTGAAGAATACAAGTAAATAATGCAATATTTTGAAAATTGGTAAATGAGAGCTATCATAAATAACCTATCTAGCCTTTTCTTTAGGAACTTACTATTTCTCAGAGAAATCAAAGAGTTGGTAAGAGGGGGGCGCCTGGGTGGCTCAGTTGGTTAAGCGACTGCCTTCAGCTCAGGTCATGATCCTGGAGTCCCAGGATCGAGTCCTGCATCGGGCTCCCTGCTCGGCGGGGAGTCTGCTTCTTCCTCTGACCCTCCCCGCTCTCATGCTCTCTCTCTCTATCTCATTCTCTCTCTCAAGTAAATAAATTAAATCTTAAAAAAAAAAAAAAGAGTTGGTAAGAGGGGAACATTTACATTTTACAACTCTTAATTGAATGATGGATTTAGGTGATGACCCTCAATGGCTGTTGACATCACAAAAAAAGAGACAAGATATTACATATCTCCTGATGGAAGTACACAATGCCACTTTTAAAATGCTCTTCATAAAAGTGAAATAATTGCGAGAAGAGCAAAGGGAGAGAGAATCTGAAGCAGACTCTGCACTGAGTGCGAGCCTGATGCACAACTCTGATCGAACGACCACGAGATCACAACCGAGTCCGCTGCTTAACAGACTGAGCCACCCAGGTGCTCCTGTACTGAAACTTTTCTAACCATCCCAGCACTGCATTAACTGTCCGCTATGCTGCCAACTCTCTTTTTATAGCACTTATTTATATCATAAATTTGTTTTTGGATGTGCTTCTTTAAAAGCTGAGAATGATCTTTTTTATTATTTTTTTAATATATCTTTTTTAAGATTTTATTTATTTATTTGAGAGAGAGAATGAGATAGAGCGAGCATGAGAGGGGGGAGGGCCAGAGGGAGAAGCAGACTCCCTGCTGAGCAAGGAGCCCGATGCGGGACTCGATCCCAGGACTCCAGGATCATGACCTGAGCCGAAGGCAGTCGCTTAACCAACTGAGCCACCCAGGCACCCCTCTTTTTTATTTCTAACTCCAAGCACATACACCCTCCAGGAGGGTACTTGATAAATATTTGCAGAATCAAACTGAATTAAAATTGTAGCATCTAAAAATGGCTTTAAAAAATGACAAGCTCTGGGAAGCCCTGCTGAGTCTTATTCAAAAAAGACTTCCAAAGAGGAGGCACAGATCAAATTTTGTAGCAAGACGGGAAATCGTGTTGTGCATTTAGGCTCATTAACTCTTCCAGCAACTTTTTTTCTTGAAATACTATAAGCGCTTCATCTAAAGCAGCTATTCTCAAACTTTCTAGTCAACAAACAGTATTAGCTGACTACCTACTCCATCAGCTTCCATTTACATGGAAAGACAAAAACAAAATCTGAAAAAAGTAAAGAATACAGTTGACGATGGTGAAAATAGTTTCAAATTAACTTACAACATAAACAAAACAAGATGGTCAAAATAAACAAATCAAAGAAATAATCGGAGACCACCGAAAGCACGGACTTGTAAACTACCTTTTGATAAACAGATTTTACACTATAATCTAGTACACACCTGCCTATATTATATACATATGAAACTGGAAACAATAGTTACCTTTACTACCATGATGGAATCTGATATATTTTGTTCATTTTTTTTTTTATTGGGAACAAAACAAAACCAGCAAAAACCCACAAGTAGAGATCTGACAAAATGATTTCATGACACCACTACTGGGTTGAGATTTAAAGTTTGATGAACACTGTCCAAAGAAATTGTGCATACTATTAATAATCCCTAAGCTACAGTGATAGCCACAATCCCACAACAAACCTGTATATGAAGTTTACCATAAAGTATGTAGTATATCATAAAAATTATGAATAGCAAATACAATTTTTAAAAGAATATGGTAATTTCTTCTATCAGTTAAAGTGAAATGGAAATTTGATATCCATAAAGTGAAGGGTATTATGTCTATTAAGACAAGTGCCTTAGTCCTATACCTCTAAAAAAGTGACAAAGCAAAGGGTCTTGGCTGAGCTCTGTTAAAAGAACTATTTTACTTAACCAACATTATTCGCAAGTATTTTGCAAGTGTAAGAAAGCCCTATTTTAGGAAGTTCAATTCTACTCATTGTTCATCTTAGTTATTAAATTGTAAGATGATATGGCTTTAAAAATAATTTTCATGGGGTGTCCAACCCAAACTCAAATTTAAGACTAATCAGTCTTCCTAAAAGATTATTATCTTTAAGTTGCTACAATACAGAAATTCAATAGCTGCCACCAACATCAAGTCACTTTAAAAAACCTATCTCTTTTCATAGTCAAATATGAAATCAAATGCTTAGCTGATTTTCTTTTGTTAAAAGCTAATACTGAAACACATTCCCCAATAACCTACCATTAGGCAATGAAGCTCTTTCTACCATTTATATAAATTTCTTAGCTTAGGTGCCACTGGACCTACATAAACATCCCTCTTAACAGGAAGTATTTTTGCTAAAAGACTTCAGTGGTTTCAAAAGAAAATTTTCACGAAAGTATAGATGACAGAAATGTAAATATAAAAGCATTCCAGAACAAAGAGCATTTATGTGTATCAAATAAAATTGCCATTTACTTTTTACAAGACTGCCACAGACACATGAAGTTGTGTCCAGGTTTTCTCACTGGATCCCCTTGCTGACTAGATGCACTGAATGGAGAAGGCTGGGAAGTGTTAGGCTGGCTCTGCACTTGCACAGCTGGTGAAGGCGTCAGAGGAGTGTTCTGTGAAAAAACACAACCACGTAGTTTGTGAGGTGACACTGAAAGACATTCGTATTTTATAGTATAGGCATAAAATGATTATAATGACGATTATATGATTACATTGATAGTTATGCACTTCCAACAGAAAATTTACATTTGTAGTTAATGATCATTTTTTAAAAATTCTTTAAAAAAGATAATTATTTTTATAAAGATAATTAGGAAGTCAGGTTCTTTTATTTCATCTGAACCACAAAGGTAAGATCACATTGTTACTGTTACAGGATATACATTATTTAGAATTAAGAATTTTTAGATTAATAAAATTAGGCAGAAACACAATTATAGATTAAAATGAGGAATAAATCTACTATAAATGCACCCATTTGATTTACTTACGTACATTCTGCACAAGAACAAATCAATTGCAAATTATTATTTCTTAGCATATTTTTCCTTTTAGATTTTTTAATGACTACAACATAAAACAATCATAGCAAAAAGCAAAGAAAATTTCTGATGTTAAAAATGAATTAACCGTAAGCAGAATGTTGTAAAAATTATTTCAGAGTAAGCCATTTTAACTTTAGTCTTTAAAGTTGTTCAGTTACAGCTTTTGATGGACAATACAAGTAAAAATCCTAATTGTACACATAAGTCTTTTAAATATAAGCTATGTTTTCTTCTTCTGTATTCCATCCCTTTCTCTCTGAAAAATACATAATTATAATAAAGCTTAAAAGAATTTGAGGCAAAATATTTTCTTTGAACCTTAACTCAGATTTTATTCATTAAAAAATGTATCACAAAGGGAAAAATAATATTGAATTTTTCATATAGAAATGGTAGCACACCATTTTCAAAGCACTGTTTAATGGCAATAAATTTAAACTCTGGAAAATATTAAATATACTTGTTCACTTATAAGGTAATATTGGTTGCTGCAAACATCAGATTAAAAGCCATAAAAAGTAGGAAAAAGACAAAACACAGTAAGGCTAGAGCATAAAAATGAAAAAAAGGAGAATAAAATGCTGAAAAAAAGTTTAGAAATGTGAAGTCATAAGAACTTTGGAGTTCCAAGCTCTAAGAAAAAAAAAAATCTACTTTTGGGATGTGATTGAAGTTGTTTCCATAACAGGGTCCCGCTCTTAAGATTTTTCAATATGGTCAGTGAGAAAACATATACATGCATATACATGCATGAAAAACAGGTGTCATGGATACGATGTGGACTTTCTAGCTTGACACATCAGTACTCAAACTTTCAATTTGCTCTTTAAACTAGTTATGTGACCCTGGGCAACCTGTTTAACCTCTGTGATCTTCAGTTTCCTCATCTATAAACTGTTAAGTAATGAAATCTAGGGTAAGGAATGGTGGGAAGAGACTAGAGAAACTATAGACGAAGAGCCTAGTTCTAGATTCTCAACAAATGGCAACAGTCACTATTATTATTATTACGCTAGAAGTCCAAATAGAGAAGGGAAACCATACTTTGGAGGAAAGATAATGAGTTTGCTTTGGGGACACTGACAGATCACCAACTACAAATGTCTATTAATAGAAGTTAATGCTGGAAACACGTATCTGACAATCGTTCACCTGGGAATTCTTAAAGCCATAAAAACTGAAGCTGAGAAAGCGCACAGAAAAAAAAAAAGAGGATCAGAGACAAAGGAATGGAAGGTAACATTAGAATTAAGTCTATCAAAAGAATTACTTAAATTGCTTCCCTGAAATGAAAATATGCAATAAAAATCCAGGAAATGCTAATAAGAGGGAGTAACCAAGAGGATCCATTTCAGCCAAATACAAATATTAAGAGAGTAACAAGTTACAAATATCCCAGAATTTTAATTAAAGGGTAAATCTGCCAGATGCATCAAATTCCCTCAGATTGAACCTTTTGGTTCCCTATACTATTACTGTTTAAATTAGGTATTTTATTGAATATCTTGTCATGTATTCGTACATTAAGCTTATTTTTATTTTCATAAGTGCTAACAAATCTTTATCCTATCTTTTTTTTCCATTGTGGAACTCTTATTTGGTGTCACACAGAAAATGTAACAAGGAATCACAAGGTATTTTGACCCCAAATGTGAATGAGGGATGTGGCAAGGATGACTGAAATTAACCTAAGCTATTAAATTAAGAATGAATAAAGACACATTAACCAAATGCAACATATAAAAAACTTGTGGATCTTAATTGAAACGAGTTGTTTAAAAAAAAACAAAACAAAAACCATGTTGTTTTTAAAAGACAACTAGAGGGGCGCCTGGGTGGCTCAGATGGTTGAATGTCTGCCTTCAGCTCAGGTCATGATCCCAGGGTCTTGGCATCGAGTCCCACATGGGGCTCCCTGCTGAGCGGGGAGCCTTCTTCTCCCTCTCCCTTTGCCTGCTGCTTCCCCTGTTTGTGCTCTCTCTGTGTCAAAAATAAATAAAATCTTAACAAAAAAAATAAACGACAACTAGAGAATAATGAACTGGGTGTCAGATAATATTAAACACATTACTATTTCTGTTGGATGTGATTTGGTATTGGAGAGAGAGATCTAAATAGTTAAAAGTACTCAACTATTAGAGAAACGGATTCTGAATTATTATTGGCAAAATGCAATAATGTTTGATATTTGTTTTAAAGTACTCCAAGAAAAAAAAAATGATAGTGGTGAAGAACAGATGAAACTAAAAAGGCAAAATGGTAATAATATTTTAAGCTAGGTGATAGATACATGAAGACTTATTAGCTCTACTTTTGTATATGTTGGGGAAATTTTTACAATAAAAAGTAAACAAATGACAAAAAGAATTAAATAGGTCTAAATATATCACTGAAACAAAAAGAATTAAAGTACTTTTTTTAAAAAAAGATTTTAAAGCAGGGAGCCCGCAGTGGGGCTCGATCCCAGGACCCTGGGATCATGACCTGAGCCAAAAGCAGACACTTAACCAACTCAGCCACCCAGGTGCCCCAAGAATTAAAGTACTTAATAGAACATACCAAATGAGAAATTCCAAGAGTCATATATCCTTTGACCGCAGGGGTTAATATTTTTAGGTTTCCTCTTGTTATTAAAAAATTACATATTCCTGGGGCGCCTGTGTGGCTCAGTCAGTTAAGCATCCCTACTCTTGATTTTGGCTCAAGTCATGATCTCAGGGTCGTGAGCTCCAGCTTCGCAATGGGCTCTGCACTCAGTTCGGAGTCTGCTCAAAAACCTCACTCTCCCTCTTCCCCTCTGCCCCTCCCCCCTCCCCTCTACCCCTCCCCCCAATAAATAAATACATACATAAATAAAAATTAATTAATTAGTAAAAAGAATTAGGTCTTTACATGATAGTGCAAAATATATTTCTTTTAGGATGTGTAGGTTTACTTTTTCTTAACCTTATTATTGACTATGAATTGCTAGATCATTAGCCATAACCCTAACTCAAATGTAAATGTAAAAGGTTTCAAAGTCAAAGTTTTTGGAATGATCCCTCTTGAGGAATATTCTCATCCACTCTATTGAGGAAGAGCTATTTTTTTTATATTACAGGTTTGTTTTTTTTTTTCCAAATCAAAGCCACAAATCCAGCAGTGAGTGACCAGAAAAGTAAAATTACACAAAAGATGCAAAACAACTATGTGATTTATTCTGCAATGTAAAATTAACTAAAAAAGTTAATGCAGCAGGGCGCCTGGGTGGCTCAGTTGGTTAAGCGACTGCCTTCGGCTCAGGTCATGATCCTGGAGTCCTGGGATCGAGTCCCGCATCAGGCTCCCTGTTCGGCAGGGAGCCTGCTTCTCCCTCTGACCCTCCCCGCTCTCGTGTGCTCTCTGTCTCTCTCATTCTCTCTGTCTCAAATAAATAAATAAATAAATAATCTTAAAAAAAAAAAAGTTAACGCAGTTTTATTAATGCTCTTTTTGTTAAAAAAAGAAATTTTAACTTTGCTTTCTTCTATCACCTTTTCAAGAGTATGCTTTCCTCTGTCATCTTTTCAAGAGTAAATTATGGCTAAAAATTCTAGATTACAGTGATAATATTTTTTTAAGATTTATTTATTTGAGAGAGAGAGAAACCACACAAGCAGAGGGAGGGGCAGAAGGGAAAGAATCCTCAAGCAGACTCCTCGCTGAGCACAGAGCCCCAAGATCATGACCTGAGCTGAAATCGAAGAGTCGGATGCTTAACCGAATGAGCCACCCAAGCGCCCCTAGAGTGATAATATTTTCTGATCTAAGACTTGGGATTTGAGGCTCTTAAACCCTTACGTTCTTAATACTAAACTTTAAAAACCTTAGAAAGATGAAAATTTAAACACTTCAATCTGTGTTAGAAGATACAAATTCATAGTCTAGTCTCAAAATTCTTTACTAGGTAGTAATGAAACACTGTGTTCAATTCTAGCTACATTTTGAAAGCCACTTATAAAATGGAACTCACTGAGATAAATAGGATGATGAATAAACCAGACACCCTGACATCTAAGATCTAACTGAAGAAACTGAGAAAGTATATTCTACAACATAGGCAACTAAGGAGAGATACTCTAAAGACGTCGTAGGGAACAAAAATTTGATTTACTCTAAAGGTGACGTAAAAGTGATCACACTTAGTCTAAATGTACAGATCTTTTAAGAACAGAATTAAGGCAATTATAGAAATCACTGGAAAAGAGATCTTTGTGAGTGTGGGAAAGTAACTTCAATTCTTAAAAATGAGGGTTTGGGACAAGATAATATCTAAGATTCTTTCTGCTCTAACATTCCCTCATGTTCTTAAACTAGCAAGTTTTTTACTCTTATGAAGTATAAACCTCGATAATCAATACATACCAAGACTGGCTTATAAGGACACATTGAAATGCAAACAAAAAATTATGTTTAGTGGTAATGCCCTTCTTAGTTTTTACAATGTGCTACTACTCTACAAATCTAAGCAGTAGTACTCTTAAGAAAATATTGAAATAATTCCTGTGGCTCTTGCTAAAATGATCTTGGCTATGACTAAATGCTGCCCCCTTGAGGCTACAGATCTGCTTTCTGATGGGTTGATTAACTTCAAGCTCTTTATCAAAGAAAGGAAGGGACCAGGAAGGTACCAAAATTGAGTGTCACATAGAACCATATCAGCAATGATTCCTATGTGAAGGACACGGAGGAAAGGCACATATAAAACACCTTAAACAAATACATCCTTAAGAAAACTATTTTTATATACAAGAATTTAGCATGTCTTCAGATCATGGGATTAACAGCTATTGTTCTGTTCTGTTCAACATGTGTTTTACATGCTCCTGAAAAAGGCAAATCTTTAGGTAAATATTTATAATTATTTTTCTTTTTTTATTCATTTTTATTTTTTATGTGCCAATCTAGTTTTATGCCTCCAGAAGATACCAATTCATGAACAGATATCCTATAGCTTGCAAATACAACAGATTGAAAATAAGCAGCTACAAATAAAGAAGTTTGCCTTGAAATAGGTACAATTTATTTTGTATGTACTTATACGTACCACCCAGCTAAATACTACTTAAACACAAAAACTGTGGTTATATCATTTGCTTTCATAGATCTGTCTCCTTTTCTGTTAATTTTTTTTTCTGTAATGAAATTAATATAGCTGATTAATGGGAGTGAAAGGAAACAAAATTGAGAAAAGAAACATGAAATAACATGTTCAATGGTAGTAGGAAGGATTACCTGTTGGCCATTCTCAGCAGGGACATTTCCCTGCAGTCTTTCCAGCCCTGAACATTCTGCAAGTCTGAAAGTCCCTCCTTGGGGTCCAGGTGCCTCCTTAACATCCCTAGACCCCTTGAAATGGTAGAAATAATAAGGCTTGGCTGAAAAATCACATTTAAAATCCTCTATTTCATCTACCCCTTTAAAGCACCAATTCAAATAGTGAATAAAATGATGTTAAACCAAGGTCTATATAAAAGAAACCCGAAGAATCTGGGCAACAATGGAAATGGTTTTCTATTAGTAGGCTCTTAAGAAGGCCAACAGCTGACCCTTCAAAAGGAAATTTATGATCCCATCTTGAACAGTTGATCTTTTTTAGCCTTTATAAGTACTTTATTCCCATATATGAAGGTAAAATACTGCTGTACTATTACTGAGTGCCTAACTATGTAGCAGTCACCCTGCTAAGTGTTACACGTAAGAATCCCAGTTTTTAATTCTCTCTCTCATAGACACATGCATGCTATCTCTTTTTTCCTTGCAAAGTTTTAAATTTCTACATGCCAACCGAACACTAATTTTAAAAATAAAGAATGTAGCCATTTTTAATGGACTATATTCTTCGGGACAATATATATTAAAAAACACATTTTTCATATTAGGAATAAAATGTAATAATTTTATGGCTTGAATGAGATACATATATGTCCAATGTGTAAAGAAAAAAGTTTTAGCATTCATGTCCTAAAATTATAATTTAATGCTACTCACATTTTGTAATATAATAGTTCAAATAATCAGTATGTTATATATAAAAGGGCTTTCTAGAACTTTTCAATGAAATCTTGTAAAATAGTGGAGAAATGGGTTAAGAGAATGAATCTTTGTTTCAGACACACACCCAAGTGGTTCAGTCCTGGAACCACTTCACATTAGTTGGTGACCTTGGGCGAGTTATTCTGTAGCTTGGAGCCTCATCTCTAAAACAGTAATAACAATTTTTACTTCACAGAGTTATTTTAAGGATTAAATGAGAAAATGCTTTAGTACCAAGTTCCTAACACAGGTCCTAGTCTTAACAAGTATTCTTGGTTCTTAAGTATCATTATTGAATATAATCACACTGGAAAATTAAGGACGCACAAAAAAATGAGGGTTGATAATTCCACAGTAACGGAGTTTTTCTCTCATTTGGCTTAGTCTGTAACTATTTAGGATTATAAGAGAATCTGAGAGGAAAAAACAGTCAGGAACATAATCAAGATGAACTGAGAAATTATAAATATAGGAAAAAAATACATAAAAATCAGCTTTACTGAACGCTTAACTATATGCCAGACACTGCACTACTTTAAAAAATTTTTACTGTGTTTAATAAATGAAAAATTCAACTTGTAGCAGTTTGTCTGAGTAAAATTGCCTTAAGTGTTCTTTGCTAAAACTCAGTCCTAATTATTGCCATGTACACATCAACTAAAGAATACTCAATGTATTTAGGTACCTTGCAATAAAAATAAATCCAAGCAATACAGTACTAATGTATGAATTAAAATCTCCTTATGCCCCCCGACAGCACTGTCCAGTTTTATCCACTCACATGAAAAAAGATGCACATCAGTGGATGAACTGCTCTGAAGCAAGGGATTCTTTGTTCTTTCATCTTTCATTTTGCTCCTCCCTCCACCCCCAGATTTGGTACTATTGCCAACAATGGCCATAGATCTGCTGTAAACCCCAAAAGCGCAGAGAAGAAGCCCAAGTCAGAAGAGTGCCAGCAGAGTTGGCAATAGTCACAGAAGGCTCTGGCTATGTAGTACTTAGGAAAGAGAATGAAGGAAAAGTCATCCAGGAAATTAGGTTAAAGACAACTGCTAAGCAAACCCCTAGTTTCAGTGGAAACACACACAAGATTGACCTGAAAATCTTTACAGGCAGAATGAACCCTCAATTCAGTAGCACTAGTCCTAGAAAACACTTTTATTTACTACAGGGTACAACAGAGATTGGAGAGACTATTAAAGAGGGGATAACAGAAACATGACAGTAGGGTAAAGGAGTAAGAAACACAAAAGCAAGAATATCAGAACAGCTGAAAGAAATTGAAATTATAATACTTTTTAAAGAATAAAGGCAACTAAGTCAATATAAAAATAGAACAAGAAAACACCTGATAAAGTACTTATGGGAGTCATCTTTTTTACAAAAGAATGGTGAAAAGAGCCACAAATACACAGTCGTGTCAAAATCAAATACAGAACCTCCGTTTTGAAGTGCTCTTAGTATATCCTGCACCACCCCCAGCCCCCCAAAGGAGGCCAAAGGAGACTAACTTACAATTAAAAAATTCCCCAAAAGATGTCAGATTAGCAAGTGCTCCTCTATCTTGGGTCTAAAAATTACTAATTTGGGTCTATAACAAAATTGAAAAGATTCTTTAAACCATGTGCTAAAGTTAACAATTGAGACGGTTGTTTAATATGACAAAAAACACCGAAAAATAGGAGCGTGGGAGTCCGAGTACACTGGTGAGCTGACACAATTAACTCTTCAAGATGAGGCAAAGACCCGACAGTGCACATTCCCCTAAATTCCTATTTCCAACGTTGACAGCAGAACGACTTACCTGGGGGACCACACTCTGTCCATATGGCGGCGGATGTTGCTGCTTTTGCTGAGCAGCACTTTCTATTGCTACTTTAGCTACCGTGCTGGGGTCGGCTCCTGCCGGCACGGCAACCATTGTTGCGCTGCAGCCAGCATTGTTGGGGTCACTGATTGTAACAATCCTAACTCCTACTTTATTTGGAATTCCTGTGACTGTTTCCCTATCGTTATCCTCTGCCGGCCTCTTGACAGTTTTGCATTCTGCTGTGCCATTTGTAGACCGAACGTCAGATGACAGGGCCGGAGAATGGGACACTCTTGATCCTGAGTGGGGAACTGCTATGATCTGATGCCCCTGTATAACAGAGGTTGTAGAATGTGGAGAGACAACTACACTTGGGCGTTGCTGAGGCACATCTGAATTCAGACTTGAAGCTAGAGGTCCGTTAGGCAAGTCAGCACCACTAAACTGCGGTGCTGCCGCATTTGGAGCCTCCTGCAAACTGCTCACAGATGGCGAACCACCCAAAGTTAATACAGGTCCATTCGAAATTCTTTCCAGTTGATCACCTTTGGCAGTATCTTGCTGAGTGGCATCTAAAGTCCCTTGCGGTTCCACTGGAGATATCTCACCATTTCCTACATGATTGGAAGTTTTGTGATTTGGAATGTTTTTGCTTAAATGAGAACCATCTCCCTTATCAAAATCACAGATTCCATTAACTAGAGGTTTTTTCAAATCACTTTTGATATCCGGCATATCCATTTGTTCTGAGTTCTGTTTTCCAGATGTTCCATTCTCACCTAATTCTAACGATGGCCCATTACTGATTAGTGAGCACTGATTAGCCTCACTTTGAATTTTCCCTGAGTTTGAAGGAGGTAGACTTGAGTCACTGTACTTTCTCCCATTTAAAAGACTTCCCACCTGCATTTCATTTTCCTTTGTATCCCCATTGCTGGTGCTCGTGGTTCCTCGTCGGCAGGACGGGTTCTCCATGACTTCAATTTTACGTTCATGCACATGTAAACCTGTTGCTTCTTTTGCTTCTTCCTCCTTTTGGCAAATGATCTTATCACCTTTGAATGGGGGAGTAGCAGTAGTACAGGATGGTTGTCCAGCTGGAGATGTCTGAGTGGCTGGAAGCGTTTGCACCTGAAGTCCAACTCCTGCCTGTGTTCCACTCATGGTAATTCCTGCTGGAGCAATGAGCTGAGTTGCATTTCCCTGACTCACAGTTGCAGTTGCAAAACTTGTATTTGGCACAACTGTTATGGTTACCTGGTTGCCAGAAGTCCCTTGGAAAATGGTGGCTGGGCTGTTCGAAATCAGCGGGCCTGGCAGTATTTGTAAGTTTGAGATGGGCACAGTTTGCACTCCCCCTGTGGGTGGCATTGCACTTTGGACCAACTGAACGTTTTGCTGCCCAACCAACAGCTGCTGAGCTGAAGATTGCCCCTGCACGCCAAAACCTGCTGCTTGGTTATTGGCCACCTGGTATACCACCTGAGGGCTAGGAGCTCGTGCATTATTAGGAGGAGGAATCTGTGGAGCCGGGAGAATTAGCTTGCCACCCGGTGTCGAAGGACCACGCTTTGGAAGCAGCAGCTGTTTTATGAGACTTGACTCCCCAGAAGCAGGCTGACCAACGCCTGCGTTCGCCTGCTGTGGCGGGACCTGCATCTGTACTTGTTGGGGCTGCTGAACCTGTACTTGTACCTGCTGTGGCGAGGGTGCTGGTGAAAGCTGCTGCTGCTGCTGCCTTTTCACGGACAGCATCTGACTGACAGTAGGAGGTGGTCCCTGTGACTGAGCGGTGGAGGAAGATGACATGGCGGTAGGGACTTGGTTATTAGTAGCTGGGACAGGTGATGGCGAGGAACATGGAGTTAGGTTTGGCTGCCCCGTTAGCTGAACTGTCTGACCAGCTGGAAGAGCTGCTGGATTAGCAAGAACAATTTGGTGAATGGCTGGTGTGTAAGTCTGACCTTGTTGAGCTGGCTGGCTTACAATCACTACACTTTGTTGGGCTGGCTGCTGTGGTGGTTGAATGGGCTGCTGTACCACCGTCGATGAAACCTGCTGCGAAGGGAGAGGTTTTGGTGCAATGTTCTGAAACCCTACCCTTGAGGGCTGTGGGCTTGGGACACCAGCAATGGTAACCATCTGTCCTGCAGCTACCTGAAAATTCTGTACTGAAGTTGCTGAGACAATATTGGATGCAGAAGTTGTCACATACTGTGAAGGTGCTATGATAACAGTGTCTTGCGGCTGGCTACCAGCTGATGTCTGTTGAGATGAAGTTTGCACAGGCTGGGGCGATGTGGTGATTAACTGCTGACCCTGTGAAACTGTAGAAGTACATGCTGGGATGTTCTGTACTCTGCCAAATATATGACTCTGTGGGACAGCTTGCTGAATTACCGTAACAGGAGCGCCCGAAGGTATCTGTCCTGGTACCACTGTGTGCAAGGGAGACTGCTGTGGAATTACAGACGGATGATGAAGCAGTGTCTGGGAATTTACCACTGTAACAGGCTGTGGCCCTGTGCTGTGGTTCTGAGCCACAGAACTCGGAGCAGCTCCTCCTCCCACAGCAATGCTAACAGGAACTGCTGTCTGGGAGAGAGAATTCTGGATTACTGTAGCCTTAACGACTTCACAAGGAATTGGAGCTTTGTTTTGAATGACAGTCACTGGAGCATTTTGCTGCTGGTGGGTATGAACTGCAGGATTTGGTGGAATTCTTGAAACAGTCTGTGCCACAGTATGAACACCTTGTACTGGAAAAGACATTTGTGTTGCAGTCAAATTTGAAGATGGGTTGGTAACAGAAGTCCTCTGAAAATGGTTTCCTACAGTTTGTGGTCCATGAGGGATTCCTGAAAATAGGAGGGAAAAGTCAAAATTCATAATGAAATGACTGAAAAGCTGCATGTAGGCATTGTATTAGTTAATACAAGAAAGAATCGTTTTAAGAAATTAACATCTAACAACTTTGCATCATACAAATATGATAAAAGTAACAGAATAAGCAAATAAGCTACTGGAAACACGAGGAAAAATTATACATTTTAAATTTATACAATATACAGTTTCATTTTGCTTTTTTGTTAAATTAGTAATACTTAAAACTCAAAAATTAATACCTGCAGGTGAAGGACTTGGGGATACATCAGGAACAGAATCAACACGAACAACAGGAGTAGAAACTGGTTGCTGCTGATAGTACATCTGAATGGGAAGTGGTAGAGCCCTCCGTTTTACTCCTACTACATGAATATGTGCCTGCCCGTTGCTACTAGAATCCTCCACTCTCTTCACTGTATGATTTGGAAAGACCGTTCTGTAAAGCACACACATACTTAGTTTTCTTAACTAGCACACGAGCAAAAAACAGACTTCTAACAATGTTTACATGAACAGCAGCAGTATATGTTATTACTACCAATGTACGAACCAGTATGATTCATACTGTTGTATTCTGCAAAGGTGGGAAGCAAAGAAAAAATATAAAAGATCAGTTCTCCAATTTTTAAAATCATTATTTATTAACACTGTGGGGTTTTAAATAATTCTATACTCTATATAATTAACAAAAAAGCTGCATCCAGGTAGTGTCTATTTTATGAACTTTGCAAAATATCAAAAGCCTCGATATTTGAAGAATATTAGTTATAGACTGTTATTCAAGATTAAAAAGGGCAAAAGTCATGTCTTTAACATATTAAAGTAGTGTAGAAAAAAGTTTCTCCCTTCTCTTTCTTCGATAAGCCTCATAATGTTCAAACACAAACACCAGGTTTGATTTCCAAAATCCCCTTGTATTTAAATTTCTATCTTACTATAACCTAGCCAATATGAAATTTCAAGTAGTAGAAATATTTAAAACTAGATAGATGGTTCGTATTTTCTCTAAAGAGCAAGAGATGCTCTAGGTGATATAAATCAACTTTGTTTAAAGTCAACAACTATGCATCCTACCTAAGACATTTATAAAATCCAGTTGAAGTTAGGATTCCACCACGAGCTAATTTACTGCACGTTGAGAGGTACTCAGAATACATTTCTGCTCGAGAGACAGAACAATCTGGATTTACTTCAAAATGAGCATTTAGCCTAAAAAGGAGAGAAATAAATGGCATTATGCAATATATTATAGGAGAGTTTATATTTAAGTATAGTAAAACCACTTGAAGGCAATGTCTTATAAAATAATATTTATGCCTGTTAATCAAATTTCACTTTCTCATATTAGCAAAAAATGCATGCTAGGTTTTAGACTGACGAAACCAAATAAAAGGAGATTAACTATTTAATCATATTTATTTTAGTATTAAAAAAATCATTAACAACAAATATAAAAACTGTGTTCACACCCCAGTGAGAACAGGATTGGTCTGTTGGCAACAAATATTCTACAACAAATCAATATCTACTCAATTTCCTGTCTTGCAATAAATAAAATATAACAGAAACTCCCAATAATGAGCTATTTCCATTGGAGATGTGGAAAATGGAAGAAACACTGAACTAAAATTAAACTTCTGTTGTCTCTTGGAACAAATTCCTTAAGAAAAAACACTCACCTAACTTCTCCCATGCCTCACACGTCCATTCCCCCATTTCAGAAACTTCTATTCCTAATGCATTACAAATTAACTCAAACTTCAGTTTGTCTTTTTCATATCGTGACTTCCATTCATATATGTTAGGACTGGAGGCCGAATTACCTTCATAGGATTCTTTTCTAGGACTTACTATACATATAACAGGCCAATTTACAGCTGTTTATATAAACTGAATCAAATAATACTTATGATTAAATAATTTTAAAATGATTCTCTCCTCCTTCCTCACTAGAACTGGCAGAAATGTGCAAATGGGATTTAGAAGACCAAATCTATACCTAACACACAACATTTTACTGTGCATGTGGTACAAACTTTTTCAAACTTTCATAATTCTTTGAGTACTGACTTTTCAAAAGACTAGGTACAAAAAACCTCTTTTGGTTTTAGTGTAGAAGATAAACATTTCCAAGTATTACTGGAAGAGATTCATCAAGTATAAGGTGTAAAAATATAGAAGGGGAGGAAAAAGCAAATAATTAGAGATATTTAAAAATATAAACCCGATTTTAGGCAAAGTGGAAAAGTCTAGAGAAAACTGCCACAGGAACAAAGATATGAAAGCACCAAAAATATGGAACACAGAATGACAGGAACATGGAATGGGAGACAAATAATGTTAGAGAATGGGAGAAAAGGGATCAAAGAAAGAAAATTTTTAAAGTAATACATCATCAGAAAGTGATCTTTTCTATTCAAGCTGTTAATCTTCTAAAGAATTTAAGCTGGAATTCATAACTCTGTGGAAGCTACTATCCATGAGAAAATGAAATCTAAACAAGTCTACAATTTATTTTTTCAGGAAGTGGCTGATATATGACTAGTCAGTCTTCTCAATAAAATATTATTTTCAAGTTGCTTATTTCCATGTAAACCCACTAGCTATTGTATCATTTGACTCATTTTCCCTTACTACGCCGAAAAAGGAAAAATTAACTATCAATGAACAAGAAGTACTGCTTGTGATGAAAAAGAAGGGACATTTAACAACAAAATCTGGTTTTATTTTCTTAAAGACAGTCCAGTTCAGTTTTAATAAAACATTAATTTAAGAAATAAAAATCCTATAATCTGACAAATCTTATTTTCTACAAAGTCAAAGATAATGTTTTAACACAAATTTTACTCCACAAAGAAGTTAAGTGGTGTAATTTTAATTCTGAAGATTCTGATGAACGCTTCTCTTTCAAATTATTCTAAAATGCAGGTGAAATGGTTTTACATTGTCCATTCTTTGTATAAATGATATTCTACTCTGACTAAAAAGAAATACAGAATAAAACATTCCGGATGACTGTTGAAATACATTTCCTTTTCTCTTTTGCTTTATTCTTCCCAAGGATAAAGCCTTAATAGAAATAAACCACTTACCACTGACAAGCAAACTTCTCACTATCTATTTCCACTATTCCTGGAGGTGGAGCAACATGCTGTGCTACAACTGCTCTGGAAGCTAAAGAAAAAAATACATTAGCTACATCATTTGTACAAACTTAGTCACTATATGCCATGTTTAGCTCATGGATACTGAAACAGTTAATATTCACAATGAGTATCTTTTAAAAAGGGTATAAGCATAATGAAAATATACAAATTTGAGAAAGGAGCACATATTATACCAGGCACTGTCTTCGATGCTTTATATAAACTCTTTACAATCATTCAAATAATAACAATAATATGGATTATATAGCTAATATAATCTTTTTTTCCCATGGGTCAGACACTGAGTTAAATACTTTATATATGAATTCTTCTGTGAGATGGGTACACATAAGGAAACTGAGACTCAAAGGGATTAAAATAACTAGCCCAAGGTCACACAGCTCAACACATCAGTAAATAAGAATCAGTTTAGTTATAGAAACAGATAGTATCAGAAAGAATCACTTCACTTCTGAATTTAAAAGATTAATACTGGGGCACCCAGGTGGCTCAGTCGTTAACCGTCTGCCTTCGGCTCAGGTCATGATCCCAGGGTCTTGGGATCGAGCTCCGCATCGGGCTCCCTGCTCAGTGGGAAGCCTGCTTCTCCCTTTCCCACTCCCCCTGCTTGTGTTCCCTCTCTCGCTGTCTCTCTGTCAAATAAATAAAATCATAAAATAAAAATAAAAATAAAATAAAAGATTAATATTAAACTCTGAAAGTGGCATATATATAACATTTCTGGGAAAGGGTGAACAAAAAGTCTGAACTAATTTAAAGTCCTACATTCAAGAAAGGATTTTCATAAGATTATTCTTCTGGGGAAAAAAAAAATCTGTTGTAATAATAGTTTTCAAGTATACCTTTTGTCCTAAGAGAGGCAAGATGGTTGGGTAAAAATGTACTAGCTATTAATCTTAAAACACATACCAACTTCTGAGATTTTGCTTATGACATATTTTAAAACAATTCAAGTCCAATGTACAAATCATCTATTATTTTCTAACAAGTTGAACAGATCTGTAGGAAAATAAATGTTTTCTTTTCTGCTGTATATAAAGGAACTAATGAAAATATAAAAATATGATAATATAAACTGTCATATTATGATAATTTAAATATGAATCTTAGATATTTATAAAATTAAAAATTATACTGCTTCATCAGCATTATTTTATAGTTTTTAAACTTATAAAATGGACCATTTTTCAAATAACATTTTAGTGAAACTCAGAATCCTCAAACAGAACAAATGTATTTCTAAACTATTGTTCGTTTTAATCTTATTTATAGGTCTAAATTTAATTATTCCCATTTTGCTAATGAAGAAAATAAAGCTCAGAGATTAAGTTTATAAACGGAACACATGATGGAAATGGCAGAGCTGTGTATAGCTGGAAAGCCTTCTTTTAGGGGTATTGGATTTGAATCCAGGTCTGTCATATTTTAGACCCCATACTATGACATGCTATTTTTTTACAGAACAAAATAATTATAATCAAAACTATTTTCCTGGTGCAACCCCAGCTTATCTTTTCTTCTCCTAACTTGATGACACCATTAGAGAAAATATCTAAACAGGGCCTGAACCCACTTGGAAATCTTCCTCCTTTTCCTTCATCAATTGTACTATGAGAGAATATACCCTATTCAGACTGAAATCTCCTGAATCAATTGATGACCAATTGAGTGAAATATTAGAAATTATGCTGAAATTATAAAAATTTTATGAATAATGCATAAAGAAGAATAAAGCAGCCACAATTAAATTAAGAATATAAACTGGAAACATAGAATTACTATAAAAGTGGCTACAAACTGAGAAGCACTGCCTTCAGGAAAGATACCTAAAGACTCATTCTAAATGATTCAAAGGTACTTCTGCTTTAAAAGGAATCAACTTCCAGGGGCACCTGGGTGGCTCAGTCGGTTGAATGCCTGACTCTTGATTTCGGATCAGGTCATGATCTCAGGGTCGTGGGATCATGGGATTGAGCCTTGAGACGGGCTCAGAACTCAGCGGGGAGTTTGCTTGAGATTCTCTCTCTCCCTCTGCCTCTGTCCCTCCCTTACTTTCTCTCTCTCAAAATAAATAAATAAAAATCTTTAAAAGGAATCATATCCTAGATGCTCAACCTTTTATATATTCCTTCCTTTCTAAAACTGCTCTTCTCCCATTTTGGAACAGAAAGTTTTAACTCTCATCCATCCTTTATAGCAATGCAGGTATGATTAAATGCATGGCTCTCAAGCCAGAGTGGCTGGCACCAGAGTTCCAGCACTTACTAGCTTTGTAACCACGGGCAAGTTAATTAACCTCTCTGTCTATAAAGTGGGGAAAAGTAACAGTACACTAACCTCATAGGTCATTATGAGGATTAAAGGAGTTTATATATAAGCCACTTAAAACAAAGCCTGGCACATAGTTAGCACTATATAATTGTCAGCTATGATGATGATGATGATGATGATGATGATGATGATGATGATGATGAATGATGTACAAACCTCTAGGACACCAAAGGGAGAATTAGAATCATTAGAATCCACAAAGCTTCTTTTAACCAAGGTATTATGGTAGGGCTTCCTGTCTATATTTTGTGATGTTTTATGTATTATAGTTAAGGGCAACACTGGGCTTGAGGTATTGAGTATTCTGGCCCTTTGGTGTGTTCTGAATTCAGACACAGAGTGATGACAATTTTTGCTTAATGTTCTTTCCTCCTCTACCCTTTAACTACTGTTAAAAAGGGCATTACTTTTGAGGCAGAATCTTGTATAAGTAAAGCACAGAGAATTTTCTTAAAGAAATAATGAAGGTGGTGGCATCTTATTTCATTCAGATGACAATCTCATGGCTAGTTTAACTATCTTAGAATTTTGAAGTAAGGAAGGTGTCATGGGAACACCTATTAACCATACTTTCTTGGAATGAAAAATAAAGTTGAACTTTTTCTAAGTAATGGAAAGTGAGGCTGATTAAGAAAAATACTTTTGATAATAAAGACTAACTTTATCAGGTTATATGGGAGACATTTTCTATTGCTAAAGGGGAGAAATCTGCAGTTCTAAGGTTTTGACAAAAAAGTACTCAAAGCACATGATAAAAGCACCTTATCAAAAAACTGTACTGGTCTTGAACAATATTTCAATTTTCCTAACCCAGTGGTCCTCAAAGTATAGTCCCCTGACTTGAAGCATCAGCATCTCATGGGAACTTGTTTAGAAATTAAAATTCTTCGGTCCACCTGAATCAGAAATTCAGGGTATGGAGCCTAGAAATCAGTGTGTAAGCCCACCAGCCAATTCTGATGCACCCTGAAGTTTGAGAACTGCTATGCTAATATTTCTTGACTATATCAGCTTAAACAAGGTGCATCTAAGCAAGAGTCAGCTAGTACATTTTATAGTCATATCTTGTTAATATCTTTTTGACATATTGCCAATAAAACTTAAAAGTAAATGTAATGACTGGGCAACAAATTCTTTTATGAGTCACATGTTAATTCTCTGATTTCAACAAAATCAAAGAACTCAGTTGACAGATCGTTAAATATAATTTTAATAATTTTGGATAATTCTGAAGCTCAAAGAATTGTAAATTCTATCCTTAGCTATTCATTGATGTGAGCTAGATTTTCAAATTAAATCTATAAAAAGGAAAAATGGAGATACGATTGATGTTGAACCCAGTTTCACTCTAGCAGTTAAAAAATATTCATTTTGGGACACACTGGAGTAACACTTTCCAGAGAACCACCTCATTAAGAGATGAACTTCCAATAGCTACTTTGTCATGTACTGTTTCATGTAATTTATTTCAAAAACTTATAATGATAAAATTTTAAGCACTTAAAACTTTATAGAGTAACAGGAAATTGAAAAAGTTAAATTAGAATGTCTACATTTGGGCGCCTGGGTGGCTCAGTCGGTTGAGCGACTGCCTTCGGCTCAGGTCATGATCCCAGGGTCCCGGGATCAAGTCCCACATCGGGCTCCCTGCTCTGCGGGGAGCCTGCTTCTCCCTCTCCCACTCCCCCTGCTTGTGTTCCCTCTCTTGCTGTGTCTCTGTCAAATAAATAAATAAAATCTTTAAAAAAAAAAATAAAATAAAATGTCTACATTTATAGCTGAGAAGTACTGATAGGGTGGAGGATATGAGTTAAAGGAGAAAGAGGGTACCATGAAATTTCTGATATTAAGAGTCTGTGTATTTTTTTAAAATGGATGATGGAAAATATCAAGATTCCACTCGATACAAAAAGTATTTTTTACTTTAAAATGTCAATTTAATATACACAAAAATTTTATTTACAACTTTAAATTATAATGAAGAAATTTAGATGTCAAACTGAAAGTGGGTGAAAGGTTACATAAGTTTTTATCGTGATGAGAAGTGAGCAAAACTTTTGAAGACGACCATTCCATAAGAAAATGGTATTAAACAAATGATGGGGGATGGAGGGACAAACTATAAATGATAACTAATCAAACAAAAGTTGTCATTCATGATGAGCAAGTAATAAAATGCCCACCAGTTCAAAAGTTTTAGGTCCTTAGAGGTTTATTCCCACCTCTATCAATAAATTACTATTTATATGAACAAGTCACAAACTCTAAACATTTAATTTTGTCCATTTGCCAAATGAGGGTGAAATCTTAGTTGGGGGGGATGGGTTCATTTGTTGAGGTCACTGGTCAATGAGGAGGCAAAATCAGTATCTTTCATTAAAATTACCCTTAAATATCCATCAAATGGCCTATTTTATTTCACTGTATTACTGACAATTTATTAATTCCTCTCTTTGTTGAGCAGAGTTTCTCTCTGGCCCTCAGTTAATTTAATCCTCAATTTCTTCTTTGAGGATAGGAATATACCCCTACCACCCACTGAACTGGCAAAAAGAACTCTTTCATTTCTTTGTCAAGGCTGAGAAAACATTACTATTTGACCATTGATTCCCCAGTATGCTATTACCTGTGGATGAAAGCTACTGAGTAGTTTAGTAGTCAAAATTACCTATTTTTTTCATGCTTTGTTTGTCCAATTCTGTTAGTTGATACCAAGGAAGTTAAACGCGCACATGATACAACTCTACCATATACTTCAGAAGGACATAGTGGAAATCAACAAAATATGTGCTACATATTACACACTTCTCATGGGAATAGAGTATATAATTGTGATCCTATGAGTTAGAATAGAGGAGAGACTGGGGCCATGATTAAATGAGAGGAGAACAAGTAGCTGAGAGATATGATGGAAGTCTAAACTGAGGCATTGCACTGGCAACTGAAGAAGCCAGGGTATTTAGGAAGACTCAACAAGATTTGGTGATTAGATGGATGTGGTAGTTAAAGGTAAAAAATAATGAGATTTTTGAATTAAGGGTAGTGAGGGAGGTTGATGATCTAAATGTATTTCTAGGCTGAAAGGAAGAAGCAAGTAAAGAAAAAGAGGTTTGAGATATAGGAACGAGGAGACTGATACTCAGAGCACAGATTCAGAAGCTGACATCTCTAAAGACAAGTGGAAGTTGAAGGAAAATGAGTTCAGATGCTAATAAGTTTGTAAGTGAAGGGTTAAGAAGTTAAAGAAAATCATGCCACATAGCTTCCACATTAATTGCGAGTGAGAAGTAATAAGATCAACTGAGAAAAAGAGTATCCTCTATTAAAAAATACAAGGAAAGAGAAATGTCTTGGGAATGGTGGGAGGTGGAAAGAGCAGGTGAGGGGAAAGATGGATTGTTTTGTTAAGACAAATGAAGGTAGAGAAAGCACTCCCAGAAAGGCTGAGAGTGCTAAAGTATAAAAATGACTCATAACGAGCCAGGAGAAAGAAGTCCAAGGACTGAAGAGAATACTCATGATTAGACAGCTATGAATTCTAATTAAAGACATTTGAGTTAAACAGAATTGACCCAAGGGACCCTAAGAAGGGTGCACAGGTGCAGGTACACATGTCATGTGTGTACGTATGCATGTGTGTCTGATCCAAGACTCTGATTCTATGGTTTTTGGTTCAAGTATTAGGAGGTATTATACTTATGTACTTGGATGACCAGCTGGAATTATAAGGTCATGTATGATTAACTTATTCTTGGCATATCAATTTCCAATGACCAAAATCACAAATAAGTTCATCGGAACACTTCATATTGCTCTCACAATTGTAAATATCTAATCCCTCATATGCCTCTAAATGTTTTTTAAAAAATCTATTATACTATTCTTCCTCTGGGCTCACTTTGGTCCTACTGCTCCTGTTATGTATAATATCTAAGAAATTAAAGCTCATACTCAAGTTCTGCTTTAGCCTATTCCACTATGGTATCAGTTCCCTGTACTGCACATTTACATTTATCTTTAGTATTAAATCTTACACACCAGTAACCATACTGAAAAACATTATGTAAAAACACTAACCTGGGGCAGATGCTACATGGGTCTGGGTTTGGACTTGTTCTACAGCTTGTGGCCTAATTTCAGATAAAACTTGATGACTGGAACTTGGATGTTCGACGAGTTTTACTGCAGCTAGTGCATCAGGGCCAAACATCTGAATATCCATAGAAACCAGACACACTAACATGTCTAAAATAAATTAAAAACCAATAGTTATTAGTAATATTATTAAACAGTGACATTGCTGAAAAACACATGCTATACAGAATAAGTACTTCTAAGATGGCAGTCCATGAATCATTGTACATCAGAATTATCTGTGGATCTTTAAAAAAGATTTTTAGGCTCAATCTCTGAAGTCTGACTTAGTAGCTCTGGGATGGGGATTAGGATCTTTATTTTTGAAAAGTTTCCCAACTGATTCTGATGTGTAGCCAGATTTAGGAACTACTGATATGGAAAGTGACATCTTAATTTCTCACTAATAATTTCAAGCCAAATCTCTATTAACTCTGGTTTTAGTATTTATACCAAAGATAGAAATCATTCTAGTCAATGAGTAAATGTTAACGTGACATACTTTCATAATTGTGCTTAAAACTGACAACCCACTAAAGAGGTGGTAAGTTGATTAATTTTAAGACTAATACCATTACCAGCAACTTCTAGGAACACAAGGAAACTTTTTCACTCAGCTTCAGTTGCTTAATAGTAGCAGCTGACCATTTGAAACAGAAAGACCTGCTCCTCAGAGTTATAGCAATTTTGTTGGTTGTTTGGTTGGATTTGATAAGTAGTAACAGAAATAAAGAAAGGAACAGGAGTTATTGATAACCACATACACCCTGGTCTCTATATGACAAGTTTCAGCAACAGGCAGAAAGAATAACACAAACATGTATGTCTGAAAGGGTAATGACTCCTCAAAATAAATAGTACACCCCAAATATCAATTGTGATTTAGTATAGCACCCCATCAAATATTTTTTCCTCAATAAAGAAAATAAATATTTCTTTCATTTAGTCTTACCTATGCTCTTTTCTACTTTTGCAATTTTTGTGCAAGCAACATCTCCCATTTCTGTGAGCATATATAGCACCTCGAGTGTTGAGATCACGAGCAGCACATCAGGTAAAGTGAGATGACAAATGATCTCTCTGTATGAGTCCTGATCGACATATTCACAAATCAAAACACCATTATCTTCTGCTTTGCAAAGATTTCCCAAAATTTCCATGCCTGAAAAGCATACACACACAAACATGTATTTATTTTTTAACAGATGATAAAAAGTCTGTGCATGTTATACAATGGGAAAATTAAGTAAGCACTTACCCCTCATCTTTAAAAATCTATCCCTTGACATTAGGCATTTTGTAACAGTATGAAACATCAGATGAGTAGTTTTGAAATCGACAGGGTCCAATAGAAGCTGGAAAAAAGAAAGGACACTATTGTTGATGTAGCCCTCTTCAGTGTTGTGTATTTCAAATTTAATAAAAATTAATAGAACAGTTTGCCCAAGTTTTAAAAAATGCTATTATTGTGGGAACAGCCATCACTAAATCTGGAGCATCATTTCAAATATTTTTTCCAAAAAAGTGTGTGATACCATACCATGTTAGGCAAAACTATATATAAGCCTTTCATATTCTGTAAGTATAGCAAATACAATAATGCTACATGCTAAAAATTTAAAGTAAATATCACTGCTATCAAAACTGTTTTAAGTTACTATCACATGCTTACCTCAGCTGCAATATTTCCTAATGTGTCAAGGCCTAATTGCCTTAGAGAAATAAAATGACTATGTGCAGAAAGTAATAGGAAACGAAGACAGGTACGATTAGCTGCCAAGAGCTTAACATTGCCCTCTTCAAAGGAAAGATTTCGCAAAATCACTGCAATCTGAAGTACCCGTTGTCCTTCAATATCATTAATGCCCAGCTTTCGAGGTGGATGAAATAAAGATTCCCAAATCCATTCTCCTGATGTACCTTCTATAATAGAAAATATACATTTTACTTAAATTGATATTTCATTTATTATTGATATTTCGAAGTTATTTAAAATGTTTCTTATTGCCTTACCATGAGACTTGTTTCTGTCAGAAATGAGGTCACGTACTTCATTATCATCAACAATGTCTTTCCAAAACTGTAATTAAGAAATTATTATACTTAATTCTGACATTTGAAAGAACTATTCTATTACTTTAAAAAGTCACACATACTATAAAACTATAAAATTTCTACTGTTTATTTATTTATAGAGCGGGAAAGAGAGAGGGTAGGGAGGGGAAGAGGGAGACAGAATCTTTTTTTTTAAAAGAGAGGTGGAGAGTGGAAGGGGGAGGGGCAGACAGCGAGGGAGAGAGAGAATCTTAAGCATGCTCCATGCCCAGCAAGAGCCTGATGCAGAGCTTGATCTCACAACCTTAAGATCATGACTTGAGCTGAAATCAAGGGTGGGACGCTTAACCAACTGAGCCACCCAGGTGCCCCTAAAACTTGTACTTTTAAAAACCCATGTAGACATCAGTATGTGCTATATGTTTAATTAGTTGACATAAATACTTAACTTTCTATAAGTTTAAGGTACTTATACAATAAGGTATTATTTCAGACTAGGGATTCTTAACCTGGGGTCCACAGACTCCTAAATGGTCTGTGAAAGAAATTAGGGCATCTGTGAAATTAAATGGAGGGAAAAGGTGATATCTTTATGTTCATTAACCTCTAACTAAAATTTAGTATTTCCTTAGCAATTTCTTCAACGCTGAATGTTAGACAAAAACCATAGTAATATTAGCAGTACCTGTGACAATGTCACCAATATGAATTACAGATATTTTCTGATTATTTTACAGCTATGGAAAATATCTAGAAATAGTGTTTATGATCATTAGTATTTGAAAATTATGATAATCATTAATCCTGTCATTAAACAGCACACAATCACAGTATTTCTGTTTACAGACATGCCTGAGACATTGCCGGCTAGCTACTGAGTAAACCTACATCTAGAATAAAATCAAATAGTAAATGGTGAAGTTGTGTTCCCAAGTTTTTAACCCAGATATTTAACTTGCTTTCCAGTATTCCATTATCTACAAACTGTTTTTGATTCAAATGTGAGAAGAGATGAGTCAAAATCCACGGGCAATGTTCTTTTTCACGCTAAGAATCAAGTGACTCTATACTATATAACTATACAAAATGAACTATAACTTCAACTTGTCTATGATATTTAATTGTATTATCTTGTTACTTTTGTACTAATAAAGAAACACATGGACTATTAGTTCACTTTTTTCCCCCTGAACATTCTGGTGTGGATATTTCAAAGTAACTGTATTTTATTTTTTGGAATTAAGATTCTTTTACATTTAAAGCCACTAGTCTGAGAAAAGGTCCATCAGCAAAAGGATCAATTGCTCAAAAAACTCATGAAAAAGAATGGTAACAATAAGCAAGAACTAGGCATACAAAGAAAAAAAGACAATGTTCAATAAATAAGAAAAAAGGGCCAAAGGAAATTCAAATAACAAAGATATCAGGAATGGAATTTTAGATGATCATGGATAATAAATTCAAAGAAATAAGAGATTGAAAAATTTGGCAAATAAATGAAAACTATAAGAATGAAATAGAAATTCTAGAACTGAAAAGAAAAACTCAATTTAATGACTGATTATATACAACTCAAGAAAGAATTAGTGAACTGTAAGTGCAGAAGAAAATACAATTTGGAAGCACAAAGAGACAAAAAGATGGGAAAAAAAAACACAAGACACAGAACATACAGTGAAAGGTAGTAACATAATAACTAACGACTTCCTGAGAAAGAAGAGAGAGAATGGGCACAAACAGTATTTGAAGAGACCGGGCAAAGAATTTTCTAAAACAATTCAAAGACATTAACCTACAATTTAAGAAGCACTCCAAACAATGAAAAAAGATAAATAAAGGTGTGTAGGAACATCAAAATAAAAGAATAAAATTCATGAAAAGCAAAGGCAAAAAAGAACCCCAACTCAAATGCAAAGACAGAAAAAAGAACAGATACTCTTAAAAAGGACAACAAACTAAACTGCAGAAGACTTTGTAAAAAAATAAAATAAAATAATGGAAGCCAGAAGACAATGGGACATTTTCTAAGTGATGGAAGAAAACGTCTGCCAAACTGAAATCTTTAAATAGTGAAACTGCCCTTCACTGGAAATGACAACTGGCAAATGAAAACTGAGAAAACTCATCATCTACAAACCAGCACTGAAGAAAAATACATGAAAAGAGAGATGTGGTTTAAATCAAAATAAATAATAAATGAATAAAATATTTAAAAAATGTTTTCTGAGGTAAAAATATGCATAAAATTAAACTCTAAGCCTGGAAAAAGCTTTTGCTCAGGCCACAATGGATTAACTAGTACTTTGGTAGTCATCTTCCTATCATAAACCAATATGTATAAAACAACTGTTTTCAGAGACTGGAAAACATAATCACTGAAATATGGAAAACAACGGAAGTGAGTCAATCACTGCCCCATCGTTTTACAGGACACTCTAGACTATAAATCCAGGGACAATAAATCCAAGAGATCATAGTGATTTCTAAGCTGAGGAAACTGATCAGAGTTCAGCAAGGCCATCAGAACTAGAATTTGAGAGCAAATTTGGAAGAAAGAGGAGCAATGAAGAGAAAGAACTCAATGAGTCTGTACAGGAATGCCTTGAGCTGATTGCTGAGTACTAAAACTATGCATATGCAAGGCTGAACTCCAAAACCCCAAGCAAAAAAACAGAGAGAACTAATGAGGAGCTATAACTGAACAATTCGCAAAATAGAGAAAACTCATTAAATACCCTAATTCAGTAGAAATCCAAATAAAGCCATGCTTTAGGAGTAGCAATAAACTGGTGCTAAAGGCTAATCTATCTCAATCATAACAAAGCTTTAAAACAACATTCTAAAGGATTGATATGTCACTATCCATATGCCAATTAAAAGCATGCCAGTACAAAGTCCTACATTCTTGAAAGTCACCAAAATCCAAACACTCAATAATGCAACATTCTCAATATTCATATTTAATAAAAAATTACTGCATGTACAAAGAAAGTAGGAAACATGACCCCTAACTAAGACAAAATAGTTTCAACAAAAACAGACCTAGAAGTAATAAAGATAATGGAATTAGCAAAGATTTTAAAATATTTTTGAATAAAATTTTCATTTTTTATTAAATATGGGTGAAGATTAAAAGGAAAGTATGAGAATTAGGAGAAAAATGGGATATGTAAAAGAGAATTAAATAGAATTTCCTGAGCTGAAAACAGTATCTGAAATTAAAAAGTATGATTAGATGGGCTTAACAGGATAAGAGAAAATGAAAACATTACAATAGAAACTATCCATGAAGTACACAGGAAAAAAAAAAGGTCTAAAAACAATGAAGAGAACTTCCGTAGGCTGTAAGACAGTAAATGGTCTAACATCTTTATAAACATAGTCTCAGAAAAATAACGGGAAAGAAAAAAATTTGAAGAAATAATTGCCAAAACTTTCCAATTTCATGAAAAATACCCAAACAGCCAAATAAATCCTAAGCAAGAAAAGTGAAGAAAACCTCAACAAAGCATATCCTAACCAAAATAAAAGTCAATGATTAAGAGAACACCTTAAAAGCAGTCAGAGAAAACACATCACACACAAGGCAATAAAATTAAAACTGATTTCTTTTCAGTAACAATGCAAATCAGATGGCAATGAAACATTACCTTAGAACTGCTCAGATAATACCCTGAAAACACAATTTTATATCCAGCAAAAATATCTTTCAAACACAAAGGCAAAATAAAATTTTCAGGAAAATAAAAGCTAAGAACCAAAATTCAACCACACCAGTAATTTCATAAAGTATAAATGGCTTGAATACATTGATGAAAAGGAAGAAACTGCACAAAAAGCAAGTTAAAGGAAATAAGATCCAAGTATAAGCTGTCTTTAAGAAACTGTATATAAAACCACAGATGAAAAGGGGCGCCTGGGTGGCACAGTGGGTTAGGTGTCTGACTCTTGGTTTCAGCTTAGATCGTGATCTCAGGGTTGTGAGATTGAGCCCTGCGTCAGGCTCCATGCTCAGCGTGGAGTCTGCTTGGGATTCTCTCTCCCTCTCCCTCTGTCCCTCCTGCTCATTCTCTCTCTCTCTCTCAAATAAATAAATCTTAAAAAAAAAAAAAAAAACCAGAGATGAAAAGCATAAGGATAGAAAAAGATATATCATGAAAACATTAATCATAAGAAAGCTGCTGTAGATAAATTACACCAATGAAGAGACTTCAGGAGATGGGATATTACTAGAGGTCAGAGGAATATTTTGTTATAATAAATAAAAGCTAAGTTATCAAGAAAATGTAATAATCCTAAATGCATATGCAACTAATAGCAGAGGTTCAAAATACACAAAGCAAAAACTGACTACTAAAAGGAGATACAAACATTCATACTGTTGATGATTTTAACACTCATGTCTCAGGAAATCATAGAATAATTATATAGAAAAGCATAATAATACAATAATCTTGAACACTGTCAAATACCTTGCCTTGTTATTAATAAACACTGCACCCAACAATAGAGCATACATTGTTTTCAAGTGTGCATGAAACATTCACTAAGACCATACACTAAAACAAGTCTTGGTAAGTTTAAAAGACCTTATATAGGGGTGCCTGGGTGGTTCAGGTGGTTAAGCAACCAATTCTTGATTTTAGTTCAGGTCATGATCTCAAGGTCGTGAGATAGAGCCCCACATCAGGCTCTGCAGTGGTGATGGAGCCTGCTTAAGATTCTCTTTCTCCCTCTGTCCCTCCCCTGCCCCCCTCAACCTGCTCATGTGCATGCTCTCTCTCAAAAAATAAAAACTAAATAAAAGAACTTATATAAACTTACGTTCTCTGACAACAATGGAATGTGATTAAAATGAGTAATAATAATTATAACAATACAATACTATTAATACTAAAAGCTACTTCAAAAAACCCCCCACAAATTAAACAGCATACTTCTATATAAGTCATAAATCAAAGAAGAAATCACAAGACATGAGAAAATACTTTGAACTAAATGATAATGAAAACTCAACATAAGAAAATTTGTAGGCTACAACTCAAGCAGTTTATAGAAGTCATTTATAGCTTTATATACTGGCATTAAACAAGAAGGAAAGTTTAAAACCAATGATCTAAGATTCTATTTTAAGAAGTCCAAAAAAGAGCAAAGTAACGAATAATGAGAGCAGTATATGTAAGTCAAATGTGAGTAAATGGAGATGAGAGTTGTTCTAGTGTCCCTGCATTATCTAAAAAGTGGTAAAAGTACTAATCTACTAAATTAGTAAAAATTAAAATTATAATCCCTGCTGTAATCACTAAGAGAATAGAAAAAGTATATAAATACAAACTAATAGTAGGCAGACTACTGAATAATAAACAATACTCAGTTAAATCAATTTTTAAAAACAGGTAAGAAAGGAAGAAGGGAAAAAAACAAAACCAAATAGGAAGGACATATAGAAACCAATTCAAAACACTGCAAATTTAAACACAATTATATCAAAATTACATTTAATGTAAATTGAATAAATGCACTAATTTAAAGACAATTTTTCACACTGGGAGAAAAAAAGCCCAAGTATATGTTGTTTATAAAAAAAAAACAAACACAAAATCATCTAAAATACAAGGATAAGTAAGAAAGGTTCAAGGCAAAAATATGAGCCATATAAACCACAAACAAACGGAAGATGATATTATATTGATAGAAGACCAAAAAAAAATAGTAGACTTAAAAGTAAAAAGGATACTTTATATGTTCAACTGACCAGAGAGATATAACATCTGTAATGTGCACTATATATCAGTCTTGAAATATAAAAACACAGTATTACAGAACTATAAGGAAAGTCACACCCCCAATCATACTGGGTGTTCTTAACACACCTCTTTCCATAAATGAAGAAATGGACAAAACAGCTAGTACTGATAGTAAATACAAATATCATGATTAACCATGTTGGCCTAACATACATAGAAATTTATACCCAACAACTTCAAAATATATATCATCTTCAAAAACAAATAGTGTTTATAAAATCTCATCAGTGCTAGGCTATGAAATAAATAAAAGTGAAAATATTTCAGAAGTTTAAGGTTATACAAAGTATATTGTTTCTGCATAGTGAAATTCAGTTTGCTTTTTTTACATTGTTCTTTTTTTTTTTTTTTAAGTAATATATATAATGTATTGTTTGTTTCAAGGGTACAGGTCTGCGATTCATCAATCTTACACAACACCCAGAGCTCATCACAACACACACCCTCCCCAATGTCCATCACCCAACCCTCCCACCCCCCCACTTCCCTCCCCTCCAGCAACCCTCAGTTTGTTTCCTAAGAAAAAGAGTCTCTTATGGTGTGTCTCCCTCTCTGGTTTCATCTTGTTTCATTTTTTCCTCTCTTCCCCTATGATCCTCTGCCTTGTTTCTTAAAGAAAAAGAAAACTGGAAAAACTGCATGTTTTTTGCATATTAAGCAACTTCCCTTCAAGAGAAGATATTTGCAAATGACATATCTGATAAAGGGTTAGTATCCAAAATATATAAAAATATTTATACAACTCAACACCCAAAAGCAAATAATCCAATTAAAAAATGGGCAGAAAACATGAATAAACATTTTTCCAAAGAAGACATACAGATGGCCAAAAGAGACATGAAAAAGATGCTCAACATCACTCATCATCAGGGAAATACAAATCAAAACTACAATGAGACATCACCTCACACTTGTCTGAATGGCTAAAATCAACAACACAAGAAACAACAGGTGTTGGTGAGGATGTGGAAAAAGGGGAACCCTCTTGCACTGTTCGTGGGTATTCAAACTGGTGCAGCCAGTCTGGAAAACAGTATGGAGGTTCCTCAAAACGCTAAAAATAGAACTACCCTAGGAGCCAGCAACTGCATCTAGTAGGTACTTACCCAAGGCATACAAAAATACTCATTTGAAGAAATACACGCACTCCGATATTTATTTATAGCAGCATTATCTACAATAGCCAAATTATGGAAATAGCCCAAGTGTCTATCAAATGATGAATGGATAAAGAAGAGTGGTGTATACATCCTTCTGTATCTATATCTATGTCTATATCTCTAAATATGTAGATTATATACATACAAAGGAATATTATTCAGCCAACAAATGAATGAAATCTTGCTGTTTGCAATGACATGGATAGAGCTAGAGGGTATAATGCTTAGCGAAGTAAGTCAGAGAAAGATGAATACCGTATGATTTCACTCATATGTGAATTTAAGAAACAACACAAACAAACAAAGAGGAAAAAAAAAAGAGAGGCAAACCAAGAAACAGACTCTTAACTACAGGGAACAAACGGATGGTTATCAGAGGGAAGGTGGGTGGGGGTATGAGTGAAATAGGTGATGGGGATTAAGGAGCACACTTGCTGTGATTAGCAAAGGTTGTTGTATGGAAGTGCTGAATCACTATACTGTATACCTGAAACTAACATTGCACTGTATGTTAACTAACTGGAATTTTCAAAAAACTTAAAAAAAAAAAAAGAGAGAGAGACTTCCCTTCAAAATAATCCATGTATCAAGAGGATGTCATAGTGGAAATTATAAGATACTGTAAGTTGAGTTATAATGAAAACATGAAATATCAGAACGGGGAGAATAAAGTTAAATATGTGCTTAGAAAGAATTTTATGGCTTTAAATATATGTATTAAAATGTATGTATTCGAAAAAACAAAAACAAAACTCAATGATCTAAGCACCAGCCCAAAAGATTATAAAAAGTGCAGTAAATTAAACCCAAAGAATATACTATATAAAAAGAAATATAAAGAGCAGAAATTAATGAAAACATGTAAGAGAGGTGATCATCTAATCATCTTCAACATATTTGTGTCTTCTAGATTTCAAGTGATTAGCAATTATACTGACATCCCCCACTTCCCATTGTGATTGCATAAGTAAATACACAATTTGTGCATCTTACACTTTAATCACCACTTTTCTGCAGTTAAGGAAATTATCTGCCTAACTACAACCAAGAGGCTTGGCTTTTAATGGATGGGGTGAGGACAGAATATAGGACTTTGGGTGAACCTGTGAAGTGGGGAATTAATATGCAACTCTGTATCATGGTGAGAAACCGGAAGGTCTAATACCCTCACATAAAGAGAGCTCAAATAAAAGGAGTTGACTGTCTCTACTTGAGTTTGAGTTAAAAACAATTTCCTAAATATTTCACAACTAGCCTGCTCCACAGCCCCCATGAGTTTGGTTTTATTACCAGAATCATCAGAAAATCTCCAATAACAAAATTAATATAAAGTCATTCTGACCAGTTATTTCTTTTCAGGTGACTGGCAAATGCCAACAAGAAGTGAAGAAATGAACTCTCCATCCAATCTATACAAAAATCCCACAGAAAAGTCTGCTAAAATTTCAAAACTAAGGTTATAAAACACAAAGGAATAACCCACCATGAGTCAGAGTGACTAGAATTAGAGTTGCAAGAGGCTTACATATCAGAATTGTCAGGTGTGTGTGTTTTTGTACACATAATTTTTGATTTATGTTTTATATATTTACATTTGTATATATTTAATATATACATAATTTGAATATTAAAGTATATTATAAATATATATTATTTGAATTATTAAAAGTATAAAAGATCAAAAGGGCACAAATTTGAAAAAAATACAAAGAGAAGTTCTAGAAATTAAAACACACATTTTTAACACATTTAACAAATGAGTCAAGTGAAATATTAGACACAACTAAAGACTGATTAAGTGAACTGGAAAAGAACCCTAAGGAAATTAGCAAAACTACTGCTCAGTATCTACGTATTCTCAGATTTATTGCTTTTGTTATAGATTTGTCATTTTCAGAAATCAATGTATAATAAAAACAGAATTTTATTTATTAGCCATTCTATTTTTTTACTAAATCACAACTTTTACATAGGTATCTTTATATATCACATTAAGATTAAAGTATAGGTGGTATGTATATAAAATAAGCAACCATGGATCCTTGGCCCTTGGTGACACGTAATTCAATGATTCAATATTTTATGTGAGTTACCTTAACAAAATCTCTATCAGTCTTCTCCTTCCATTCTTCACCAAATACAGTAGAAAAGGATCCTAAAGCTAAAAGAATAAATAGTATATTCAGTAAAATGGAATTATTCTTTCACTTAATTCCTTAATAGACAGATGTGGAAAAAAACAGTAAAAATACATTTAAGTATCTTCTTTACTAAAAACTATTTCATAGTAAATGATACAAAGTCATGATAATCTCTTTTGAAATACAAATTAATTACAGAATTTAAAGAAACTTTGTCTTTCTATAAAATAAAAATACACAACTCATTTTTATAATATTTATACAAACAACAGAGAAAAGAAGAGTACTTTAACAGTTACTCTGCATTAAGTTTCATTTGTAGAGGAGAAAAATATCAAAAAGTCAAACTAATGCTATTGCTATCAGGTTGCCAGATTTTTAAAATTTTAAATCTTTATATTAATTTCAAAAATAACTGTGTAATTCATATTTCAAATAATATAGGGCAAGGCATTCTTTGGAAATAATTCCCACAAATGAAATCTCCCTTAAGAAACATACTCAGGCCTATAGGTTCTTTACATTTGATAAAGTCGTTTAGAAGAAAAATCAAATCATTCAATTCAAAACCTTAGTAACACCCTACCCCCCAGACCCCCACAACAAAGTCATAAGTACATGTTGTATCATTTTTTTTCTCCTTTATGTTGCCAGCTCATATTGTCAGTTTATGGGACCAGACAGTTAAGCAGTATGATACAAATGTCTTAAGCTGTGACACAATAAGCATCTGCCTTTAAAAAATTAGGGAAGTGCTTTCATCAACCATGGTATTAATTCTGTAATGAAAGCTACTTCTTTTGGAATACAGAAAGAAAAGTATATCGTGGCAATTGTTAATAGAAAAACTAGTTTTAAACAAAATTCTTTAAAAAACAAAAACACATCCTTAATGGATATGTTGTGACCCATAACAAATGGATATATTTTCTGTTGTAAAAAGATGCACTGAATCTTTATAATCTTATTATGCCTTTAAGTACAGACCTAATATTTCCTTAATATTGAGTAAAATAAATACTTTATGAAGTATTTAGATTAGAACAAGAATTTTCATTGAAAAAATATTAAAAAGGATGAGGAGTAAATTTTAACATAAGTTTATCAGTGATATTAATATTGATAATAGGGTCATGAGGAAATGATAAAAGAACAGATGTGAAAGTTTTTAATAAATAAAGTGACCTAAAGAATTTCATAAATATCAAACTTACATAGAAGTAGCAGCTTAATTAGAAAAATGAAGCCCACATACCACTAAAGAGAAACAAGGTTTTGTTTGTCCTGAAAAAACCTTATAAAGAAAAACTTCACTGGGAAAAGAATACTGGATGGAAAATAAGATGAAAAAATTAAATTTTTTGTCAAATAGAATTTTTATTATACTTCTTCAAACACACAATATAAACATTCACACCTTATAAAGGAAGTATCATCTGCATTTATCTCATTAAAATTCCATGCCCTAAAAAATAAATCATAACCTCTAAAAAGCCTAACCACATCAAATATACTGACAATCCTCAAAGTCAAAGGATTTATTTTCCTAATGTAAATCACTGCTTTAAGTATAGATTCTTCATAAAGTCCCTATGTACTCTGGAACTCTGACTGTTGAAATGATCGTAATATTCCTTAAATAGCATTTGCTAGATTAATAGTTTTAGATTGCTACACTGCATAATGATTTAGGCTTTTAGATAAATAAAAGTGACTAAAAAATGCACAAAGATAAACTAGGTCTGAAGGATATCATGCCTCAGTATACCAAACTGGTAAGATAACTTTTATCATATATATATTTTATATATAAACACACACACATGTAATCCTTATCCAATGATTAAATGGTCAAGACTTAAATTATTCTGGTTTGAGAATATTTAATTTTTCTAAAAACTTCATTTTAAGGTTTCTAAATGTGAAAATTTTAAACTTTATTCTATATTAAATGCTGAAAAATGTCCTTAAAAGATCAAAACAAAATATTAGGAACCACAGAACATGAAAGTGAGACAGAAATCTACCAAATTTAGATCTCCAAAGTTACAGTACAAACTGAGAAGTACTTTGTTCCTCCCTCATGTAACCAATGAGACTTTCAGGCAGGGTAAGAAACTAATTTTCACTTTTGTTTAAACATTTCAAAACTGTCTTCATAAAACCTAAGTACCTGTCAAATTCTAAGGAATCCTACTTAGACAATCCCAAATAAAATTATGTTTAAAGAGTATACTACTTGACCCAAATCAAATTGCAGAAAAATGAACTCATTTGCAAACACGTTGCTATTTAAAGATAAAAACAATAACTGTCATGAATCTATAAAATATTAAAGAAATTCTCAAACTATCTCAACTGTGCTATACACATAATTTCTATATGATAAAATAATTTCAATATGTCAATACCTTACCCTTTTTTTTTTTTCCCCATATATCTGAATTGTTGAGAAGACATTATGGGCAGTTTAGTCTTGAACTGCTCTTTTCCCCAGGCAGTTTAGTCTTGAACTGCTCAATCTTAAATCCCTCTCTCCCTGTGACTATGTGCACCCAGAACCTCCTTTGGATTCATGCTATCTACCCTTTACTTTAACCTTTAATAGTATATACTTCTGGAAAAAAAGAAGTTACAATGGCATTGGAATAGAAGGAGGGTTGATTAGCAAGAAAAAATTTTATATCAATAGCATTCAGCCAACATATTTTAAAAAGAAAAACCATGAGCAGGAAAAAATTTCAAAACATATTTTCTAAATCCCTTTTAACTACAATTAGAGAAATGAGCAATTTAGTCTTAAGAGTAACCTAGACTTAATAAGAGATAGTCATAGAAAATAAAGAATTTGACTTATAAAAATCTACTAGCAAATCCTGTAAGTAAAAAGGATGTGAAATATTTGATAACTCTTATTTTATTTAGTCAGCAAATTTTTAAATACATTGACAAACTGTTTAACTAAAAATTGTAACGACACACTAGGAAAAAAACAATTTCTTCCAGGTCCTAGGTTTTTCTATCAAGATTTTGTATCAAACAATCTTCTAACATCAAGAAACCCTTATCACTACTCTAAGAAAAAACCCAAGATTTTTATTTCAAAAGTTTTACTGAGATCATTACTATTCAAATGTTTAAGGTTAAAAAAACCCCACACATTATCTTAAATAACACATTTAATATAATAAAAGCAAATAAAGAATGCTATTATACCAATAAAAAGTATTTTTCTCCTTAAAAACCTTTTTTAACAATTCTTAACACCTTTATAGAATGATCGTACAATAGGTTCAGCTTAAAACTTACTGTCATCAAACACCCCGGCATTAGCAAGTAATAAAGTGATGATTTTAGGGTCTTTTTCAAGTTGCATGACGTGCTTGCTTTCATTTGATAGAAGAGTGCATACATTAATAGCAAAGTCCACTTCATTTGGGAGTCCAGATAACAGTGAAAGCACCAATTTATTATAATCATTTGGCGAATTGAAGTCCATAGATAGCCCATAACTTTGACGCAGATAATCTAAGATAAAAACAAAAACACCTTAAGTATATCAAGGATTAAAAACCATTATCATTAATATTTTACAAATCCAGGACAGAGGCTTGTTTTCCTTTATAAAATTTAAATTGAGTAGAAGTTTAAAGAGTTCAACTCTAAACTTAAGTTAAAATTAGTCTTCAGAAAGTATTAAAATACAAAAAAATGTACTACTATTCCCTCTTGGATATCATTACCAAATTATTAATGTATCATTATTTAAATTTACATACTCTACACTTCCTACTTTTTTTTTTTAAGATTTTATTTATTCATTTGAGACACAGAGATACAGAGAGACAGAGAGACAGAGAGAGAGAGCATGAGCGGGGGAGGGGCAGGAGAGGGCAGAGGGAGAGGGAGAAGCAGGCTCCCTGCTGAGCCAGGAGCCCGATGTGGGGCTTGATCCCAGGACCCTGGGATCATGACCTGAGCCGAAGGTAGATGCTTAACCATCTGAGCCACCCAGGCACCCCTACTCTTATACTTCAAGGGACTGTATCTGGTTTTTATATATTATAAGCCAGGGACACTGGTTCCTTTAAAATTTTTTAACAATATCATGATTTTAGAGACTTTGCCTACCTTCTTTACCAAACTGTATGAGAATTATTACTTTTTCGGTCAGATTTATCACAATATAATTAATGCAGTAAAATTCATGCTTTTTAGTCCTGAGTTTTGACAAATGAAATCTTTTATTTATTTATTTTTAAGATTTTATTTATTTATTTGATAGAGAGAGACACAGCGAGAGAGGGAACACAAGCAGGGGAAGTGGGAGAGGGAGAAGCAGGCTTCCCGCTGAGCAGGGAGCCTGATGTGGGGCTCGATCCCAGGACCCTGGGATCATGACCTGAGCCGAAGGCAGACGCTTAATGACTGAGCCACCCAGGTGCCCCGCAAATGAAATCTTTTAAAAAACCACAACCACAATGAAGATAAAGAATATTTCCATCACCCCAAAAAGTTTCTTTATGCTCTTCTGCAGTTAAACCCCTGTTCTATCCACATTGATCTACTTTCTGTTTCTACAACTTTATTTCAAAATGATAAATGGAATCATACAGTATGTAGCCTTTTATATCTGATTTCTTTCATTTAGCAAAATGCTTGAGATTAATATCTATGTTGATGCATGTATCAGTAGTTTGTTTACTTTTAATGCTATAGTAAGGGTATAATACAATTTGTTTATCCATTCGCTAGTTGAGGGACATTTGGACTGTTTTCATTTTGGGGGACTTATGAACACAGCTGCTATAAACATTCACATACAGAACTTCATGCAGAAATATTTTTTTATTTCTCTTGGACTGCTGGACCATATTTCTGGGTAAGAAATTCTCCAAAGTGGCTTACAGCATCTTCCATTTCCACTGACAATATACAGAGTTCCTGTTGCTCTTCATCCCTGCCAGCATTTTAATACTATCCATTTTATATATTCTGAATGTGAGTTATTTATCTAGTGTTTAATAAATATTTTCTCCCAAACAGTGGCTTATCTTTTTACTTTCTTAAAATTGTCTTTGAAGAGCACAAGTTTTAATTTTGATAGAAGTCTGACTTACAAATTTTTACCTTTATGGTTCATGCTTTCGTGTCCTAAGAAACCTTTGCATAAGCCAAGGTAACTAAGATTTTCTGTAGGACAATTAATTTAAAACATCTTCAAAACTTTAAAGGTAAGGACGATGGGCTTGCAGAACACTAATATATTAGAGTATTATAATATATAAGAAAAACGTCATATTTCTAGAAATACTGACTCTTAATTGGGGTAGTGTAGGCCTTGGTAGCTATGCCCTCAGACATAAACCCCAACTACACTTTTCCTTCTTTCTTTTTTTTTAAAGATTTTATTTATTTGACAGAGAGACAGCGAGAGAGGGAACACAAGCAGGAGGAGTGGGAGAGGGAGAAGCAGGCTTCCCGCCGAGCAGGGAACCCGATGCGGGGCTCGATCCCAGGACCCTGAGAGAATGACCCGAGCCGAAGGCAGATGCTTAACGACTGAGCCACCCAGGTGCCCCCAAGTACACTTTTCACATAAAGATATAACTAGTTTAATGCGAAGAGGCAAGAAAACAAGAGACAGAAAACTTCTAGAGGACACATTTCAGAAATATATGAATTTTTTAAAAGACTTTTTTTTTTTAAACCTTGCTAAATGGATTGCCAGTAGAAATCTATTGTCACAACATGCCACAAAAGAAAATCATATAGGTAAGAAATTTATTTCCCACTGGAGACAAACAACTGAGATGACCAACCTCTTCAATTCTAAAATATTCTAGGAATTTCTCCCTAATATAATGATAAATAAGTTCCACAACAGAGTAATAAATTACTATGACACAGATTCTTTACATCATTTAAAACTGAATAATATGTGTTCATTTTCTATAATCTTGATAAATAAAATTTCTAATAACAGAAGATAAACATAAAATCTGGAGAAACGGTAACAAAACTTCTGTGAATATAGGAACAGATTTTGATATTTCTATACTGTACACTGGAATTGATGATGAGACACCAAGTCTCAGCAGTAGTTAAGTTTATAGCTTCCTTGAAAATTTCAGACAAATCTCTTTAATAGAAAAAAACTGGAACCCACATTCAACATCTGTCACAGTCTTGTTTATGTGGGTTCAACATGACCTTAGAATTGCTGTTGTTTGCTACTGAAGAATGCAAGATGCCATCAGATACTCAATTTAGTGCATCCTTATCTGAGTGACTTTGCCAAAGACATCTCTAATTAAAATAAAATAAATAAATATGATAATTATGAAAAGTCCTTTAATTATATCAGGCTTGGTAAAGATTTCTAACATAATGTAGGAGAAATTGCTTATAAGATTTTAAGATCTTCCCTTCCCTTCCCCAAGGAAATATGACTGAACAGCTACAATTTTATAATTGGTATGGGATTAGAAATTTATTTTCAACATTCTTGACTCAAAGTTTATACAAACAGATCACTACTGACAAACTTAATCTGAGGCAATCACTTCTCTTTGTTTTCAGTTTAGAGGAAAGGGAGAATTATTCCTGAAGTGCTGTTCACACTGTAGAGATTATACAATACACTCTTTCTATTATTGGCAGTGATTATTATAGTCTGTCTGTTAGAATATGGAGGATCTAAAGGAAAACCTTTGCCTAAATAAAACCGATAAAATTTTTTAAAAAACTTCCTGTATAAAACTTTTCCAAATTTAAGCACCAAAACTGAAAATGGACAGAGTGCTTTACCAAACAGATTAGACTGGTTTAATGATCACTAATATCCTCACTAGCTTGGAAATTCTACAATTTCAATGAGTTGTCATTTGTCAACTTTGCCTTTCACAATTTTTCTACCAAATATATTGCATATAAGTTTCTAATTTTTATTTTAACTTAAAAATTAATTTTTTATTTTAATTTTAAAATGTAAGAGAAGATGAACAAAAAATTCCTTAATAATCTCCCTATAATTCTGCAGAACTGACTGCATCCAAATCAATACCAACAACAACAACAAAACAGAGAAAGAAGGAAAGCAAAGAAAGGGTTAGGTATTTATGGTAAGGAAAAATATGAAAAACTATGCAAATAAATGACAATACAGTCATATATTGATGCTAATAATAATATTAGTGTTTAATAATCCTAAAACTCCAGGCAAAATCTGCTCAATATTTTTTGCCACTTAAAGCCAGAGTAAGGGGCGCCTGGGTGGCTCAGTCGTTAAGCGGCTGCCTTCAGCTCAGGTCATGATCTCAGGGTCCTGGGATCGAGTCCCGCATCAGGATCCCCGCTCCGTGGAAGCCTGCTTCTCCCTCTCCCACTCCCCCTGCTCTCTCTCTCTCTGACAAATAAATAAATAAAATCTTTAAAAAATAAAAATAAATAAATAAATAAATAAATAAATAAATAAATAAAGCCAGAGTAAGTATCTTTAAGGAAAATCTGGTCCCACAATATTATAACAAGTAAAATTGCACTCCATGCCAAATGTCCTAGAGCTACTGTCAATCGAAATATATTATTTCAAAATATTGTTTTAGAATAGTTTTTCTTAATATCAACTATATAAATGTCTCTAGATAAATACACTGATCCAAATACCTTTGTCCAAACCTACAAAGAAAGTAAGGCTGTATGATCAAAGATGAATCACAAATCTATAGGTTCTAATGAAAATTTCCTAAAGGCTCTTAATCTACCACTATGTAATTCTAATTTGGTGATTATTTGAAATGCACACACAAATTGACAGCTATGAAGCTTACTCTATTTACCTTAATGACAACTGAAAAGCATCTTAATAAAGGATTGGTTTTGTATACTGATAATCATATTATTTTTCAGAACACTGTCATAATGTTGCTATGCTTCCATCTAAAAAAAAGCACCTTCAAATTCATAAATGTTGCCCTACAATACTACCTCTTTTCAGTTTGAATCAGATGTATTATAGTCTGATGATCCCTAGCAATTCCTTCTTTCCTTCCTTTCATTAGCCCCCAAGCCTGATTTTGTTAAACATGCTACATACTGCTTAACTGCTCAGATTCTCCTTTTAAAAAGACACATACATGACAGTATATCAAAAAGGAGTTATTCTAACACCAAGTTAAGCAATTCTGTCATTCCCTTAACTTGTATAATAACTCTATCAATGACTTTTATTAGGCTTCTGAAAGACCAGAATTATTTCACATCTTTTTTCTTGAGGTAATCAGTTTAATTAGGGGAGGAAAGGAAAGAAAAAAATATCCAGGAAAAATTTCATTTTAAACAAGATCAAAAGTAGAAGTGGGTCAACTTGGGGAGCTGTAATAGCAGACACCGAACTATATTAAGCTACAAGAATGAACAGTTCTGTTATTACTGTAATATAGGAAAAACACAGAGTCATAAAGTTGAAAATGGTCTTACAGGTCATTAGTATAATGTCTCATTCAATGCAGGAATACCCTGTATAATATCCTTGAATTCAATAATGGTCATTAGCCCTTTTTAGGAACAGAGAGTATATCACCTAACAAGTCATCCCATTTTATTTTATCAGCTTAAATTATTAGCAAGATTTTCTACTTGGTGACTTAAAATGTTCTCCTTTAATCTTGGTTCTTAAGGTAATAACTTCTCATTAAAAATAAAGTGAGGTTTGGTTTGTACTCATCACCACCAACTCCCACCCCCAGTATACAAAAATATCAGATGATGAAGCCTCTTCTAGTAATGATCAGATTCTAGGAGTTACTACAGATTGGGGAAGAAATATGGAGTCAAATTCAACATGAAAGAAACTTTGAAAATAGATAATGGAAAATAAAATTAGTGAAACTGACACAATGAGAAAGCTTAAATCTAATGACTGATTATAAGAGACTGGGACTAGCACCAATGAAGAATAATAAATATCTAGAAAATTGTAAATTTTATCAAGAAAATACCTTTAAAAAAGAAGTACCTCCTCTTTTTTAGGCCAAATGTTGGTGAATGAAGAAAAGAGATGCTTGTCTTTTCAGAGCCCTCTTCCTAGTCATCACAGTCCCAACACTCAAAGCTACTAACTAAACAGAGGAACCCCTATTGACTCTGCCTCAACAACCTTCTTATTAATCTCTCAACCTAATTATTTTCAATTTGAGTCCTGCTCTTTTTAGCTGCAGACTCCTCTATAACTGTTATAGGAATGACTTAAATGAAAAAGAAAAATCTTATCCTTGGTACCATAGAAAAAAATACTCAAAATAGTCAAATATTTCTGAGGAATTCTGATGCTGGAAATTCCAGTAATTGTAGAAAATCCAGTAGATGCTGAGTATTCTTTGCCTCCCTAATCCTACACGACCTCCTCCTTCTCATTTTAGTGACTATTCAAATTAAACTGACCACTAGTTAAAAAATTAAGGAAAAAACTTCACTTGAAAGTATTGGTATTTGTAACTCTGAAAATTCCTGCAACTAAAAATCTTATACAGCCTATTACAGAAAGGGCCCTGACCAATTAGATGTTGATATTTGAAAGCTGCATGTGCAAAGTAAAGGATTAATTCATTGGATGAGGTCTATCTTCCTAATTCAAAGCTGGACAATCTGCAATGATATTTACCTGACACACTGTGTTGCTGGTAATTGTAGGAAGATGGAATTGCACCAATAGGAAGCTGTGGCTTTGGATTGCCTGGTGGTACCTCATCATCATCCTCCCCAAAATGATGAACTTTCTCGTACTTTTCTAGGTAACTGAAATAGAAAAACAACATGAGAGTTTTACAAACAGATTTACATCTTATTTTTTAACTCCTACCACATGTATGTTTTCTTTCTCCAGAGGCCCTAAATAAAAAATAATAAAATACCACAAGCCTCTTATATTAGTGAAGTCACTTCAACAGTGATACTGCAGACAGACTCAATGCAACGCTTCTAAGTGTTTTATATTTTCAGAAAAGACCACATCACTACTCAAATAAACATACAAAAGTAGGTAATATCAAAGGACAAACACATGTACATGAATGGAGGATCATTTGATTGATTAAAAATTATACACAGTCCTTTTTTTTTTTTTAAAGATTTTACTTATTTATTTGACAGAAAGAGTCACAGCAAGAGAGGGAACACAAGCAAGGGGAGTGGGAGAGGGAGAAGCAGGCCCTCTGCCGAGCAGAGAGCCCGATGCAGGGCTCGATCCCAGGACCCTGGGATCATGACCTGAGCCTAAGGCAGACGCTTAACGACTGAGCCACCCAGGTGTCCCTATACACAGTCATTTAAAAGCCAAGCGAAAATGAGAAGATTCTCTAACCCTTGGTCCACCTTTAACCCCCAGTCTCACTCACCAGAGATAACCACTCACCAAGTTCACATGCATACTGGAATACATATATTTTCTGTGCCTAATTTAACAATATATTTTAGAGATCTAAGTATGTCAATTGGTTAGCACTGCCTGTTTTTTTTAACAGCTATATAATATTTGATCCTATTCATGCATCATAAATTAACTAGATCTCTAGTATACATTTAACTACTTTAAGTTTTGCTTTCTGCTATTACAAATCATGCAGCAGCAATAAACTTAATCTGTGCACTTGTCTGAATATTTTCTCTGGACACTGGAAATGGTATGCTAATTCTAAATAAATTCCCATCCAAAAGTGATGGCCTAATACATTTTTTTTTTTTTAAGATTTTATTCATTTATTTGACAGAGAGAGACACAGTGAGAGAGGGAACACAAGCAGGGGGAGTGGGAGAGGGAGAAGCAGGCTCCCTGCAAAGCAGGGAGCCTGATGTGGGACTCGATCCCAGGACCCTGGGATCATGACCTGAGCCGAAGGCAGTCGCTTAACCGACTGAGCCACCCAGGCGCCCTTGGCCTAATACATTTTAACTAATTTACAAGATAGTTCCTGTATCCCCTACTGTATTAGCATTACTGGATATGATTAGTCCTCCTTTTTTAGTTTTTATTATTTTTAAAAAATTTTATTTCAGAGAGAGAGAGAGAAAGAGAGAGATGGCAAGAGAGTGTGCGCATGAATGGGGAGGGGAAGGAACAGAGGGAGAAGCAGACTCCCTGCTGAGCAGGAAGCCTGAGGTGGGCTTGATCCCATGACCTGAGCAGAAGGCAGAAGCTTAACTGACTGAGCCACCCAGGCACCCCTAATCTTCTTTTTTTTTTAAAGATTTATTTATTTATTTATTTGAGAGAGAGAGAGAGCGCGCGCAAGCAGGAGTACAGGGAGGGGCAGAGGGAGGGACAGAATCTACAAGCAGACTCCTCACTGAGCGCAGAGCCCCTGGCTGGCTGGATCCCACCACCCATGAGGACATGACCTGAGCCCAAACCAAGAGTTAGACGCTCAAAATGACTGAGCCACCCAGATGTCCTTGATTAATCCTCTTGACATCAATTACAATTAAATTTCCAAATTCTCAATCTATCATCACCTACCAGTTTATAACAAGATTCCCAGGTAAACTTTTAAAATAGTGAAACAACGGGTCAAACCCCTGTCAAATACAACACTGTAGCTAACAAATTTGTTACTGTATGTCACAAATCAGAAGTTGAGCTGATTAATACAATGACTTATATTTACCATAGAAAAGTTCTAGATGTGATTATTTTACAGATCACCCCTTTTACCATTCCTGATTCAAGCAGGAACTAAGTCCATTAGTAGCTATTTTCAAAGTCCTACAGCTACCCACCCCTTTGGTTTTTACAGACAGCTGAGATGAGAAAGGGGGGTTATCAATGAAGAATTACGATGATTACAGAAGTATTATTTTGAGTACCAAACCTTAACTTTCAAGGTGGGATAAGTGGAAACTATAATTTTACAAATAAAAAACTAATGACATGGAAAGTCGTTACCATTCCTTATTTTCCCCTTTCAGTTTTACAAGGCACAATAATTCACATCTTTGAGGCTGGAAAGAAATTGAACCGTCCCTTTCCATTCCTTCTAAGTTCTCCATATAAACTCAATTTGAGCAAGGAACTCTTTCCTAGCTGGCAGTTTGATAGCTAATGAATCCAACACTTTTCTTTACTGTTGGAGATACAGCATACTAAAGCAGAGACATATGTGCAGATATAACCCTTGAGCACTGAGGAGAGTACACAGCTGCACACATTTCACCCTGATCCTGGGGATGTCCCCCAGCAGACAGATTTATAGTCTAAAAACAAAAAACAAAAGGATGATTAAAAAAAAGCCATCTCTCTCCAGGACAGACCCACAATGGACTTAAAATAGGTAAAGAAATCAAGCCTGTTCTTTTTGGATTTCTAATGCAGATATCATAAAAAGAAGAGCATATATAACTTTAGACACAAACAGCTGCTCAAAAATTACGTGATATATTTTCTGCAATTGAAGGATTATCTACATCACTTAGGCAACAGTACTGACAGGTATTTAGAGAGTAGTCTTTCGGAATTGACTGAACTCACTGTGGAATGGTTAAAAAAAACTGAAGATAAATAATCTTTATTAAATAATTTTTATTGAAATATAGTCAAAACAACAATGAAGATAAGAATTTTATAATAAAAATCTTCATTTAGTAATATGTTTAAGATACTTTCTATAAATTTGTTAGTCATAATAAAGCACAGCAGATTTGAAATTTGTTTTTTATTACAGCTGGGAGAGAAAACAATATTACTAAAAGAAGGACCATAAATAACGATTTTTCCCTCCCAAATACCCAAAATGGAGTGCAAGCAATATGGAGTGCTTGACAACAACACAAGCACTATATACTCATAATAAACAGTGTATTATATACATGAAACCCTTTACAATTCAAATTTTCTTAAAATATTAAAAATGACCTCTGGTTCCTTGACACATTCTACCCTTATTCCTCTAAACACATTCTTTACTTAATTTCACTCCTCCAAAATCTGTGGTTTAGGCAAATTATTATGATTTTTGAAATTTTTATGTTCCTGGTTTGAGGACCAGTACTTGTTCTGTCATGATTAAATATTTCTAACCAAGACTCAACATTTCTTAGTTCAGCTAAGGTTTTGATATCGTATCTCTCTCAATAAACAAGCACAAAGTATTTGGCTTTTCAAGGAGTTATATACTTCTAAAAACTAAAAAGTAATAATAGATAAGAGAAAGCAGCTAAAATACAGAGTTACATTTCAGAGTCTAAGTTTTCTGATATAATTCTCTATCATGACCTTGAGCTTATACACTGAGAGAGAGCTGTGTTCACTCATTAAATTATAAATGCTAGACTGTACATTTCACTCTCTTGTCAAAGTCAATGACATCACTTTGAATAGTTAATGTATTAATCAAGCAAGCATTTACTGAGCTCTTACAGTAATCTGCCTAGTACATTACATATTTAACTCCAGACTGGCAAAATACCGGAATCCAGATAGGAACAGATTCAGGTGGGATGAATTTTATCTTCTTTTTCTTCAACTTGGCTTTAACTTGCTTTATGGTAGATTCTATGTCACAGGTTACAGACTTAGAGGAAGGCAAATATGAAAAGTTGGCATATAATACAGAAATTATTTTAAATGGTACGGTTTAATTAAATACCTTAATAAATGTGACCGATAAAAATATAATGCAGAAGGGTGGGTTGAGTCCATTTAAAATAGCATCAAGTAATATGGGTAGTATTATTATGAATATGGGAAAATTTAACGTCTTACAATATCTGGCAGATTAAGTACACAAAATAATTAGGTTGTAGAAAATTTGAGTATAATCACCAAGAAGATTGATTTATTAGACATACAATGATTTTCTTTTCAAAACTCCATGGAAATTATAAAACTGACCATATATCAGTTCACACAGAACACCATAATAAATTTAAGATTAAATATTATATAGGGCACATTCTCTAACCACAATGCAATTCAAAGAAAGTTTTTTCTAAGAAAGAAATTAAACTCTTGGAAAATTAAAAATAACTTTCATGATGCAAAATTCCAAACCCATATACAATTATCTTCATAATCCTCTCTTAGATTATTTTAAAGTAATTCCCAGATAGCATGCAATTTCAACTGTAAATATTCTGGTAGAATTCTTGGAAATTAAAAATGACATTAACAATAACATTTAAGAAAACTCTTGATTATTCTTGGATCAAGGAAAAAATCAAATGTGTATGATTGGAACACTTCTATATAACAACTTTTTGAAATGTTTTTAGTTAAAGATGATAGTTCAAGGACCCATCCATATTCCTCTCTTCCCTTAAATTTAATTGCAATGACATTTAAAGAATAAAAATAGAGAAATACAGCATTATTTGTAAGTTAAAAACTTTTAGAATTTCTGGTCCATTAAAAGAAACTTCAAGGATCCACAAGACTAAATTGCAAAACACTTCTTGAGAGAGTAATGTGATCTAGTGAAAAGTGGAGGAGATCCTAGGCCAGAAAACATATATAGGAAAGTCCAATTTGGATTTCCTTCAGCCACTAAGGGATGAATAGAAAGTGAGGGCGTGTCTGATAATGGGATCCAGAGAGTGTTATTTAAAAAAGAACTTACAGAAAGTTGAGTTGAGCTCAGTGGTTATGCAGGGAGGTAAAGTCCTTTATAAATTTCACCTTATAGGGCACATGCACCCCAATATTTAGAGCAGCAATGTCCACAATAGCCAAAATATGGAAAGAGCCCAGATGTCCATCGACAGATGAATGGATAAAGAAGATGTGGTGTATGTACATGCAATGGAATATTACTCAGCCATCAAAAAGAATGAAATCGTGCCATTTGCGACGACGTGGAGAGAACTAGAGGGTATTACGCTAAGCAAAATAAGTCAGTCAGAGAAAGACAAATACCATATGATTTCACTCATATGTGGAATTTAAGAAACACAACAGAGGACCATAGGGGAAGGGAGGGAAAAATAAGATTAAATCAGAGAGGGAGACAAACCATAAGAGACTCTTAATCATAGGAAACAAACAGAGGGTTGCTGGAGGGGAGGTGGGTGGAGGGATGGGGTAGCTGCGTGATGGGCATTAAGGAGGGCACTTGATATAATGAGTCCTGGGTGTTATATGCAACTGATAAATCACCAAATTTTATCTCCGAAACTAATAATACACTATATGTTAAATTGAATTTAAATAAAAAATTTAAAAAAAATAAATTTCACCTTACAGCTTCTTTGTCAAAATGAACTCAAAGACACTAGGGGTGTGGGGTACCTATGAAAAGCACCAGCATGGAAAGACTGTCATCAAGTGTTGTCAGGTAACTGGATCTCTACTGATACACTCTATGAACATAGCAGGTACAAAATCAAATGTGGTGGCTTGGAAACTATAAAGGTAATGAAATTTTTTTTTGCCCAGGATTATGCCCCCAAAAGGAGGACATGAAAAAATAGATAGGACAATGTAGAAAATAAACTGGGTAAGGCAAGCTTGAGAAACTGTTCCACATGGAAAAGAAAAAAAAAGAACTAATGAAACTGATGGATAAAAATGAGATATATATTATAAACAGGAGATCAAACAGAAATCAAAAAACAAAAAACAAACAAACAAAAAACCACACCTGGTGGTCCTGAAGGAAAGACCAGAAAAAATGGAACGGAAGTGATAATCACTGACATAATAAAAGAATTATTTTAGCCAGAATGTGTAATGTGTACATCAAAGAGCTCTCTGGAGTTGGGGTGTCAGGGCACATGAGTCACCAGGGAAAAATTAATGAAAAGGGAAAAAACGATCAGATATATTCTGATAAAAGATTTAAGCTTCAAAGATAAAGATTCCTAAAAGTTTTCAGAACCACTGCCACTCCCCAAAAGTTACTAGAACAGTTGGACTAGACTTTGACTTCTCTTCAAAATTAATTGCTAGAAGATAATGAGCAAATATTAGAATTTTGAGGAGGAAAGTTATTTCACAAGAAATCCCTACCTAATCATGTTGCTCAACTAAGACAACAGAAATTCATTTTCAGATATGTAAAGACTCAGAATAAAGCAAGAAAGCCCTCTGGGGAAAAAATACCACTCAAGTAAGTACAACTGACCCGTGAACAACAAACACAGGGGTTAGGGGCACTGATTTCCACACAGTCAAAAATCTGCATATAACTTCTGAATTCCCAAAAACTTAATTACTAATGGCCTGTTGACTGGAAGCCTCACCAATAACAGTAGATTGACACATTTTGTATATATGTTATATACTGTATTCTCACAATAACATAAACTAGAGAAAATACTATTAAGAAAATCATAAGAGAAAACATATATACATATATGTGTACACATATGTGTACAAAAGATACACATATAAGTGGACCTGTGCAGCTCAAATCATGCTGTCCAAGGGTCAACTATACTCTAATGGATAGATGAATCAAAATTAAGAAATGGTTAAACAGCAATACAGGTGACTGATAACATGTACAGAAACTATTTAAAACATTAGTCTCAATCATAACTATTACATTACCAAAGAGAATACAAATGCCACTGGTTATAAAAGGAGAACATAAAAAGTGTACAACTATTAAAATAATTTGAAAAACAGTACCCCTGATATGAAGTTCAAGAAATTTAAAAGAGAAAGAAGGAAAGAAAGAAGAGAAAGAACTTTAAGAGAGAAAGAAGTAGAAGGTAGGAAGAATTAAAACTTTGCTTATACTGAAAGACTGAACAAAATGGGTTAATTTTCACTGTTAAAATTAAGGAAAATATGTTCTTAGCTGTGTTTCTAATTTTTTCCAAGTGTTTAACAGCATAATTAAAATCAGATTAATTACTTTCCAAACCACTATAGGGAAATAAAAGTTTTAATGTATATAATATGCAGAGAAAAGGAGAAAAGAAAGATCACCCTGTAATACAGCCAATTATATTCTTAGGCATATAGCCCAGTAAAAACTGGAAACAACCCAACTATCCATTAATGATAGTATAAATAAAAACACTGTGGCACATTCATGCAATGAAATATTATATAGCAGTGAAAATTAGTAAACTAACATGGATTGATTCAAATGGCCATCAACAACAAATTGTTAAAAAAAAAAAAATCATTTCCAAAGATTACATTATGATTCCACTTATATAAAAGTCATAAACAAGGAAAAAACTTCAAATATATTATTTAGCAATAAACAAGTGCTAAAACCACAAAGAAAAACCATATAACAATTATCACTTAGAAAATAAGTTAGGGTTTATCCTTTAAAAGAGAAATGCAATAAAGAAAGAAACACAAGCAGTTTCAAAGTTATTAGTAGTTTTGTTGTTGTTGTTTTAGTGTAGATAAACCTGCATATATTAAGCTTTTTTGTGTATTTCACAATTAAAAAAACTTTTTTTAAACATCAGAAAAAAAGTGTTATGACTTTCAAATAAAAGAAGTATTTCCATTGCTATATAAAGTGTTTCCAATTATAGAAAAAGATTAGAAGCTCCCTGAAAACCGTAATCTAGCAAAATCTGACAAACTTTATAAAAACTACAGGTAAAAAAAGACTACATATATAATGGAAAAAGCCATCTATTAATATACATTAAACACACACTCAAAACAAGATTTTGTTACAGAAATCCAGTAATAGTTTAGTATTAAAAATTTTATAACACTAAACTCACAGATAAAGAAAAAATGTATCTAAACAAAGGATGCCAAAGGTTATTTAATAAAATGAAGCATCCATACTTCATTGAAAAAAAATTAATTAATGAAGAATTCTAGAATACTGCTGCTTTTGGATTCTCATATGGCCCCTTTGGTTGTACCATACACAACAAAGAATTTCCAATCTACCTCCTTTATCAATACAGGCTTTCTCAGAATATTATACCTCATCTTGACCTAGGGTACTTGCTTCTGTAGAAGAATACCCTTCAGAATGGGGCACATAAATAAAATATTCCAACAGGGAAAGATATTTATTTAATTTATGGATCCACACTACCTCCTCCCTCCCTCACTCCATTAACAGTCCTTATGTTACTCATCTGATGTTAGCCAATGTGGAGGAGCTAAGAGTGGAATCCTCATTTATTCATTAGCCTTTGACATTAGGTGCTAATAATGTTTATGTATATCCAGGTTTAGGGAATTTAAATATTATCTAATTTTAATTAAACTATCTCTCACAAAAAAGATAAGATTAAATAGATTTCTTCAAAGAAGCCACAGTTTGAATAATGCAGCAAAATAAAACAAGAAAAAAGCAAAGCTGATACTTCCAATATGAACTCACTGTATTGTTAACAATACTATCAAGTAAAAACAATGGCAATTCAATCAGATATAAAAGAAGTAGGCCAAAAAATTTCTAAATTATCAAAACAATAAATACCTTAATGTGGATTAACACTGATGATGAACCTTGTCCTAGGTTAATGTTACACTTTTTATGTTACTGACGATTTCAAAGATGTTTAAAACTCCAGAATTTGAAGACAAGCCTCTACATTTTTCTCAGTAATATTTTTCAAGTCACTGAAACTTAAAACTTTTTAAAATTTAAAAATAAATATTATTTCAAGCAAGTGTACTGATAAATATTTACAAGCGTCTTTCAATGGCCAAAATCCGTATCACTGGGGAAACATATCTTCATTTTCTCATGATAAAAATGGCTAAATTAATACATGGAAAGTATGTCAACAAAAGAAATACTGTTGGGAAATGGTAAGAAAACACTACTGAGGAGTTGAAAAAACAAGGATTAGAGCAAATTATATTGCGGGGGAGGTTTTCTATATAGCTGAATTCAAGTACAGATGTTTCTAACATATCTGAGCTTATAAGTATTTCCTAGATTCTCTTTCAAAAAGGAAATTCACAAAGAACTACTTTTTGGTGAGTCATTAAAGGAAAGCTGTACCAGAGAGGATATATTCTCAAAAGCAAATGATTTTAGAAAAAAAGAATTTCAGGAAAACATGTTAATTCTACTTAAAGCCAAAATGAAGAAGCAGCTGCTTTAACTGGGAAAGGGAAGTAGAAGTAGGGGGGAGGGAACTGAGGAAGATGAAAGAGAAAGCAGGCAAAGGGAAGGGAAAAAGGGAAGATTATAAGACCTGTAAAAAGCATTTATTGCATCATTTACAGGCAGGATAATGCAGCAAAGAAGCTGAAGTCAGAAGTGTCAAAAAAGCTTCAGGATGATTTCAATGGGGTCAATTATATAAAAACAAGGTCTTTGAAATACAGAAAAATCTTCAAACATATTTCATGAGATGTGAAGTGATTAGGAAAAATATTTTGTACCAGAGAGGTTAAATGGATATCTCAGTGAAAAGTACTTAAGAGTGCTGCCAATCTTGAGAGTTATACACTTTACTTTTTAAAAAGTCCCAAATTTGCTGACTTTTCTCATGATAGCATTAGGTGATGAGCAGTTATCTTACCTAACAGATAATTTAGAAACAAAACAAAACAAAGACACCTAATCAACCCTTTAAAGTAAAAGAAAAATTTTAACAATGAATAGAAAGTAATTACTTTAAAAAAGAAACTGATGCTATGGAGAGAGCATTTTCTTAAAAAGGATACTTTTTATTTTATTTTATTTTTTTAAAAGATTTTACTTATTTGAGAGGGAGAGAGAGAGAGCATGCACTCGCATGTAGGGAGAAAGGCAGAGGGGGAGAATCTCAGACTCCTGGCTGAGCAAAGAGCCTGCCGTGGGGCTTGATCCCACAACCTCCAGATCATGACCTGAGCCGACACCAAGAGTTGGATGCTTAACTGACTGAGCCACCCAGGTGCTCCAAAGGGATGTTTTTTTAAAAACGATTTTCCTTCCATGATATGATCTTGTTGATAATATTGTGCATGTGTCATACATTAAGACTTCCATATCTACACTGCAGTAGGAAAAAGAATTTTCCACAACTATTAAAAAAATCTCCACCAAACTCTGTGGGCTTTGAACCCTTAAAGACAACTTTTATATTGATATAATTCCATACTTAACAGTCATAAAAATACTACAGAACTCTTATGTCCTCAATCCAGATATACCAATTGTTTATATGCTGTTTATTTGCTTTATCATATTCTCATTTCTCAATCTCTCCTCCTCCCTCTGTCCACACATGCACACACCCACAGCACTGCAACCCTCCCACCAAGAGTTTTTTAAAATTAAGTTATTGCTCCTTATTTTTAACAAGCTTGACTTTTTTCAAGAGTACAGGGCAGTTACTTTGTAGAAAGTCCATCAATTTAGGTTTGTTTGAGGTTTCTTTATAATCAAATTAGATACAGAGAATGCATCTTTGGCAGGAATACCACAGAAATAAATACGTATCCTGGTGCATATTATAAGGAGGTTATATCATGTCCCATTGATGGTGTTGTTAACTTCAATTACTTTGTAAACTTGGAATTACTAAGTTAAATCACTAGGAAGTTACTCTTTTCCTTTCGGAAATTAATAAGTAACTTAAGGGAGAACACTTTGAAGCTATGTAAATAACCTGTTCCTTATCAAACTTTCACCCACTAGTTTTAGCATCCATTGAGGATTCTTGCCTGAATCAGATTATTACTGTAATGGTGATTTTTAACTCCATTATTCCTTCCACATTTATTAGTTGGCATTCATTCTACTATAAGTGAACTCTTTCCATCCTCTCCCATTTATTCATTTATTTATAACATCATGGATTATTTCATAAACATTATATTCCTATCATTATTTATTCTAATGCTCAAAGTGTCCCAGCTTTGGCCAGTGGGAGCCCTTTCAGGTCAGCTCCTCTATCTTTTGATGTGTCCCTATCATTTTTTAAGCAGTTTCTTGCTTTATAGCTTAAGACATAACAGGCTTATCTTGTATTTTCCCTGCGTCTATACTAGCACCACCCTTTTCTCCAAGGAACACTGCTTCTTTTTAATGAGGAATGGTATTTAGAAACCAATATCTGGACACTAGGTATGCTCACTGTTTATAGAGGTATCTTTCTTCCAGGGCCTTTCAGTATATTTATTAGTATGTATATAAATCCATTTTTGTACCTCTATGAAAGGATGAGATCATACTTATACCTCTACTGCCAATTCAACACCACAGTTCTCCCCTTTCATATTTTTAACTTTCTTCTCTGATAGTGAGAAATCTAATGTTTTTCCCAATAAAATTGCACATTTCCTCAATCCTATAGCAAACAAAAGCTAGAATTCAAAATAATTTTTACAGTTCCTTTTGACTTTAGATCAATATCATTTGAAACACAGGTTCATTTGCTTCTGTTTGTATTCCATTTTAGGTTTATTCTTCCACATTCTTGATTTTATTAATTTTAAACAATTATTATTTACCCATTTTTATTAACTATCTATGAATGTATTTTCAGTATGAAAACTAAATTTATAAAAAAAAGAAAACTAAATTTGTGGGTTGTAGCTGAAGCAGTGAATAAAGGTAATTTATGTATGTGTTTTCTTTGTTCTTTTGTTTTTAAATTGCTTTTGGCATTTAGGAAGGTCTATGTTTTTGTTCCATTGGTTACCTTTGTACTTACACATTTACATGTCTTAATGTCATTTTCTTATTATCACCAATTTATCAACTTTCAATGGTATCTTCTCATTCCCAACTACTGCTTTTACAACAATCAATAAGCTTTTCCTACTTTCCTCTTTACCTCCTCCTTTAGAGTTGCATTATTTCTCCTTTGTAAGAATACATAGGATTTACATATTATTCTTTCACCTTTGTTGTCACCTATGTTTCAGTCTTAGATCTCTAATTATAATATACTTAATAATAACCATGGATTCTTCTGCAAGTGTTTTCCTACTTAACTCTTAGTTGGATAAAGCCCATCCTATAGTGGATTCCTCAAGAAAGATTCATGTGTGTAGTATCCTGTTGAGTCATACATGTTTAAAGTATTTTTCTATTCTTGGTGTTTAAAAAACAGCTTGGCTTTTTTTGTTGTTGTTGTTTCCACAAAAATACATTTAATAAACTTGTCATATAAAATCAAACATTTAACATTTTCAACATTTTATCAATTCAAACTCACTGATAAGTAACTGGGACTTCTTATATTTGGGGAGATTATCTAAACTAAAAATACATTACATATTCACAACACTTCTAAATATAATTGAAGAGCTACCTCAATTAATGTTAAATTTCACAGAATTCTAGAGATTTATAGGCTAAAATTCCCATAAATTTGTCTGCAATCAAATGTACTGTGCTAATTATGAACGTCTTAATAACTATTAAAAAGAAAAAATATTTGGAAGGAAATGGTTGGTTTTAAAGTTCTGCGACAAACTCCTAGAAGATAAAAAATATGTAAAATCAATTCAATGACCATTATTTATTTATTTTTTTCTTCCGTTCCTTCTTTTTTTTTCTTTCATCAAGATTTCTTAATGAAGCCCTGATTGTCATTTTTGGCAGCTCAACCCGGTCTGTTGGGATGGCAGTGTGCTACATGCTGTTGGGAGCCCTCCATGGTTCATCAAAGCCATGCTACTAAATGTTCTAAGAGCCCAGTCAAAAGTAAGGAAATGATAACAACTCTGAGTGCTGTACACACCTTTCCCATGTAAGAACAGCTTGGCTTTACATAAAATTTTTGGTTAACCCGTTTCCCTGTAGTTTCTTGAAAACACTGCTCCATTGGTACTCTGCTTTGTATGTTTCTATTAATAAGTGTGTGCCAGTTTAATTCTCTTGCCCTATCGGTTGTTTTGTTTACCTGGAGGTTCTCAAAGTTTATCTTTCAAGTCTACCACTTTTATAAAATATGACTCAAAATTGACTATGTACTATCAAGTTTCCCAGGTACTCTATGGTCCTTTCAATGTGTAGATGTAAGTCTTTTATTTCTGGAAAATTTTTTTTACATTACAGTTTTAAATATTATTTGTTCCCATTGTATGTATATATATATATATATATATGTCGAATCTCTTTTTGTCTCATTTCCATTACAACCACTTTCTCTTTTACCTGTTTTACTTCTTTAATTCATTTTCCTTTTCATGATTGTGTTTCTGACTTTCAATACCCTTTATTAAATTCCCAGTTGAGTTCATTCTCTTTTGGGCATCTTAGAATTTAGAATTCGTTTCTAAGATGATTTTTTTTTTTCTTTTTCTTCCATATCTTTCTTGGGTTCAACCAACTCTCCTCCCATTTCTTCCTAGGTTTCTTTGTGATTTTACAGGTTTGGGGCAGGGGATAATTTCTTTTCTGTCCCTTTGTTTTTAAATTTATGGTTCTAGTTGGTTTTTCATATCTGTAAATGTTTGTTTGAGGGTATTTCAGCCAGTCTGGAGAGCTGTGTTACAGTTTTCTTCCACTGTGTGGTTGTTTTCTTTCTTGGACACAAGGGTGTTCATCTACAGAGATATTTTGATTCTTATGTTTTCTTACAGTGGTGACTTTCCATAGATTTATGAGACTTTCACCTGTTGTGACTTTGAAGTGATTCACAAGATTCCTATTTCAAGAGCCTCTCTTTTGTTAGTGTACCAAAGTATGGTTTCTTTAATGGATTATTTTTTTTTTCCTAGTGGTGATGTTGAAGGGAAGGTATTTGTGCATCCTCTATTTTGGAGAAAGGGGTTTCTATTTTATCTTGCAGGACCTTATATTCCTCCTTTTTGCTTCTTTTTTCCTTCACTATCCAATATCCAAAGGGTGCTTTCCTCTTTAACTTTCTTTTCCCCCAGAAAAAATACTTTTCAAAGACTGCCACCTCAAATCACACACATTATATTAAGCCCAAAGACCTATAGTCAGTGCTCTGATACCAGGACTCTAGTACTTAAGATGTGGTTTCTCTTTCTGATGGTGATTTTAGAGCAATACTAGTTTCCTCCACAGTTTTTCAGAACTGCCTTTTTTCTCCACAAATGCTTGTGTCAGGGGAGAAAAATATCTCTGCTGAGATTTGGTATTTATTTTTCCACTTACAGGAAACTTGAAGTTTGTAGCATTCAGTCTTCTAGTTATGTTGAGAGTATGGATTTTGTACAGTTTTAGTTGTTCTTCTTGTTGATCTTTACTGATTTTGGAAGATTTATGGACAGAGTTGGATTTATCCTTACGTATCATTATCCTTACTTGCCCAGAAATTGATTTGAATCCTTATATAAAATGTGTAAAAATGTGACAGTATCCCAGAATTTGAAGGAAAGCTGATTTCAGGCAAGATGGAAAAATGTTAAATAAGTTTCAACAGAAAAATAATGCATAACTGACAGATGGAATTTTTTAAAAAGGAGGATCATAACTTATTGCTTTATTAAATGTACACAATGATGCATTTGTTCTATTTTCATCCATGTATACTTCTTCCACTATGGAAAAGTATCAAAATAAACTGAATATAGAAACAGACTTTTGAATCAATATATGACAAACTATTAAACTGACATTAAAAAAATTGGGGTTTACTGCTCTCATTAAAATAGTATTCAGTCATTCATTAAGCAAATATTTATTAAACATTTATTACATGCTAGGCACTGCTCTAGATGCCTGGAATACTAAGTAAACAAAGCAGACAAATATCCTCATCCAAATGAGACTAACATTCTCATGGGGGGAGACAAATAAACAATAAAATAAATACGCTTTTAAAACACCAAAGCTTTTTATATGTTAATAAATAAAAATTTAAATATATTTTTTCACTATTACCATCACATTAAAAATTTACTTTTTGAACATTTCTATTTAACTATACTCAGGTTATATATTGGGCAGTATGCCCCCAACTTACTATTTTTAGAAATATAATCATAGTCTGAAGAACAGATGTCTAGAGAACATCACCAAGAGATCCTGAACTTACGGCTAGAAGGAATAACTTGTGAAACATTGGGTTGTCTCTCCTTGGAGAGTGGATAATAAATACATTTACAGACACAAGAGAAATCATTCCAATTTATTAGGTGTTTATTGTTTGAATCAATTGTATGTGTGAGAAAAGGGACTGTATTTAGATATTAAGTAGCCAAAAATGAGGACTACAGGAAATGTTTGCTTGCTGATACCCAGTATTTAAGAACCCTACTAATGGGGAACTCCCCAAAGTGATAAGCAGAATATGACCTCACTAAACTTGCTAAAAAGGTGAAAAAAAGGTTCTTCTCTACTTCGTGTCACCTACGACATGGACATACAAATCAGTTTTGTCCAAACTGAACTTTGAATTTTTAGGGGATAACAAAAAATGGGTTATTTAAAGTAGTAGCAGTAGGAGTTGAGAGATTTGCTCTTCCTGACTTCCTACAAATTCCTTTTCTTCAGAAATTAGGCAGGGCTAATTTATATTGTTTGCAAATAATTACAGTTTACAACCCAATAATTCCACTTCCAGAAATTTATCCTACTCTAGATTCTAGAAATTGCATGCTGGCAGAGAATAGAATAAGGATGTACAATATTACTATAGTTTGTGACAACAAAAGACATTTTGAAACAACAGGAAACTATTGTTTTAAATTCTTAAAATGGGCTACTATGTAGCTGTGAAAATAAGTTATACACTGTAATAAAAAGGATATCAGCTATATACTTGCATATGAATAAAGTATTCTGGAATAAAATAAAAGGACTATAATAGTGGTTACCTTCATAGTGGAAACTTTCTCAGCTTTTATGTTATTTGAATTTTCTTTTTTTAAAACAGTGCTCTTGATTACTTCTTCAATGAAAAGGATAATTACAAATAACAAATCTATTAAAAGGTATAATATTAAAAATGGAATGAAGAGATAAATTAATGTAATAGGAGATAACCATTGTCCGATACAAAGAGGTAGCATTTCAAATAACTGTGGGAAACAAATAGCATATTCAATAATTAATTCTGAGACAACCAATTCATTACTGGAAAACAATTAAAAATTTTGCCTCGGGGCGCCTGGGTGGCTCAGTCATTAGGCGTCTGCCTTCCGCTCAGGTCATGATCCCAGAGTCCTGGGATCGGCCCCGCATTGGGCTCCCTGCTTGGCAGGAAGCCTGCTTCTCCCTCTCCCACTCCCCCTGCTTGTGTTCCCTCTCTTGCTGTGTCTCTCTCTGTCAAATAAATAAATAAAATCTTTAAAAAAAAAATTTGCCTCATATTACACAGACCAAATTAATTTCCAGATGAGTTAGAGATTTAAATGTAAATTTAAAAATTAAAGAAAACACAGAAGAAAATATAAGTTAATATATTTATAATATTAGAGTGGGGAAGGCACTGCCCAGCATGAGAGGAAGCACCCACAAATTCAGAGTAATGTTTATCTCATAAAAATTTTAAAACTTCTAATAAGGCAAAAGGTAACACAACAATAAATGACAGACAATAATCTGGAAAAATATTTCTCACACATGCATATATGTACACACACACACATGTTTGGATCTTAAAATATTTCAAGTCATTATGAATAGTACTAATATTATAATTTTTAAAAATGAGCAAATGACTTTTTAAAAAAGAAATATTTGACATGAGAATTGCAAATTGAAATGTAAAAGGAGTTTAAAAATTATAACACCCAATTTTGGCAAAGTTTTGGGTAAGCAGAAACTCATACACACAGTAGAAATACATAATGGTCCATCTTCAGCAATATTCATTAAAAGCATTAAACATATGAGTACCATTTGATCTCAGAAATCTTTCCTCTAGCAAATTACCTTAACTAAACATATTATTCAAAAATGTATTCAAAGATATATTCAAAGCTATCCATCACCATTTATAAGGATGAAAGACAATCTATCCAACTGGGCACTGGCACACTAAGTTTTAGGCATGAGAATTCCACGTAGTCCATAAAAATTGTGTTGCAAAAGAATACTTAACATAAGAATATTTGAGATGCTATAATAAAAAATTAGAAAATGCAGTGGACAATTTTATTTGTTTAAAATATATAGCTCATAAATATATGTAAAGTCTTAAAGCATATACAACAAAATGTTGAGAGTAATTAGTGTTAGAAGTAAAAATTTTTATTTAAAAACTGTGATTTATTTGTACTTACTATATTATCTATAGTAAATATGTTTTGCTTTTATTTTATGATGGAAAAAATAGAGTACAGGTATAGAAGCTATTCCTTCTAGGTCTAGAGTGAGGAGAAAACAAGTTAAGATATAGATCATTTTGAAGTGGAAGGAAAAGTAGTTTAAAAACAAATCATATATGCCAGTTTTCATTTTCTTAATATATTAGAAGGATATCTAAAAAGAGTATAGGGGCGCCTGGGTGGCTCAGTCGTTAAGCATCTGCCTTCGGCTCAGGTCATGATCCCAGGGTCCTGGGATCAAGCCCCACATCGGGCTCCCTGCTTCTCCCTCTCCCACTCCCCCTGCTTGTGTTCCCTCTCTCTCTCTCTCTCTCTCTCTCTCTGTCAAATGAATAAATAAAATCTTTAAAAAAAATAAAAAAAATAAAAAGAGTATAGAAGGCAGCAGTGCAAATTGCAGAATTTAAGCTAAGTAATAAATTACTAAAATAGCTTTTTTAGAAAAAGAAAATGTGGCCATTTCTTTAGTTGGTACCCAAGGAGTAGCAGTGTTATCTGAGAAAGAGAGGTTTTAGTTTAAACTGGAAGGAAGAAGATTTGGGAAGATAGGAAGTGGATTGGACAGAAAGAGGAACAGAAAGGATATGAATGGAAGAAGGAAAAAAAAGTCGAGGAAAACAAAGAGGAAATGGATGAGGAGAAGGGAAAAGGGAGGAGAAGAGAGAAAATGACTTAGGAAGTATGAAAGATGGGAGGGGGGTAAAGGAGTAGAAGGGAAGAAAAGGAAGACCAAGGAAGAAGAAAGCAGAACAGAGTGCTCTAAGAAAAAGTTGAGGATATCAGAGAGTTTATTACAAACGAAATGGGTCATCTAGAGACTGCAATGCAGTGTTGTAGTTAGCTAGAAAGCAGTGATTGCATGAGAATAGACTTGAGGTAGCTATACAGTGGGTAGAAATTATCCTTTACAGGATAAGGTTCTAGATGGAACTTTGATCCTGGTACATGAATGACACACAAGATGTAATATATCCCTAAACTAAAATACACGTACTTTATAAATATCTGGACTTATTCCTACATCATTACAGAAGATAATATTTACTTATGTTCTTAAAATAATCTAAGAACTCTTCCAGGTTTTAAAACCCAGTAGAATATAAATATTCCAAGGAAAAAAGGATAGAAGTAGAATATTCTAAGAAAGTAAGTTTTAGACTGAAATGGGAAAAAGACTGGGACTTGTGGTGAAAAGTCCCCTGGAAACTAAGAGAAGAGGGGGTAAATATTATCATGTTAAATTATTCAAGACCAAAATACTATCTAAGTAGGCAGAGTATTATGGAATTCGTTTTCAGAATCAGCTCTACCATATAATATTTAAATTAATCTCATTACTGAATAACTGCACTTTGTTTACTGACCTAAGACAGTGAAAACTGACCAAATGAAGAAGAAAAGTCTATTATCCTTAGGGGAACCTTGCATGTTTAACCAATTAAAGTACACAGGAAAAATGTACCCAACCATTAGGATAGAACCATCAGAACAAAGAGCATACCTGGAGCTCTCCCTGGTGCTGCATCTGGTCCTGGCGATCTGAGACTTGACTTAAAAACTAGGTTTTTTAATTACTGAATCCAAGTTTACTATTTGTATGCTGAGCTATCTGTATTCTCATTAGTCTTATTTCAGCAACTTATACACTCAACTGTGCCTCTGTAAGTCTATTATTCCAAACTTTATTAGGAAATGCATAAAACATAGACATAGAGCAAAGAGTTGTATTCTAGGTCATTTATGTAAGATGTTTTCTTCATATTTCCCAATAATTTTTTAAAAGTAATTAATAACCCAAAAAATAAAAGCATACTAGTACTAGTGGACCCATAAAAGTATCCTCGTGTGTGTGTGTGTGCACGTGTGTGTATGTGTCTGTGAGAGACAAAGTAAGTCACTAGATTAATCATAGGCTATATTTCTAGAGCTATAAGAGCTCTAGAAATTAATCTTTCTAGAAAAAAATTACTTTTGAGACCTTACTTCATTTTATTGGTCTACACACTCTCACAAAATCTGTAAATCTTTAGATGCTTTTCCCCCTTTCTGATCTATAATTAACTGACAGCGATTATTCCACTGTCTAAATAGTATACATTTTATTACACTTATTTCTTTTTTTTAAGATTTTGTTTATTTATTTGAGAGAGAGCATAAGCAGAGGGGAGGGAGAGGGAGAGGAAGAAGAAGACTCCCCGCTGAGCAGGGAGCCCGACTCGGGGCTTAATACCAGGACCGTGGGATCATGACCAAAACCAAAGGCAGACACTTAACAGACTGAGTCACCCAGGCGCCCCTATTACATTTATTTCTTAACAAAAAAAACAAAAAGCCTCACATATTAGGAATCCCTCCAGAATTTAAGCACCTAACATGAATTCCTTTAATCACAATGTAGAAATCACCAAGATTAACTGTTTTGAATTTAGGAAATAGTTACCATTTCTTTTTTAGGGGAAAAAATAGATGGTAATTTTTTGTTGCACTTTGTGCAACAAAAGTACAACCCACAAAGAAGATACTATAATGTAAAACTTAGTCTACATGACTTGGGTATTCCAATAGACACCATGGTTTTAATAAAGTTTACAATGGAAACCTTACTGAATTAATAAACTAATAAAATTGTTAAGTTTACAATGGAAACAAATGTGAATAAATAGGTTTAGGAAGGACTGACTGACCTATGTATGATTCTCTTCAAAGAATTCTTTGAAGAAACAATTCTCCTCAAATTCATTGTTTTAGTTCATATGACCTATTAGATAATTTAACTTTCCTCTGAACAATTAATACTCTACATACTACCTACTAGTCTAGAAATTATATGGCAAAAAACGTTTGGACATTTTTGTCATAAGCCATGTTTCATTTTTTAAATCATCTATTCCTGTTAAGAGTGAAGAAAAAATAATATAACTTCTGACAGAAAGAGTTCTTGTCTGAAAGCACAGCTTGTAAACAAGTAAAAGGAAAATTACACCTGCTAGAGAATTCTGCCCACTTCTCCTATCCCAATACCATCTCCTTTGTGGCTTAAGGTACTTTTGCAGAACAGTCAGCAGCTCTCTTAAGCAATCTGAAAATTACTGGCTTAACAATAGAACATTTTAAGTTGATTATTGAAATATATTATTATATAATGAATCAGAACAAACAGCAACAAAGGTGAATAGGCATGTAGTGCTGAAAAGCAATAAACATATCCATATTCTTAACCTTTCTATATCTAAGAATTAAAATTCTGTGAGGCAGTAAAAAGCTACTGTAAGAAAGTGGCTGATCTAATTCAGTAATTCTCAATTCAGGGTGATACCATGCCAGAGACAGTCTGGAAAAGTGTGGGACCATTTTTGTTTGTCATAATGACTATGTAAGCATTATTGGTAATTATGAGGCAGGAGCCAGGGATGCTATACGTACTACAAGGCACAAAGATTTGTAACATCCCAAATACTAATAGTGTTTCCACTGAGAAACACCTATCCAATTACACTATAAAAATAAACATTAAGAATTTCCAATAAATTGGGAAATTCCCAATGAACATTTGACTCATAAATATCCTTTCTTAACAAAAGAAATGGGGACTCAAGAGTCCAGAGGCCCTGCCTCCAATGGAAATAAAAACCTTAGCATAACCGAATCATACCATCTAGAAAATGACCATACATTCTTTTATGCAAAGTTTAACAAGATGCTGCTTCCTAGAAGTATCTCTTTCCCAATCCATCCAAAAAAAAGCAAAGCAAAGCAAGGCAAAGCAAAGCATGGTAGGAAGGGAGGGAGGGAGGGAAAGAAGGAAGGAGGGGAGGGGGAGGGGAGGGAAGAGGAGGGGAAGGGGGATAGGGGAGGGGAGGGGAGGGGGGAGTGAGGAGGAAGGAAGGGAGGAAATAAAACACCCCATAAAGAATGAAGGGAGGAAGAGATGTGTATGCTAGCAACTGCAGGAAGAACTTAAAATACTTTTTCCATTAGGAAGAATGTTATTTGAAGCTGAAATTCTGCCACAAGTAATTAATAAGTAAGCATCGGAGGCCAGCCTAGGAATTATTATGACATTTCTATCAGAAGCTTCACACTTATTTCCAAGCAATTGATTACAAGTAAAGTTACCAAATAAAACTCATTTATAAACCGACTGCTTTTTTACAGTGAAAAAGAATAATTGTCTTTGACTTCAAAATGATGATTAGATTTTTATATGTATAATTCTTCAGTTTGAAGGACAAACGTATTTACCATATGCTATTCTAAACCTGTTTGTTATTCAAGTGAGTGTGTAATCTTTTAAAAACATTTTGAATATATAGAAAAATAGTATCAATTACTGATTATTTTGCCTCAAAGTAGGAAAAAAATAACTAAATCCAAATATATCCTTGTAAGTAGTTATGAACTATGAAAAAAACTTATTGGAGAACTGTTAAATCATTAGAAGACTGTACTCTGCTGAAAAACTGAGTACACATTGTCATACAGTCATATTAGTAAATCAATTCACAATTTCTCAAAATTATAGTGTTTGATAAAAGAAACCACTAAAATGAACATATGCAAAATTTTTTAAAAATTTATTTGAGAGAGGGAGATCAGAGCAAGTGAGAGAGAACATGAGTGGAGCGGGAAAGGGCTGAGGGAAAGGGAGAAGCAGACTCCCCCACTGATTGGGAGCCTGATGTGGGGCTCAATCTCAGGACCCTGGGATCATGACTTGAGCTGAAGGCAGGCGCTTAACCGATTGAGCCACCCAGGTGCCCCCATATGCAACTTTTTACTATTACTATTTTATACATTAGACTTCTTTCAAACAAGATAATGAAAGGATATATTAAACTGGAAATTACAGATTATTATTTAATCAGAAAATGTTACTTAACTGAAGTGTCAAAACACTTGAGGGTGGGATTTTTTTGTTTTTTTAAGAAATGCAAGATCTGAAATGGGTATTTTTACTTCCAGAAATGGTTAACACAGGCCATTTAAGACCCATGCTTCTACAGAGAACCAGAAAAGCTGAAAAATATGAATATTCATTTTTTATGTTGCCCAATGGCATCAGTGAATGAGAAAGCAGTAAAGACTTATTGGACCAAGATCCTAGATTTCTAACTCCTGTCATAAGCAACTACCAAAAATTTCTGGAGAAAAACAATATAATTTCAGGTCTCAAATTATGCCTATAATTGGTTTTCACGTACAATCCAGTATACAATCAAGAGACAACAAGAAAAATCAGGAGGCAATAGACAAAAGAACCAATCAAAACAAAAGTCAGTAAAAACACAGTCAACTGAGCTTCATATATTGGGACTATTCAAACACAGACAGTATTTTAAAAAACCCATACTTGCTTATCACATGTAACAGTACTGAAAACCAAAGACAAAAGGAATTATTAAAGGCAGTCAGAAGAAAAATAAGACAGATTATACTCGAAGGAGCAAGATAAGAAGTACATCCAAGTACCCACTAGAAGCAACGGAAAACAAAGGTAATGGAATTATATTTTCACTGTGCTCTAAGAAAATAAATACAAATTTAAAATTCACCATCCAGAGAATAAATCACTCAAAAATCAAAACATTAACTGATAACCTCTTTTCCAATGTCTGTCTTATTCATTGCTTCAAAACAAGTATGGTGGTTGGCACACGGTAGTGTATAAAGTTAACTCAGCTAAATTTAATTCTTCCAGTCAGTAACTTCTCCTCTCTGTATTATTTCCACCCAAGTTTATATCCTATTGATACTCTGTAGTAACAATGGGGAAGAGCAGTAACATTCTGAACACACAGTAGGTATTCAATAAATGTCTGCTGAGTACAGAAATCAGGTTTTATATTTATTTTCTAGATTTAAAAAAAATCTCAATTTCTCTAGTTTTTCCTCATATGGTCTATTATACAAACTTGGATTCTTTTAGACTCATTCCAAACTCCCCTTATAGCATTTTAGTTCTCCCCAAATGAGATACTATACCAACCCTGGGGTATCTAAATTTAACCTATCCACAAACAAGAGATAAAACTACCGAGAAATTCTGGTATTTTTATACTCCATTGAATATAAGTCCTATATAGAAAGCCATAATACTTCTATAGACAGAATATCTTCAGACAGTATAATCCGCTGCCTGAGAATAAATACACAATTAGAAACAAAGTATTGTATTTCTTTTGTTTTATACTTTATTTAAGGCTGACTAGGTAATAATGATCCATTTCTAATTAAATCAAACAGTGATTATTTGATATTATTACAATAGTTCACATTTTCTAGTATATTTTGAGCTTTGACTATTATTGTTATATTTATGCTTTTAAAATCAAGATACAAAATGATAAAGCAACAAAATATTAGCTATAGAAACAGGATAACAATGTTCTTCTACAACCCAGTTACAGGCATAATTCTTTTTTCCTTCTTAAGATCACCCAGCTAGTGATTTACTGGCTAGTAAATGTGGCTAGTACAAATGACCAGCAGGAAAATAAAATATTCTCAATTTGATGTTAGCATTTCTTTGCCACCTCTCCAGCTCTAATCTCCCTTTCAACAAAGAGTAAATACCTAGGGAATGGGCTCACTGTTGCCTTTTCACTCTACTGATTTTTAAAGTGCTCTTGTTTTCCTGGTAGGTGTTACTATTTAATATGACAATGTATTATTTACATGTTAAATACAATTACTTAAGTAATAAGGGATCTAACTTAAAGAAAAATATTAAGGAAATAAGAGTAGAGGTGACAGAATAAAGCAGACACTAAATCTTCCACAATAACAAAATCCTCCAATTTTCACTGGTCACATGCCATCAGAATAAAGAATATACTTTCACAGTCTCCTCATTCTAGGTGTGGCCATGTGCCTAAATTCTGGACAATTTAAGATCTAAATAAAGTTACCTATGGCAGCTTCCAGGAACCTTCCTTAAACATAGCTGGCATTCACCCTCTCAGCCGTCCTTTTTTTCATTCCTTTCTCCTTCCTGCTGGCTAGAACACAGATGATAACTGAAACTAAAGAAGCTATCTAGGTTTGTAAGGTGACCTTGGCAATGTCGGCTATGCATGGAAGAGTAATGAGATAAAAGCAACTTGGATCCCTGAGTACTTCGTTTAACAGAGCTACCATACAGCCCTTTTGAACCTACTTTCAGACTTGTAGGTGATGGCAAAATAGACTTCTATATTGGTTAAGTCACTGTTGTTTGGCGGGGGGAGAGTCTCTGTTGTTTGAATCCAATTCTAACCCTAACTGTAAAATATGGAATATGAGAGATATTGTCAAAATGGTATGTAAATGATTCAAGTAGGAACAATGAACTAAGGCACTGGAATGGATCACTGTCAGTCCCTGGAATTTATCAAGTGATCCACTAGCTATTAGCAGTTTGTTAGGGATGGCAATTTTGTACATATATATCACAAATTTGAAATGTAAAATTATTATTTCCACAGAAATCCTATTACACTCTATGTTCTTAAATGTTGAACACATGTTACAGTGACAACATTTGGTTCATCTTGACTATATTCAGAGTTTAAATTTATTACTTTTGGTTAAATTTGTACCTTTTTCATTATACCTGTTGCATTTCATTATCCCCATATTATAAAATTAAATGGTCATCTGAAAAATCCTTCACTGAAGTATAAAAATATTGATGAAAACAGTACCAAACCCCACCACCGAGATTAAGAGAATGAATGTCATTAGGGAATGACTCTAATGATAGAGAATATGAATACTGTTGAGATAAACAAATCTTTAAGTATGATGATTTCACACACATCAGAAAAGAAAAACGTAAAACATAAGGTACAATAATTTTTAAACATTAGATCATATTTAACTGACTATCCATATGCCCCTAGAGCCCACTGTGTGGTCAGTAGTGACACTTTAACAAATAGTGAAATAAAGCCGCTGAAGCCTTAGTCATTTTCAAATCAAACAGTGACCTCTTTGTAAACTAAATTTCACCAGCACAACTCTCCACCCCCCAATCCTTTCCAGATGGAAACTGGCAGACTTTGTCTAAAAAACTGAGGAGAAACCAAGATTAAAGAGGCAGCCTTTGAAGTTATACTCCTCACCAGAGAAACAAGCATAATTTACTCAACTGCCAAGAAGTTTTTAAAACAAGCACATAATATTTGCCTCTTAACAAATACTGTGATTTAGAGAAAAACCAGAAGAAACTACTGGCAAAAATCTCCTTATCAAATGACACTATATAGTGGCATATAATATCAGTGACATAGGATTTGGAAGAGCAACTACTAACCCATATGCATATCTGTAGTTATATTAGAGTTTAACAAAACTATTGATACACAAAGTATGAATCAACTCAGCATACACAGAGAACTGTATATGAAAGAGAAATGCACAAATTTTAATTCTATTTGTTACTGAAAACCCAAGCTACAGAATAAAATTTCTTTATTTAGTAAGCTGAAAACAGTTTTAACGTAATACTATGTTCAAGTGTATCAAAGAGGTGTCACATGAATTCAATTCCAAAATCTGCTTTCTTTCATAGGATCAATTAGAAACTAACGATATGTCTTTAAAAATTATTAATAAGGTAAAATTCACATAACATAGATGTGAACACTTTTATGTATACAATTCAAGGGTATTTAGAACATTCTTAATGCTGTGCATTCACCTCTATCTAGTTCCAAAATATTTTCATTACCCCAAAAAGAAACCCCGTACCAGTTAAACAAGTCACTCGTATTTCTGTCTTACCCCTGCCCCAGGCAACCACTAATAGGCTTTCTATCCCTATGGATGTGCCCATTCTCCATATTTCATATAAACAGAATCACATAATGGGTAACCTTTTGTGTCTAGCTTCTTTTACTTAGCATAATGTTTTCAAGGTTCATCCATGTTATCAATACATTCCTTTTTTATGCTCAAATAATATTCCATTATATGGTTATATTACATTTTGTTTATCTATTAGTCAGTTGATAGACATTGGGTTTTTCCCATCTTCTGCCTGTTCCAAATAGTGCTGCTATGAACATTCATGAGCAAATTGTTTGAATACTTGTTTTCAATTCTTTTCCCAACCTAGGAGAGGGATTGCTGGGTCCTAGGATAATTCTATGCTTAACCGTCAAAGGAACTGCCAAACGTTTTCTACAGTGATTGAACAATATGCTTCTTGAGCTCAAATCACTGTTGAAGAAAACAGTGAAAAGAGTCAATCTGATCAATTGTGACCACTCAGCATACATCATGTCAGTGCTGTTTTAATAAATGGCAATGAATAAAGACTTGGCTTTTCTACACTTAAATGTAATCTAGCTGTCAAGGGAAAATACATAATATTTTGAGATGGTTACAAATCATTTAAATTTCATAATATTCCTAACTGTAAAATCATTTCTATGGTTTTATACATTGTTCAAGTATCATACCTTGGGTGACAGATTTAATATTTTGAAATGTCTAGGGCTGATATACCATGATTTTTAATGCTAAGGTTAAGTTAAAGATGTCTTAAGAAGTCTCAATATTATGCAAGGAACTTTAAAAGATAGCTAAAGTTAGCGCCAGGTCTGTAGTAACCCAGCACAAATCTTTTTCCAAGAAAATGATTCAGTTTAGGCACCTGGGTTTTCTGAATAGTAAAATAATGATGATGAGGTCATAATCAAAGATAACCAAACACACATGAAAATAAACCACCATGAGTGCTACACAGCATAAACAATAACCAATTCATCAGACATAAAATATAAACATGTAGAGAAAATTTAAAGAAATAAAATGTGGTGTCAAAAAATTGAGCAAGCAACAAGAAACTATAATAATAGTGTCTAAAACATGCCACCAGAATCCTCAAAGGATAAAATAAATAATACAGCAAAAAGAGATTTGAAAAGATAATGGCTACAAATTTTCTAGAGCTGATGAAAGACCCAAATGATACAAGAAGAAAACACACACCCAGCAAAATAAATAAAAACAAATGCACACCAAGTACATTGTAATAAAACTCCACAAACCCAAAGAAAAAGAGAAAATGCGGATCACTGACAAGGGAATGGCATTAGATTGAAATAGACTCATCACCAATAACTTCAGGCAGAAGAAAGTGAAATGGTATCATCAAAGTTGTATTAGAAAATTATCAGTCATAGAAACACATGTCCTCAGCAAAACTACTTTTCAACATGGATTAAAAAAAGGATTTTCAGACAGACAAAAAGTTTATCACCAAAAGACCTACACTAAAGGAAATGCTAATGGATGTACCTCAAGAAGGAAAACAATGCTAGAAGAAACGTCTTAGAAGGCCAAATCATGGTGAATAAACTGGTAAACCAGCAAGCAAATAGAAAAACATTCAAATGCTCAAATATAAAATAAACAAGGACCTCTAGGTGAGGGTTATACTTGAAATATTATATAGACTTTAAATATTATATATTGAGCTGTATACTCATGCTTTGTGTACTGTTTGTGAAATGTTTATTGACAAACGTTTGCTCAAATAATTAAATATTTCCCCCAAATCCCCATTGTTCATATAAAATAATGAAAATATCTTTTTTTAAGAGTAGACCTGTGCAAGAATAACAGCATTAAGATCCAAAAAAAAAGGGAAGCCAGAGTCAAAGATCTGAACAGAGATAATCAGAGTGAAAGCATGTTAAGATCCTTTTATTGTTCAAGAGCAGAGGAAGTTATAACTTAAGACTCTGCTAATACATATGGTAACATTTCCAGAGAAGCCTCTAAAAATAACAGAACTACTGTACAATTTCTATGCCAGCTATGTTTATAAATGGAATAAAAAACAAATGAAACATATATTATTTTTTAAGTCATATAGAAAAAGCAGGAAAAATAAACAATTTAAAGGTAGTTAAAAAATTCCAAATATACCAGTAATCACAAATAATAAAAATGATCATTAATGAATTCAAGAGTTTACAGCCAGATAATAAAACTGAATTAAAAATCAAAATAGAAAGATATTATTTATAAGATACCAAATTCTTAGGTATAGACAAAGGTTCAAAGGTTATACCAGTTATATTCTAATTATATAAACTGGGAGTTGCTATATCAGAAGAGACTAATAGGTTTAAAGCAAACAATATTACTTGGTTTATGGAGGGTCACTATATAATGATAAAAAGTTCAATTTACTAGAAAGATACGATAATCCTAAAACTAATACACACTAATAAAATAACCTCAAAATATATAAAGCAAAAGTTGTCAGAATTTACAAATTTACAAACACAGGAAAATTACAAATCTACCACTGCAGCTAGTGAGATTTCAACACATTTATTTATTGATAGCTCAGACAGACAAAAAAAAATAAAGATCTAGGGGGTAAAACCATTAGCAAGCTTAATCTAATATTAGAGAATATACATTCTTCTCAAGCACGTGGGGAATATTTATAAAAACTGACCACATACTAAGCCCTAAAGTCTTAACACATATAAAAAACTAGGATCACACAGACCACCATCTTTGACAACAGTGCAATTATATTAGAACAACAAAAAATAATTACTGGCCCAGTGCCAGGGCTATAGTAGAGGAACCTGCCTGAAATCCCATGTCCTAACTTAAATATAATCTAAAATGCACCAGTCTTCCACTGGGCAAACAAAAAATTAACCTTACACCACCACTCCCAGGGGGTCAATCTGAGGAGGGAGGATGGTGTTCAATTTGGATTATAAAACAGTCATGTTGTCAACTAATATTTTACAGATGAGGAAAGTGAAACTTAAAATAGTGAGTTGTAGAGCCAGGGTTTGAATCCAGGTTATCTACTGAACCCATAAACTTATCCACTATTTTGAACTTTGTGGTAGGCATTTAATAAGTGTTTGTTGAATAAATGAATAACAAGGTTATCAGGCTTGTTTGAAAATCAGACCAGTAGAATTGATTGAGAGCAAATGAACACAGTAGTTAAATTTTTGATGGGTGTTACTTTGATTGAGTTTGTAAAATGGAAAATTCCTTTTGATATCATACATAGTCCGTTGTTATTTATTTTTAACTTTTTAAATTTTTTAAAGATTTTATTTATTTATTTGTCAGAGAAAGAGAAAGCACAAGCAGGCAAGTGTCAGGCAGACAGAGAAATGATGCTGGACTCAATCCCAGGACCCTGGGATCGAGCCCCGCATCGTGCTTCCCTGCTCAGTGGGAGGCCTGCTTCTCCCTCTCCCACTCCCCCTGTTTGTGTTCCTCCTGTCGCTCTCTCTCTGTCAAATAAATAAATAAAATCTTTTAAAAAAAAAAAAGGGAACTACTTCAAGATAGATGACTCTCCCATCCAAACTCTATCATGACTTAATCATCAGATGCTGGGAAACCTTCAGTTTAGAGAATACAAAAGAAAAGAAATTTCCTTGAAACCTTTCAGTATGTGAGTATTGTAAGCACTCATACTCTAAAGAAAAAGAATAAATGAAGAGAAGTTTCTAATAAAAAAATTAACGAGTTTCCTCTACATGTATTTTCTTGAAACTTTTTAGAGAAGTACTAAAGTTAGTTGATTGTTCCTGATAACACAGAAGAAGCCCTCTTTAAAAGAGAGGAGAAAAGAACTACATAAAGGCATGAATTCTGGTATTTGGCCAACAGCAGTATTGTGACAGGGAAATTTCAATAAGATGCGATGCATGGCATGAATCAGTACAATTGTCTTCTTTCCAGGTATTACTGGAAAGAAACTTCCAGGCATTAAGACCTCCATTAGAGATTTATCTGTAGTCAATGCTTGATTCTCAGGAGTGCTATTAATGATGCCATTCTAAACAATAAATATAGGTTTTGTACAATAACTCCAAAGTTATTCTTTCCTCTTTTTTACAAATATCAAGTAACTATTATGGAAACTATTTTTGATTTTCTAAGGAATATAAAATGTCTCTGAAGCTTGTCTCTCTCTCTCTCTCTCTCAAATAAATAAATTAATTAAATAAATGGGGTGCCTGGGTGGCTCAGTCAGTTAAGCACCAATTCTTGATTTTGCCTCAGGTCATGATCTCAGGGTCCTGAGATTGAGCCCTACATCAGGCTCTGCACTCAGCATGGAGTCTGAGTCTGTTTGTCCCTCTCTCTCTGCTCCTCCCCCCACTCACTCTCCCGTAAATAAATAAATAAATAAACAAATAAATAAATAAATAAAATCTTTAAAAAACAAATGTCTCTGAAGCTGATGAGACTCTTCTTCCAAAAGGAACCACAATGATACACTGTTCACATTCTTATGCATTAATAATCAAGCAAGCAAATGTTAGCTTTAAGAAAAGTTTAAACAAAGCCAAACATATTTAACCTCAAATGGCTGATCATAAAATAGCTTTATTAACTTATAAAACTGAATAAACTCAAGCATTAAAATACAGTATAAGGGGACTTGGTGCTCCATTTTATAGCTCTTAAAAGAAAAATTTTTACATGAAAAGATATATATAAGAATGTTCTAACTATTGTTCAACTCCTAAGGACAATAATCCTTTTTCTTAATCAATGATAGTTAATTTCCTAATCAAACTCTAGTTCATTTCCCTGGCACATATTTGTGTATGTGTGTGTCTATAGAAGTAATCATTACCAATTATTTGGAAGACTTATATTACCCAGAAAGATAATGCAGAGAGAAAAAACTTAGAAATTTTTATATAGCTTATCTCCTGAAAGATTCCATAAATTTCTCTATTAAATACAGACATATGGGGGCCATAAGAATACAATGCTTAACTATTAGCATGGGTTATGAAATCAAACCTAGATTTCAATACCAATGTGCCACTTAGTAGATATATGAAATGACATATATAATTTAACTTGTCTCATCCTCAGTTTCTTTATATGTAAAACAGATAGTATCTACCTAACAGTATTGTTGTAAAGGAGACTGCATACTGAGCTAAACACATGGTGCTATGCATATAATAGGTAGTAGCTGGTAATATTATGTTAATGTTCTCAATGGTATCTAATAAAGTAATGTCTTAGAACAGTAAAAAGATTATTCACCACAATAAGGTGATATTTATTCCCAGGATACAACAGTGGTTCAATATTCACAATTCAATCAATGTCATATACCACATCAACAAAACAAAGGATAAAAATCATTATAATCAGCTCAACAGATGCAGAAAAAGCATTTGACAAAATTTAACATTCATTCATGATAAAAACTAGCAACAAAATGGAATTTAGGGAACATACCTCAACATAATAAAGGCCATATACAAAAAACCCAGAGCTAACATCACCCTCAATGGTAAAAAATTGAGAGCTTTTCCTCTAAGGTCAAGAATAAGACAAAGATGTCCACTTTTGCCACTTTTATTCAACACAGTACTGGCAGTCCTAGCCATAGCAATCAGGTAAGAAAAAGAAATAAGGGGCATCCATATTAGCAAGAGTTAAACTGTCACTATTTGCAGATGACATGATACCATAGATAAAAAACCTTAAAGATTCTACCAGAAACTACTAGAACTGATAAATGAATTCAGTAAAATGGCAGGATACAAAATTAATACCCAGAAATCGGTAGTGTTTCTATAAACTAACAACAAAGTTGTAGAAAGAGAAATTACAAAAACACCACCATTTACAACTGCACCAAAAAGAATAAAATACCCAGGAATAAATTTAACCAAAGAGGTGAAAGACCTGTACTCTGAAAACTATAAAATATTGAAGTAAATTAAAGATGACACAAATGGAAAGATATTCCATGCTCATGGATTTGAAGAATTACTACTGTCAAAATGTCCATATTACCCAAAGCAATCTACAGAGTCAATGCGATCCCTATAAAAATACCCACAGCATTTTTTACAAAACTAGAACAAATAATACTAAAATCTGTATGGAACTACAGAAGACCCCGAATAGCCAAAGCAGTCCTAAGAAAGAACTAAAATTGGAGGAATCATAATTCTGAATTTCAAGATATACTACAAAGCTACAGTAAACAAGAGTATGGTACTAGCATAAAAATAGACACACAGATCAATGGGACACAACAGAAGCCCCAGAAGTAAACCTTCATTTATATGTCAATCTATGACAAAGGAAGCAAGAATACACAGTGGGGAAAAGACAATCTTTTCAAAAAATGATGCTGGGAAAACTGGACAGCTACATGTAAAAGAATGAAACTGGACTACTTTCTAATACCATACACAAAAATAAACTCAAACTGGGTTTGAGAACTAAAACCATAAAAATCCTAGAAGAGAACACAGGCAGTAATTTCTCTGACATCAACCATAACAACATTTTTCTAGGTATGTCTCCTAGGGCAAAAGCAAAAATAAAATATTGGGACTACATCAAAATAGAAGCTTTGCACAGCAAAGGAAACCATCAAGAAAACAAAAAGACAACTTACTCAATGGGAGAAGATATTTGCAAATGATATATCTGACAAAGGGTTAATATCCAAAATATATAAAGAACTTATACAACTCAACACCAAAAAAACAACAATCTGATCCAAAAAATGGGCAGAGGACCTGAACAGACATTTTTCCAAAGAAGTCGTATAGATGGCAATAGACCATGAAAAGGTGCCTAACATCAGTAACCATCAGAGAAATGCAAAATAAAACCACAATGAGATACACCTTACACCTGTCAGACTGGCTAAAATCAAGAAGACAAGAAACAAGTGTTAGCAAGGATGAAGAGAAAAGGGAACCTGTTGATAGAAATGTAATGAAATATCCAGAAATGTTAGTGTTGATAGAAATGTAATGAAATATCCAGAAATGTTAGTGTAGCCTCTATGGAAAAAACAGTCTGGAGGTTCCTCAAAAACTTAAAAAAAAGAAATACTAATAGGATCCAATAATTCCACTATTGGGTATTTACCCAGGGAAAAAGAAAACAGTAATTTGAAAAGATAAATAGCAGCCCTATGTTTACTGCAGCATTACTTACAATAGCCAAGACATGGAAGCAACCCAAGTGTTCATCAATAGATGAATAAAGAAGACATGGTATGGAATACTATTCAGCCATAAAAAGGGATGAGACCATGCCATTTGAGAAAGCATGGGTGGACCTAGAGGGTATTAAGTGAAATAAGTCAGAAAGACAAATACAGTATGACTCCACTCATAAATGGAATCTTTAAAAAAAAGAATAAACAAACAAAAAGCAGAATCAGAACTATACATACAGAGAACAAACTGATAGTTGCCAGAGGGGAAGGGGGTGACAGGTTGGGCAAAATGGGTATAGAGGAGAGATACAGGCCTCCAGTTATGGGAAGTTTAAGTCATAGGAATTATAAGCACAGCATAAGGAACACAGTCGATGATATAACAGAGGTGTAATGGGACAGATGGTAGCCACACTTGTGGTGAACATAGCATAATGCATAAAAACTTGCATAATGGGGGCGCCTGGGTGGCTCAGTCGTTAAGCGTCTGCCTTCGGCTCAGGTCATGATCCCAGGGTCCTGGGATCGAGCCCCACATCGGGCTCCCCTGCTCCGCGGGAAGCCTGCTTCTCCCTCTCCCACTCCCCCTGCTTGTGTTCCCTCTCTCGCTGTATCTCTCTCTGTCAAATAAATAAAATCTTAAAAAAAAAAAAAAAACAACTTGCATAATGTAAATCACTAAGTTGTACAATTGAAACGAAAGTAACACTGTCAACTATATTCCAATCAATCAATCAATCACTTAGGGCAGAAAAAAATGTCATAGAAATCAAGCCACATATTCTCTCTAAAGTTTCAAGATTTTGTTTTTGTTTTTTAAAGATTTTATTTATTTATTTGACAGGGAGAGACAGTGAGAGAGGGAACACAAGCAGGGGGAGAGGGAGAAGCAGGCTTCCTACCGAGCAGGGAGCCCGATGTGGGGCTCGATCCCAGGACCCTGGGATCATGACCTGAGCCGAAGGCAGGCGCTTAACGACTGAGCTACCCAGGTGCCCCTAAAGTTTCAAGTTTACAAATGCTTGCTCAGATCAGAAAAGCAAGGTGCATAGAAATAAATTCTAATAGGCAGGGTAGAGAAACAAGAATAGAAAACTTTGGAGTAAGTTAAACCTTATTTCAAATTCTAGCTTTTTAATCCCTTAAAGTGATGTGACTTTGGGTACACAGGTTAAAGGGGGATAATAATCTATACCTATTCTATTCTATTCTATTCTATTCTATTCTATTCTATTCTATTCTATTCTATTCTATTCTATGATTATTCTGAAGCCTAATCAGGGTAATACATACTAAAAGCCAAGCTTTATATTACATCTATTCATTTAAAAATTTTCCAATCTAAAGAGAAAAAAAGTGAACTTCAGGCACCTTGAAAATTTTTAAAACTAATATTGGTAGAAGTATAATAGCAATGATATTATAATTACATTAATGTGAATACTATGTGGATCAGGAATCAAAGGTATACAAAGTTGACTCTTTTCTACAATTATAAGTTCTTAAACTTTGTACATCTTTAAAAAAATTAAGTTTAAACTGCTCAACAAGAAACAGTGCTAGGAGTACTCTGAGTATTTCAGAGCACTGTAAGGATTAAATGAGACAATATATTTTAAAAAACCATGTGTTAGGGGCGCCTGGGTGGCTCAGATGGTTAAGCGTCTGCCTTCAGCTCAGGTCATGATCCCAGGGTCCTGGGATCGAGCCCCGCATCGGGCTCCTGGCTCAGCGAGGAGCCTGCTTCTCCCTCTGCCTCTGCCTCTCTCCCTGCTCATGCTTTCTCTCTCTCTCTCTGTATCTCTGTGTCTCAAATGAATAAAAAAACAAAACAAAACAAAACAAAACAAAAAAAACAAAAAACCATGTGTTAAACTCTTAAGCACTATACAAATTAAAAGCATTACTATCTTCTTTTGGAAAGACTGAGAAGTACTATCACTTATACTTGACAGTAATTATATCTTCCATATTTTATAGGGCAATATTGATTTCAAACATTAAATCATGCTGTCATACTACATCAGACTATGTATTCCAAGATTTGGTTTAAAGAGTATGGTCACACTTACACAGATTAATCAACACCCTTTCCATTCTATGCAGCTTTCTGAAGGATTCTTTACTTCAGGCTAGATTCTTCTTATTTTAAGTAATCAAAAGGACAAATGAACTTGTGTATTATCTTTATTTTTCATTGGTGATGAACTAGAAATAGAAAAGGTATATTTTACAGAGCAAAAAATATGTATAGTACATATTTATAAATATGAATTATATAATAATATACAGTTATAAAGGGTTATAATTGTACATCCTTTATGGTGACTCAGAATTTGACAGTATTCCTCCACAGAGCTATGTGATATCAGGCATTCAATGTTTTTTGAAATAGTTTTTATTTTCACAGCCCTCTCTATATTATAATCATGTATGTTATATATTAACAACCATTATCTCAATGGATCTTCATATTAAGATGATATTTCTATTTTAATGATAATAAAATAGAAGCCCTAACTACTAGTAATCTGCCTAAGTAAGGTTTTTCCCACTAATCCAAGGCCCTTGAACTCAGGTCCTCTTGAATCACAGATTATCGCTGTTTGCTATCACATAAATTAGCAGGTATGATCATGTTCCCTATGAAACATGGAAAAGAGGCAAAGTTTCCTATGCCTCTGACAAAGAACTCAATTCTAACTGAGTCCTCTCACTTAGTACGAGTAATGATGATGATGATGACACTAGTTACCAATTATGAAACACTTGCTATGAGGTAGGTATTACTAAAACCATTTAGTAAGTTAGAAAACTAAGACAAAAGTTAAATAATTTGCCTGAGGTCAAAACTAGTTAAGTGATAGAATCAGGGCTTAAACTTGTTTTAGCTTTAGAGCAGTCTACTGCTCTTATTTCTAAAATTGACTGCCTTCATATCATCTTCCATTACCTCCATTCTGGGAGAAGAAATAAAGAACACCAGAAGGCAGGCCTAAAAGCCTGAGAGACTTACAGGAATTCTCTGGTTAGAACGTTTTCCCTTCTTATGTCCATTACAAATTTCAGCTGTTTACTCTTAATTAGGTAATCTACTGTAATGGAAAGATCTAGGCTTCAAGTACCAGCTTCTTAAATAACTAGTTGAATGGTACGAGGCAAGTCACAACCTTTTCAAGCCACAGTTTCCCCAGCTAAAAAAGGAATGAAATTATGGATAATGCTGACTTATGGGGATTAAGTAACATTTGTGTGTAAACTAGCTGTCTAAAGAACATTGAGTTTAAATAACTTTTCCTTCCTATGTAGTTCACTTTTGAAAGAATCAAGAATGTTACAATCACAAACAAAACCATTAAACACAAATATATACAAAAATAATATAAATACAGAATGGATAACATTTCATTTTCTTGCAAAATAGCAAAAAAGGTTAGTATTAGTAACTTTATCAATTCAGTATTTAAACTCATCAATATAATTTCTAATGCTAAGTTCTTTCTATATCACATAACAACTTATGTTCTTTATTAAAAAATTAATGTAGCATACACCAAAATCCTTTAATTTCATAATTTCAATTTATAGCTAGTCATCTTTTTAAAGCTACTCCTTTTTTTTTTTGGAAACTTACTAGCATCCTCCCTTCATCCTCATTTTTTTTCCGTTAATTCCCTACCTATGTTAATACTTTTTACATCTCTCCTCCACTGGTCATTTAGTAATAATGAGGAAGCAGGGTTTCATCTTATTATTAGAGTAGTACTTCCAAAACTGGTCCACAAAATATTTGGTCCTCAAGATCTTAATAGAAATTCTACCAAAAAGGATTCCATGGTAAACTAACTTTCAGATATCGGGTTAAATAGTTTTCTTCAGCTTAGAGCATTTAATATGCTAATAAGCATAGTGAATCTCTCAGTAGGGTACAATATGCAGCTTTTCTCAGATTCACAAATCCTTCTGGAAATCCCCACCCTCGAAAACCAAGCATATCTTGCAGGGCAATTTGTGAAATGCTGTGCTGGGAAATTCAAGGCCAGAAGGAGGTGAATCATTAAATCTGCAGAGATCACCTCCATTTTTAAATCCTGAAAACCAGAATTACGAATCCGAAGTATAAAGCACTTCTAAGAAAAATGAGCTTGTAACAGCTGAAGCAGAGGTATCTTATCTTGTCTGAAAATATACCCATTAATCTTCTGTACTTGCTACTTAAATGGAAGGCTAGCAAATACTGATTGCTGATAATGTAAACTTTTTCAAATTTTAATGAACATTTTATACTTTAAAGGTTTAGTTTTATTGGGCAAAATATTCAATTTTGATAAAATTTAAGACCTGAGAGCTATCCTTACTTAAAAAAAAAATTCCAGAGAAAATTCAAGGTAAAGCAAATTTCAACTATATGAATTTTATTATCTCATGTGTGTTCACCATGAAATCAAAGCCACCTCAAATAAAACATTCTCACCTAGGAGTGGAAGAATTTGTGTACTCAAGTTTAAAAGCTCCAAGAAAAGTCATGCAGACATTTAGGGGCTAAACATACTCACCCCTAAATTTTGCATCCCTTTATTTCAGTGTTATGCCAAGAAATATACCTTTTCTATATGCCTTCAGACAAGCACGAATTTATAAATACATGTCTTTCTTACATGCTTACAAGTATATCTGCCTTAAAAAAGTGCCTTTCCCATATACCAACAAGTTAAGTCCCTGCATAGTGGTACAAGTTACAATCAAGAAGACATTTCTTTTTAAGTTTTAATACGTTGAAAACATATAGAAAGTTAAAATGTAAAATACTGAAAATAATTTGGTAAATTTAAAGTTAAGGATTAAACATGAAAGCATGGGACAAAAATGTATGCCTAAATTGAAATTCTATTAATCACATTTTTGTTATATGCTATACTGACACTTTGTCTTCTCTGAAACTAGCATATTACATCTAACTTAACTTCAGAATTAATCCAGTAAGTGCATAATTACTTATAGATTGTGTGTGTATATATATACATTTGAAATGGGAGATTATATATATATATATTTAAATCTCCCATTTCAAAAGTAAAATTTATGAAATATGTAATCCAATATATAATGGCATTATCCTGGCAGATTAGTATCTTTTATTAGGTCTTCTTTCTATTACAATTTTGAAGGTGGTTTTTCATGTTTGATCAAGTGCAGTGGTATACTAATTAGTTCTTTGTAAGAATTTCAACACTTCTCTATAATATTGACTCTCCACTAGGACCGATTTTGCCCTATAAGGTACATCTGGCAATGTAGAGACATTTTTGGTTATCATAACAGAGTTGGGATGTTACTGGCATCTAGTAGATAGAGACCAGGGATGTTACTACACATCCAACAATGCACAGGACAGCCCCGCAAACAAACAATTATCCAGCCCAAAATGTTAACAGTGCCAAGATTGAGAAACCCTGCTCTGTATAGCAAAGTAGTGTGTCCATTCTTAAAAGGAACCATGGTTACATCATTATACAAAAAGTACTCTATTAAAGACCTATTACTCTTCTATTTAAGGCTGCTGTACTAAAGAATGTAACCAAATTATGAACATTTATAGCACAATACTTGAAATAACTTGAGCTAATGAAGGTGTCTTTGCATTAGGAATCTTCACAAGTTAGCCACCAATCCTCCTGTCCATACCGTGCTAGTGATTTTGCATGAAGCTTATGCTCTAGTAAAATTCTTCAGGTAGTGGATGGGAGCAACAATCCCTGAGTTTTCTACATATCAATAAAGATTTTTCACAGCTTTCACACTTCAAAGTAATTTTGCTAAAAATAAATCCACATATCACCCCTTGACTCACATTTTCTTTCCTTGAGTATCTTAAATATGTTACTCTATTTTCTTCTGGAATAAAGCATTACTGCTAAAAAGTCTGATGATAATACGCACTTTGATTTAGAGCAGCATTATCTACAATAGCCAAACTATGGAAACAGCCCAAATGTCCATCAATTGATGAATGGATAAAGATGTTGTATATATAAAGAATGGAATATTACTGAACCATAAGAATGAAGTCTTGCCATTTCCAACGACAGGGATGGAGCTAGGGAGAAATATGCTAAGCAAAATCAGTCTTAGAAAAACAAAGACCGTATGATTTCACTCATATGTGGAATTTAAGAAACCAAACAAGCATGGGGGAAAAAAGAGTGAAAGAGGCAAACCAAGAAAGAGATTCTTAATTGTAGAGCACAAACTGATGGTTACCAGAGGGGAGAGGGGTAGGAGGATGGGGGAAACAGGTAATGATTAAGGATTGCACGAGTTGTGATGAATACTGGGTGATGTATGAAAGTACTGAATCACTCAATTAAACACCTAAAACTAGGATTACACTGTATGTTAACTGGAATTTAAATAAAAACTTAAGATAAATTAGAAAAATAAGTAAGTTATGCTAACAGACAAAAAAGTCTGATGACAATCTTATTTTAAGTTATTTAGTCTTTATGCCTGGTGCCCATAGGTTTTTTTTTTCTTTAAAGTTCATTGATTTTACCAGCATTTATATCAGTTGTCATTGTTCTGGGTCAATATTCTTAGGTATACAGTGTATCCTTTCAATATGCAGTTTCAAAGAAAAACTTTTTTTTAATTCAGGACTTTTTTTGCATTATAGCTTTTAGTATTTCTTCAGTTTCCCTACTATTACAGGGACGTATGTTATTCATATATTGGATTGTCTTTGTTTTCAATATCTGTCCCTTTCTCTTAAATCTTTTATCAATGTTTTTTTTTCCTTTTCATCTTGTATCTCTTTACACATTACCAGTGATGTTTATTTACTCTTAAATTTCTTCTGGATTAGGGTTCATTTTTGAAATTTTATACTTTTATTCTGATTTTTCCTGAGTTCTATCACCTAATTTCTGAGTTTTTCTAATTCCAATTTATGCTTTCCTTTAATATATAATTTTTAAAATTTTATTCAGCTTGTTTTGAAATAGATTATAGTACTTATCTGTTGTGTGGATACATCTTCCTGATTGGCATTTATTGTCTTTTAAGAGGTCATTTTGCTCCTTATTCTTTCTCCTTTATAATAACTTTGTTCAGTATTTTTCTTCTTTAACTTGTTATTCATGTTTAAATGAAATTACTTTTCTTCAGCTTTTAAGGAGGCATCGTTCAACAGGGCTTTTCTAACATCTCCAAGCTCATTATGTTGTTTTTGTGTGGTGTTTTAAGTTAGCAGCAGCTTGCTCAGGGTGCCTGGGTGGCTCAATCAGTTAAGCTACTGACTCTTGGTTTTGGCTCAGGTCATGATCTCCAGATCAGGTCCAGAGAAGGACTCCGTACTCAGCACAGAGTCTGCTTGTCTCTCCCCCTCTACTCCTCCCTCTGTGCACTCCCTCTCTCTCTTAAAAAGACAGAAAGCAAGAAAGAAAGAAAGAAAGAAGAGCAGCAGCTTGCTCTCTCAGATCTCCCAAGAACCCTCCCTTGCTTTTATCTGAATCTTCTCCTTTAATCTCTATGGTCTCTGCACTGCAGTTTGGATTTTTTTCCAGCAATTTCCTCTCAGTGTGGGTTTGTCCTGGAAGCGAGCTTTGGCTGCCATTCTGCAAGTTCATAATGCCTAGATGATCCAACCACTTAAACCTTACCATGTATCATTTGCACCTTTTTTTTTTTTAAGATTTATTTATTTGAGTGAGAGAGAAAGAAAGAGAGAGAATCTCAAGCAGACTCTCTGCTGAGCAAGAAGCTGACACTGGGCTTGATCTCACAACCCATAGATCATGACCTGAACCGAAATCAAGAGCTGTCTGACACTCAACCAAGCCATCCAGGCACCATTCATTTGCACCTATTCTAGTTGCACTTAATTGTCTCAAATTGGTCTGTTGTGTTTTCTTGTAAATACTTAGAGAATATTTTGATTTGTAGTGTATTTTAGGGTTTTCCTATTTTTTAGTCTGTCAGATGATCCATTGTTTCTCTATAGACTCACAGACTGCTCAGTTCTTATAGTTGTGATTTGACCACAGCCTCTGGTATTTAGGGCTCATGAAAATATCTTATCACTTAGTTTTTCATAGATGCTGTCCATGGATGTTTTACTTTGCTCTCTGTGGTAGGCAGCTTCTAAAAAGGCTCCCAATGATTCCTGACTTGTGGCAGTTATTCATGTCCCTGTGTAATTCTCTCTAGTATGGACTAAACTTACTACTTTGCTACTAAGATCAGAATACAACAGAAGTGAGGGGATATCACTTTTGAGGTTAGGTTACATAAAGACTCTGGCTTCCATCTTGTTTACCTTGTTCTGTTCTCCCACTTGCTTGCTCTGATGGAAGCCAGTTACCCAACTTTAAGCTGCCCTATAGAAAAGCAAGAACCGAGGGAGGCATCCAGCCAACAAACAGTAAGGAACTGAGGCCCTCAGTTCAATGGCCCATGAGGAACTGAATATTGCCAACAACTAACCACTTAATTTGGAAGCAGACTGTCCTTGAGTCAAACCCTGAGATGACTGGAGCCCAGGCCAACACCTTGCCTGATGTCTTGATCGAAACAGACTGACTGTGAGACTCTTAGCCAGAGTATACATCCTAATTGCATCCAGATTCAGAACCCACAGAAACTTTAAGATAATAAATGTTTGTTGTTTTAAGTACTAGGTTTTGGGATAATTTGTTATGCAGCCATAGATAACTAGTACATTCTCTTGCAGCTCTCTATGGGATTTAAATATTCAAAACTATCTCGTAAGTCATTTTAAAGACAAATACTACTCTTAAAAATAAATATTACATTTCTCTCTCATTTTCAAGACCAATTTTATAACACTGTGCTATTAGCTAAGCAAAGAAAACTAATACTTTCTGTTTATATATTTCAAAATATACATGTACTCAGCTGTTCAGTTTTCAACAACGCAATTCCTTCTTCCTTTCTCAAAGAAATACTTACAGCAGCATTAATTCCAACATGCATTACCATAAAAATTAGATGCTTTAATTTCCAGCAACTTGAGTTTGCCAAGTAAAGGAAAGCACAGATACTAATCACATTATGTTGCAAATGAATAAAAATTAAACAGAAAACAAAACAAAATAGTACAAAGGTATTCCACCCTCAACAGACAGAAGTCATTCTTTGCCTATTTTAGTTATAGGGAGATTTATTCATATGAAGTCATTCATTCCAAGTTTCTAAAACTCTCATTTGTAGTTATTCTATGTTATAAGGTATTATCATCCCTCTTGCCCCTAATTACAATATAATTTTCATTAGGGATTTGTTCATTTGTTTCATGACTGTATCCTCAATGTCTGGAAAGTGTGAGGCATGCTGTAAGTGCTCAATAGATATCTGTTGAATAAATAAATCTATCAAATAATAACTAGCATTTATTTGGCATTAACCAACTGCCAGGCACTCTGCTTTGTACTTTACACATACTATCTTTTATAATCCTTAAAAGAAATTCTTTTTAATCTTCATTTAATAAAGAAACTGAGACCTAGAGATTAGATAATCTATCCAATATAAACATAGTAAGCAAGAGCCATAATCTTTTTATTTTATTAAAGATTTTATTTATTTATTTGACAGAGAGAGAGATAGCGAGAGCAGGAACACACGCAGGGGGAGTGGGAGAGGGAAAAGCAGGCTTCCCACCGAGCATGGAGCCTGATGCAGGGCTTGATCCCAGGACCCTGGCATCATGACCTGAGCCAAAGGCAGACGCTTAATGACTGAGCTACCCAGGTGCCCCAAGAGCCATAATCTTAATAAGATACTAAAGAATCTAATTTCAAGGCAGTGCCCTTAAAGTCCTATGTTATTATTGCTATTCCCGAAAGTTGATAAACAGCAAGCACTTATTTTTTCAATGGTAGAAAAATATCTCCTCAGTATACATTTTCTCTTGCTTTTAGCTGCACTGTTTCAATAATAATAATAATAATAATAATAATATGGTTCCCAATGACCCTCAGACCATTACGATGACCTAATATTTCCAAATTTCCTACTGTTGACAGTTTTCTACTACATTACATTCTCGTTCAAATTGAGAAAGTCCAGGTATGGTTTTTCTAAAGTCCAATTAATCTACTGTAAACAATAACATAACAGTAACTTTAGTATTTGACGGTATTTAATAGAATAAGATATGATTTTTCATGAAGAAAATGGACTGATTTTTTTTTTTTTTAATTCTTTTCTGGCTACAAATTTTGACAGCGAGAGAAGGAACACAAGCAGCGAGAGTGGGAGAGGGAGAAGCAGGCTTCCCGTGGAGCAGGGAGCCTGATGCGGGGCTCGATCCCAGGACCCTGGGATCACGACCCGAGCTGAAGGCAGACGCTTAACGACTGAGCCACCCAGGCGCCCCTGGACTGATTTTTTAAACGCAGTAATACCTTGTGCTGACAAGGGTATTCTTTATTAGGTATCTTATATACTGTTGGTGAAAGTTAAATTGGATCAATGGTTTTGGATGGCAATTTGGCAATACACATTAAGAATCTTGAAAACATTTATATTCTCTCAGTAATTCCCAATGTAGGAATGTGGAAGGAAATAATCAGATACAGATAAAGACTGACAGATTTATACAGATAAAGATTTATGAACAGGAAAGTTCACTGCATGATTTTTATAATACTAAAGAAAAATGTTAAATGTTTGACAACACAGAAAACTTAAATTTTGATATAAAAATACTGTTATTAAAGTTAAAGACTTAAGGACATAAAAAATTTCTTGTAACTACATTAGATTAAAAATATAATAAAGGTTATTAATGATCTCAATTTTAAAAATTTATTTTTTAAAAGACTGGGAAGAAATATACCAAAACATTATATGTGATTACTTCTGAGTGGGAGAATCATCTTCTAAATAATTTTTCAAAATTTTCCATCTTTTCTATAATTAACCAGTGTTAACTTCAGGATGAAAAAAGAGTCCATTATTCTTTAAAGCATTAAATTTGGATGATTAAATAAGAGTCTGAATTTTAATTTTGAACCACAACAAATTATTATTTACTAAATGAAGTCATTTCATTTAATAAAAAACTATTAAGTTCAAATACTTAATAAAGTACAAATCCTGAAAAGACTAACATTCTTACTGAGCTAAATACATTGAGCAATAAACTACATTTACTATATATAACTATATATAACAGAGCAAATACGGATCAATTCAGACCTTGTAGTCTTTTTATGATATCTCTCTCCCTCCCCTTTCCATCCTCCCCATCTCTACAGCTCTCTGCCTTCTCTATGTACATAACTAGTATCAAAACCAACTCGAAGTACTAACAGACATCCAACTTATGAACATTCTTTTTTATACTGATTGTATATATCCTTGGCCTCTATCCAGATATGGAGGTTAGATGTCCCAAAGTAAAATGAAAACAGCAAATTAACAACATACAAGGTTACCCCACCCTGCCATCTATATCCTGAATCTATAATAACGTGTTCCCTAAAAAAAAAAAAAAAGAAAAAACAGGCTGTGTCTGGGATTTTTTTTTTTTTTTTTTTGGTGCCCCTTTGTGTGGGATTTTAATCACTTATTAGCAAAATGACTGAAGAGTCCAATTTGTTAAAACCTTATCTGTGAATATAATATAAACTTTAGAGATAAGAGTCTCTAGATATAGGACCTAACAATTTAAGACCTCATGAAAAAGGCTGAAGTATGAGCTAAACTAACAGTTAAGATACGTATTAGTTCATCAACAAAGATAAATAAAACACAATACACATGGCACCTCTACTGAAAGAGAACTAGGGGATAAACTCAAGTTGGAGTTTAGTAGTACAATCTGCATATGAAAAAATATTAACTTACTGAGAGAAAATTAGGGTGGCTAGTTAAAATACCTCAATATTCATGCACTGCTTGTGCAATTAGAAGCCCGAAGATATGGAAGCTACAGATAGCACAGCTTTGTAAATTCAATGTTGTTATATCTCCTATATTTTATAGGTAACAGACTCTCATTTCAATGGTGATTCAGTCATTATGAATACATTAATTAGAGCATTAATACTAATTAAACTACAATTAAAATATAACTATCCTCAGATAGGCTAGCAGTGTTAGGTAGCCAAATCAGAATTTTTACCTCTTTTAAAATAACATCTCTACACTATATATATTTATTACACCATGACTTTTTACAATATAGTTTAAGACATTTTTTTCCTTATACAGTTACAGATTTCAGCATACCCCCTCTTTGATATCTATTATCATCACCCTAATTTCCATTTTAAAAGTTACTATGGGAGCATGTGTGGGTTTTTTAAAAATATATATTCCTTGATTTTATGTCTCAGAAGTCTGTTTAACTCAGCAGTCCCTGAGTACCAAACAATTATATTCCTACAATGCAGGATTTTGAATTAAATCTCTTGAGGGCTTTACTTTATGGTGATTTATACAAATATCTATCTTGATCGCTTGAAATAATATTTCTCAAATCTGCCCAAGAAGTCCTTCTTTAAATACTTTATATGTGCTCCTTGAGTTCGGTCAATAATTTGGACACCTTATCTTTCCACAAATAATACAGGTTTAAAATGTAATAAGAACAAAAAGAGAACAAGTGCATTGCATTTAAAATCAAGTGAACTAATTCAATAAGACACTCTGTAGAGCAGTTCCCAAACTTTACCAAGTATAAGAATCACCTGGAAGACTTGTTAAACAGATTCTGCAACCCCAACGTGAGTTTCTGATTCTTGTGGGTCTGAGATGGTCTGAGTGGGTCTGAAACTTGGCATTCTGACAAGCTCCTAGTTAATGGTGATGCTGCTGGTCTAGGGGTCTCATATACAGAACCATTGCCATTGAGTCTCATGAACTGTACTGTCTGAAATAAAAACTTTAACTTATGTGACAAGTTCTCTAATTAGAACTAAAATACAAATCTAATATTTGTAAGCAAATACTGTTGCCTAACTGTATTAATTAGTTACTGGAAGTAAATTCTTTCAGAGAAGGATGGTATCATTTGAATTTTCACCAATCACTACTATAATAACAGAGGTTAATAACATTCTTCAAAAAGTTAACAGTTTACCTGTTAGATATTACTGAGATAAACATCAGCAACGAAGTACTTGTTCAAGCAGAAGATACAAAAAGAGTCCTGAATAACTTACAAAATGAAATGATTAGTTCTTTAATATATTTAAACTATAAGTTGCATCTATCTGATAGAATACAGTATGCTTTTTTACTTTTATTTTAAAGATTTTATTTATTTATTTGACAGAGAGAGAGGGAGAGAGGAGAGCGAGCGAGCGCATGCATAAGCAGGGGGAGGGGGAGAGAGAGAAGCAGGCTCCCCGCTGAGGAGGGAGCCAGATGTGTGGCTCAATCCCAGGGCCCTGAGATCATGACCTGAGCCAAAGGCAGATGCTTAACCGACTGAACCACCCAGGCGCCCCACAGTATGCTTTTACATCAGATATAGCTAAGGCTGAATCATGCCTTCACCAAACCATTTAGTTCATCAGACATTGACTAAGCTAATATGACTTAATATCACTCTCCTGCTTCACATGCAGACAGTTCCAATATGGCAGAGCTTTGTAACACTTCATAATGCCTTCCTTCCATGAAACTACTGATGTTTAAAGAATCAAATTATAAAAATAGGAATGAGAAAAATTTCCTAAGCAGTCAGAAGCCTCTGAGAGAGAAGAAACTGAAAACCTAAAATTATTTTGTCCCTTGGATTCAATGATTAAATTCCATTAAGTGGGGAAAAAATTCCATCAGGTGGAAGGAGGGTGCCCTGACCAAAACCAAAGACAAAAGACAGCAATGAGGTCCTGGATTGAATCAAGTCACTCTGAGGGCAGAAACAGATATTCTGGTAGACTGGGTCAGGTATGGAGAGTAGTGATCTAAAAACAGCTGTTCTAGGTTTTCCCTGAGATAGCACACACCTAAACCTTTCCAGAGCTAAACATTCTGGTGGCCAGCCTATACCCTGAGGAATACTGACCTGAAAATATCATAGTTGAACCAAATACTAGAAGAAAGTATTGTTTTTCCTCAGACCTTCAAGAGTCACTGCTCACAAGGATGAAGGCAAAAATCACCTTAGCCCAGGGATTCTCAGCCTCAACACTATTAACAATTTGGGCTAGATAATTTGTGGGAAGCTGTCATGTACACTGTAAGATGTTTAGCAGCATCCCCAGCCTCTACCCACTCGAGGCCAGTAGCACCCACTATGGCAATCAAAACTTCCAGACACTGTCAAATGTTCCCTGGGGGCCAAACTTGCCCCTTCTTGAGAACCACTGCCCTAGCTTAAGATCAAGAACAGCAGTAAATTCAGAATCTTTTCAAATAATCTAGGTTTTAGCCAGACAATTCTCTGACCATATGACACTTATATACTCACTCAGTAAATGTTAGCTGTTACTATTATTACTTTGCATAAATTGGTTGAATGTGCACTGGCAACAATTACAATCTGAACAACCAGCTTCCTACAAGAGTTAACAAAAAGGTTTATTGGCATGTGGAAGAGAAGGGGCTTCATACTAATCTAAAGAGTTTCAGCACTGCCATATACTGAAACACTAATAGAAAGCCATTGTTTATATTCCAACTGGTAAAAAAGTATGCCACAGTTCATATGTTTAAACACATACACTCCAAACATATGCACACATATGCATACATACACACGAAGAGAAAAAAGAGAATAGCTGACCTACTAACCTCAAAATTTTGTGAGACTCAGATGAGATAGATACAAATGATTTTTGGCAAATATGCTACATAAACTTAAATAAGGTCCCTTGGAAAAAAGTGTTAAGCTAGGATGTAAAGAAGAAAACACAAATGGAAATAAAAAAATCAGCAAAGTCAATCCTAGCTTATACTGTGCAACCTTACCCAAAATGATGCAAGGAACACATAAAGGAACTTTATTCTTTTTTTTTTTTAAAGATTTTATTTATGTACTTGACAGACAGAGACACAGCGAGAGAGGGAACACAAGCAGGCGGAGTGGGAGAGGGAGAAGCAGGCTTCTTGAGGAGCAAGGAGCCCGATGCGGGGCTCGATCCCAGGACCCTGGGATCATGACCTGAGCCCGAAGGCAGACGCTTAACGACTGAGCCACCCAGGTGCCCCAGGAACTTTATTCTTATAATAGATCCTAACATCAAAAGCTAGATCATTAAAAACCTGAAAACAGAAAATTTACTAATGCCGTCAGACTGATATTATAAAATCAGAACCAGTAAGTACAACTAATATTTGTTATTCTCTTGTAACGCAAAACCTCACTATTTGGAAATAAATTCAGATTCATTCATCAATGATTCTGCCTTCAAAGGGTTTGCCTCATTCAGGCCATACAATATTCCTTAAAAACCTGTATAAATTGAAGTCTTATAAACCAGATACAGCATAATGAATCCACGAGAAGTGGATATAAAAAGAAGTTTCTAATCAAAGTAGGGATGCATAATGCTCCCTCTAGTCACAAGAGAAACTAAGTATCTTACTATACTGCCCCTTGATGCTCTTGTCACCCTCTCCACTTCAAGTGTACAGGGTACACATACCCCCAACTAACTCTATTTTCCACAAGAACTTGTAAAGAACTGGTATTGATTTTTCTTTTAATGTTTAGTAGAACTCACTAGTGAAACCATCTGGGCCTGGGGTTTTCTTTGTAGGTAGTTTTTTGACTACTAATTTGATCTTTTTACTTGTCATAGATCTATTCAGATTATTTTTCTTGAGTCAATTTTGGTAGTTGGCATCTTCTTAGGAATTTGTCCATGTCATATAAATTATCTCATTTATTGGCATATAATTGTTATTCCTTTACAATCTTTTTTATTTCCTTAAGGACAGTAGTGATGTCCCATCTTTTCTCTCTCATTCTGGTAATGTGTCTTCTTTTTTTCTTAGTCAATGAGAAAAACCTTTCTAGCTAAAGGGTTTGCCAATTTTCTTGATAATTTCAAAGAACCAGCTTTTTGGTTTTACTGACTTTTTCTATGGTTTTACTATTCTTTATTTCATTTAATTTCTGCTAATTTTTATAAAAAAAATTTCCTTCCTCTTCCTGGTTTAATTTTCTCTTTTCCAGGGTCTTAAAGTAGATTAGGTTACTGACATCTTTCTTAAGTATACATTTAAAGTTATAAATATTCTCCTAAACACTGCATTAGCTGTAGTTATGTTTTTGTATGTTGTGTCATTTTCATTTCTTTTTTGACCCATTGGTTATTTAAGAGTATCTTGCTTAAGTTCTACACATTTGTCAGTTTCCCAGGTTTGTTTGATATCTAATGTCATTCCATTGTGGTTTGAAACTATGCTTTGTATTAATTCTATCTTTTTAAATGTATTGCAGTGTTTCCTGGAAAATGTTCCATGGGCACATTAGAAGAACACATACTCTCCTATTACTGGGTAGAGAGCCCTATAGATGTGTTAGGTATAGTTGGTTTATAATGCTGCTTAAGACAAATTTTTTCATAATCTTCTGCCTCGTTGTTCTATCCAATAGTAAAAATGGAGGTGCTGCAATTATTGTCTGTTTCATTTCTGTCAGGTTCTGCTTCATCTTTCAGGGCTTTGTTGTTAGATGCCTATATGTGTAATTATTATATGTTCCTAATGAAGTGACACTTTTATTGTTATCTCCAATGACATTTTTTTTTAGATCATTTTAAAGTCTATTTTGTCTGATATTAGTATTAACCACTCCAGCTTTCTTATGGTTGCTGTTTGCATCATATTTTTTTTGCCTTCCTTTTACTTCTGATGTATTTGTATCTTGCATCTAAAGCATGTCTCCTACAGAGAGCATATGATTAGATTCTGTATCTATTTTTTATCCATACTGACAACCAATGCCTTTTGATTAGTTATTTAACCCATTTACATTTAATGTCATTATTAATATAGTTAGATATATGTCTGCCATCTTACTTTTTGTTTTCCATGTGTCTCATGTCTTTTTGTTGCCCTTTTCCTCTTTTACTGCTTTCTTTGGCATTAAGTGCATATTTTCTAATACAGTATTTTAATCTTTTTAGTGATTTTTTTAAAGTTATTCCCTTCATGCTTGTTCTAGGGCTTTCCATACGTATTTTATCAGATTCAGCTTCCAATTTATACTAACTCCAGTAAGATATAAAAACATTATTCCTGTATAGCTCTATTCCCCTTTTGTGCTATTGTTCTATTACATCTATAAATGTTACAAACTCAATAATAAAATGTTATCACTCAAACTGTGTTATAATTGTTGTAACTGTTATAATTATTACCTCATATAATTATGACCTTTAAAGAAAAGAAGAAGAGAGAGCAAGCATATGTTTATAGCTTTTATTAACCTCATATTTATCATTTCTGGTTCTCTTGATTTATTCCTATGGATTCAAGTTCCACGTGGAGTCCTTTCTTTAGCTTAACACAGCTTTGCTCCCATAAATCTCCTTTATGCTGTAATGGGCATATATACTACATTTCTATGTGTTACAGGTTTAAAATACATTATATACCTATTGTTTTACACAACTGCTTTTAAAATAAGAGAAGAAATGTATCTTTTATTATTACATAATAGCCTTTACTGATGCTCTTTTGCATGTGTGTGTATTAGAATTACTGCATGGGGTCAACTGCTTTCAGCCTAAAGAACTTCCTTTAGTGTTTCTTGTAAAGCGGGTCTGAGCAACAAATCCTCTCAGTTTTGTTTGTCTAAAAATTTTTTTATTTAGTCTTCCTTTTTTGAAAGATAAGATTCTTGGTTGGCAATTTTTTTCTTTAAGCACTTCTGATTGTGTTATCCCACTGCATCATATCCTCTGTCTGATGAGAAAGTAACTATTAATTTTCTGGGGTTTCCTTGTAAGTGATGAATTGTTTTTCTCTTCCTGCTTTCAAGATTTTCTCCTTATCCTTGACTATCATCATTTTAATTTTGGTATGTCTGTGAATCTCTTAAAATTCATCCTACTTGGAGTTCATTGAGGTTCCACAATATGTAGATTAATGTTTTTCAACAAATTTGGGAAGTCTCACCCATTGTTTCTTAAAGTACTTTTCCTGCTCCTTTCTCTCTTTTCTTGGTACTTTCATTATGTGTATGCTGGGACATTTAATGGTGTCCTACATTTCTCTGAGACTGTTCATTATTCTTCGTTCTTTTTTTCTGTTCTTCAGAATTCATAATCTGTATCAATCTAACTACAAGTAGACTAATTCTTCTGCCAATTCAAGTCTATCACTGAGCCCCTCTAGTGAATTTTTCATTTCATACTTTTCAAACTCAGAATTTCCAGTTTTTTATAATTTCTCTTTATTAATATTCTCTATTTGAAAGAAGTTGTCATTATACTTTCCCTTACTTCTTTAATCATGGTTCTTTAGTTCTCCAAACATATTTCTAACAGCTAATTTGAAATCTTTGTTAAATCTTATATCCAGTCAATTTCACTGGCAGTCTTGGTTGCTTTCCCTTTTTCTCTGGTGTATGGGTCATACTTTCCTGTTCCTTTCCAAGTCTTCTAATATTGTTGGAAATTTGATATTCTAGATATTATACTGTAGCAACTTTGGATACTGGCTGCCTCCCTCTGGGGTTTGTTATTGTTATTTGTTTACTGTATTTTTTCACTGGCTAGATCATTTCACTGAAGTCTATTTCCTCATCCTCCCTCAGTGTGAAGCCCCTGACGTCCTTCATCAAGAGACACAGCCTTGGGTATTCCCAAAGTTACCATAAGATGACAGCAGTTTTGGCAGGGCTCCCTGTCTCTTTCCCTGACAAAACCCAGCTTTAAAGCATCACTACTTGTCAGCTCACTGCTCTATTGTTTTCAATGATGCTCTGAAGCATAAATTGCTCCACAGACTGATCCAAACAAATCTCTGCTCCTTTGAAGAGAGGTCAGTGTTTGAGATTTAGTCTGACCCCAGGAGGTCTCCTTCCAGCTCATTATTTCCCTGGTTCCCTCCAGCAAGCTAGCCAAACTGTAGTTTATTTATCTCTAATGCATCTACCACTCTCTTCCTCATTACCTTTCACAATCTCCACTGTTTTTGAGTACTCTTAAGCTTGGACTTTTCCACAAATTGTTGCAAATAAAGTTAGTTATTTTGGAAGGAGATGCAGAATTCTGTTTTATAATGCTCTGAGCGATGGGTCTGGGGGCGGGGACAGTGGTGCACTATAGAATGACAACCCAACTTTGAGACCAAAATGCCTGGTGGAGTGGAGGGAAAGGGAACTGTAGCCTCAGGTCTTCTCAACTTGTTTCTTACTCCCAGTGTGGAACTGCTACCTTAAGAGCTGAGGCACGATAATTCTCAAAGGCACTGCATACAAGTAGAGTCTCTGTGCCATGAGTGGGATAGCAGAAGTAAGCCCCTGCCTCTCAGCCCCACCTGCCCAGAACTTAGCCTCAGCAACAAGTAGCTGGGGGCAGAATGAGAAATCCTGACATCTTGCTCCTCTCAGGAAGATACCCTTCCAACTAGGCGGTGGGGAGAGAGGGAATCCTGTGTTCTTGGCTGCACCAGTCTGGAATGGAGTTTCCATCTTGCTGAGCTAGAAAAGGGGAGAGAGGAAGCAAGTCTTGGTTCAAATACCACAGACTTTGGCTGTTCTTACCAAGTTTTAGCAGACTTTCTTTCTTCATCTGTGATATACCCTTAGGACCATTTCCAGAGACTTTAAAGGACTGCTATAAAAAGAAATAATTTTAACCAGTTTCACTGGGAAGTGGGTCCACAAGGATTCTTATGCTGTCCTTCCAGAAGTGGGCTGTCCCAGCAAAATCCATTCCTCAACTGTCTCTTAATGATTTCTTAATGCATCTTCCTCACCATCCCCTTCCCCTAAAACAGGAGAGGACTACCAGCAACAGGGGTAAAGAAGTTTTTTCCACACACTGCCAATGAGAAAGATATATGAACTATATTTCCACAGATACATCCTATAGCACGTATCACCACCCTCCCCAGAACCCAGTTTGTTGGTGTTTTTAGTCATTTGTCATTCCTGCCCAATCATTAGAGATTTCCTCATTTACTGGATTATTCAAAAGCATGGAAAAATCTTATCTTACAGTAACTCTAGAAGAAACCATTTAAACAAAAATTAAAGTTATACTCCCCTAAACAGACCTCTTTTGTAAATAGAGGTTTTCATCCACCTCATTTCCCCAAAGAAGAAAATATCCATTTATTGAAGCCAGGCTTATAGGTTGTCTTTAAGTCATTTAAGATACAATCATTTGAATTTAATTACTAAGGGAGATCTTAAATATATAAAACTGCACTTTGTATAATAAACTAGTATCCAGAAAAAAAATAAACTAGTATTCATTTCCACTAGAAATTCCAATTTACCAAAAGGACCTAAATGATCAGCAAAAATATATTCAACAGGATTACTTTTCTGTATATAACAAAGGGAGAGGGGAGGGAAAATAGCAAGCATGTTATTTTGAAGCTGAAGTGACACATTAGTCTTATGTTAGAATATTAGAGTTAGCTGAACTTAGAGTTACTTACAAGATACTAAATAATTTCAGTATTGAAATATTAAAAGCAGCAGGTAAGTATATACATCAAGGAATAAATCTCATTCATTTACACTATCTTTAAAGGATGAAAACTATCTTTAGATGTGTGATGTAAAAATTCTTGGGGGAAAAAAACCCTAAAAAGTATGCAGTTAGGGCATCTAAAAATATATTAACTGAAGCCCATCCATTAAATTGTACATCATAAATCCTCAAAGCAAAGAGTGGAAAAGCTGGGACTTCTAATTTCAACCAAGATAGAATATAGTGGTCAGAGTTTATGGAAATCTGGATCTACAACAAAAAATAAGAGAACTGTAAATGGTAACAATGTGAAAAAATACATGAGAGTTCTAAAAAAAAAAAAAAAAAATTAAGTCTCTTTAAATATTTAAATCTCTTTAAAAGATAACTTTTTAAAAATAACTATTATGAGTGCTTAGTTTACAACATAATAAAAGTAGAATATAAGAAAATAAAAGTACAAAGGCCAAAAGAAGAGAAATGGAAGTATACTACATGTGTAATACTATTAGATGGTAGATTATGGAAAGTTAAAGCAATCTCTAAAACAAAGCGTTATAGCCAGTACACAAACCCAGGAAATAAAACTGAACCATAAAAATACTCAATTCAAAAGATGGCAGAAGGGGGAAAAGAAAACAAAGAGTAGGTGAGACAAATAAATTCACAGCAAGATGGCAGATTTAAACCTAACTAGATCATTAGTCACATTAAATGTAAATGGTCTAACTATCCCAAACTAAAAGGCAGAGATTATCAGAATAGGAAAAAAAAAGGACAACCCAACTATACTGTGCCTTTGAGAAATGTACTTTAAACAAACAAACAGTTTAAAAGTAAAAGAATGGAAAAAATATAAATACCATGCTGACATTAGTCAAAAGAATGAGGAATGACTATGTTAATATCAAAGTAGATTTCAAATCAAAAACATTACCAAGGATAAAGATCATTTCTTGGTCATAAATGGGTCATTTTACCAAGAGGACATAAAATTAGAAACACCTATGTGCCTATTAAGAGAGCTTCAAATATATATCAAACCTACTAGGATAGCTAAAATTAAAGACTGATCATCAAATGTTGGCGATAATGTGGATCACCTAGAACTCTTCTTTTACACTGCTGATTTATGTAAAATGTTATAAAAACAGTTTGACATAAAAAGTTAAACATACTTATTACCTAGCCATTTACCTAGTCATATTACCTAGCCATTACCATATTATCTAGCCATTTCACTCCTAGAGAAAAGAAAGTATAAATCCATTAAAAAAAGATCTGTATACAAAAGTTAATAGTGGCTATACTTATAATAGCCCCAAAGCAGAAATAATCCAATCATGGCATATGGCATAGCCGTATAATAGAATGCTACTCAGCAATAAAACAAGAATGGACTTTGATACACACAACACAGATAGATCTCAAAATAATTTTGCTGAAAGAAAATAGACAAAAGAAAAGAAAAGAAAAAAGTACATAGTATATGATTTCATTTATATAAAATTCTAGAAAATGCAAACTAATTTGTAATTTTTAAAAACTTAGTGGTTGCCTGGGATGCGGGTGAGTTGGGGTGGGGAGGGAAGGATTACAAAAGGGCACAAAGAGACTTTTAAGAGTGATGGATATGTTCATTATCTTGATTGTGGTGATGATTTCACAGGTGTATACATATGCCAAGGCTTACCAAAATGGATACTTTATACATGTTCAGTTTACTGTATATCAGTTATTTCTCAATAACTTTTAAAGAACATACCGAAGACAAAATTAAAAAAACAAGCAACAATTTGTGAGAAAAAAATATGTGCAAATCATGTATCTAATAAAGAATTTATATCCAGAATATTTAAAGAACTCAAAAAATGCAGTAAGAAAACAACCCAATAAAGAAATGGGCAAAAGACTTAAACAGATACTTCACCAAAAAGGATATACAGATAGCAAAGAAACATGAAAAATGCTTAACATCACTAGTCATTTAAGGAAATGCAACTTAAAAGAACACTGAGAGACTATTACACATCTTTTAGGATGGCTAAAATTAAGAAACTAACTAACAATAGCAATCCCTAGCAAGGATGGGGGGCAACTGTAACTCTCATACATTGTTGATGAGAATATAAAAATGGTTCAGCCATTTTCAACAACAGTTTAGCAGCTTCTTGGTATTTACCCAAATGATGTGAAACTTCTATTCACACACAAGCTTATATAAAAATGTTTATAGTATTTCTAATCACCAAAAACTGGAAGAAAAAAAAAAAATCTCCCTCAACTAGGAAATGATCAAAGATCTGCAGTATATCCATACAATGGAATATTACTTAGAAATAAAAAGGAATGAACTCTGGATACAGGCAATATATGTGAATCTCAGAAGCACTGTGTTAAGTAAAAGAAGGTGGCCTGAAAGGCTACATATGGTATAATTTTGTTAATACAATATTCTTAAAAAGAAAAAATTATAAGGTATAAACCAGATCGGTGCTTAGGACAGAAGATGGAATGCTAGGCTACCTACAAAGGACACAGAACAATTTTGAGGGTGATGGAAATGCTCTCTGTATCTTCATTCTGGTAGTGCTTATACAACTATTCTCATGTGTCAAAATTTACAGAGCATAAGAGTAACTTTTACTGTAAATTATATTTAATAAAAAAAAAAACAAAAAATGGTTGCACTGCTTTAAATAATGTCAAGCAAAAAAAACTCTAACTACATAATTCCAGTAATTTTCTAATCTGTATGTCTTTTCTTCTTCATTTAATACAATCATTGCTTTGGGTTCCACCATCAATTATAATCAGAAAGTACAGACTCTGAGGCAAAGGCTAGGATCTAAAGATTTATTACTAAAAATAAATTTAAATAGTTAAGCAGACTAGTCTTTCAGATAAAACTAGATGAGAAATAATGATCACTTAACCTGGTTTAGGAAGCTGGAATGATTTATTTTCTATTATCACATCTGAGTGCAAAACACACAAGCATGCAGTAAATAGCTGTTCAGTGATAATTTCTATTTGTAATATTCCACAAATATTAAATATTCTAAAAACAAAAACGTTCTGTGTAGTCATCCCAAATATACCCCCCCAAAAAACCTGAGAAAACTCATGAACTATATAAAAGTGACGAATTCTGACTCAGTTCTCTCATTAATAACAATCTCTAAGTTTCCTTCTTCAATTATTTCCCTACTATTCTGCAGGCAAAACATTTTATGACTTAAATGGAATTTATTGTTGTTAAACTACGTGAGTATAATTTTTGTCTTACAGGGTCAATAGTAATCCACAATTCTCAAAAACCTATTAAGTTAAAACTTCCCATTGGAGAAATTATCCTGGTCCTTCCCCCACAGTACATATATAAAACACTTAAGTGTACTACCCAGGACACAGTAAACACTCAATAAATGGTAGCTATTATAGACCACAGTATGTTAGAAATCAATTATTCTATTATAAATGGTATTCAAAGTGCGAAAGACCTATGCGATCTGAAAATGCACTGTAACCAGAACAGCACAAGTTTATGCTTGAGGAAAGAGACATAAATTGTTAAAGATACATTTATTTTCTTCTTATCTATTCATAAAAATACTCAAATACTCTAAGATGTTCTGAGAACTTGAAAGAAATTTAATAATTACGTACATGAAAAAGTAAGATAGGGCTTTTGGTTCCTGAAAAGGCAAAAGGCCAGCACCGTCTGCTGGTTGTTGGTGCCTTCCTATGAACTCGACTCGAGCTGACAGTAGATGCTAGCTTGCTGAATTTCAGAATATAGTTCAAAAACACTTGAGCACACAGATAATGGTAGGGCATGGTTAGGGAGTCACAGAGCATATGAAAGCCAGCATCCACTGATGGGGAGAATAAACTGGGGTTAAGAATTCTAGCTATGTGCCTTTTTATTAGGCTGGATTTTCTTAGGTAGATTATTGCCCATGCTACCATTACCTTAGTGTAGGAAAACAGCTGAAACAGCCAGACACCAAGGACTAAAACAAATGGAAGAGAGGGAGGCACCTACTGATATAAGTAGTGCCTGCAGAGAAGTATCCCTAAGAAACAGAAGCCATGTGTGGGTAAAATGCCAAGAATGGTGGAGCTCAGTGTATGTCCATCTCTCGCTCTAAATTCACCAGCATCTCAGGATTATAAAAAGAGTATCAAATAAGAGAAAAAATAAGGAATATTTGAGAATCATTAATAGAGGGAGGGAAGACACCCAAACCCACATCCACACCTACATGCACAGAAAATAACCTTTGAAGCAGAACTAACCTAAAGAAGAATTTTAAACATTCGTAATATATAGACTTGGAGAGACATGAAAAAATATTAGAAGCATAAAGCAGGAATAAGCAGTTAAGAACAAAGAAAATACTGTCTATTAAAACATATGTAATCATCAAAATAAAGAATTTTAAAATGGTTTGGATAACAGAATGGAAAGAACTGAAGAACAATGTAGTAATCTTTAAAACTAAGTCCAGGAAACGTCCCCTAGAGCAGCAGAATGAGATAAAAAGATGAATACTAAAAGTTAAAGTCAATGTGATACAGAGAAAGTAGTATAAGTATCAGTATCTACCTAACAAAATTCTATAAACAAAAGAATAAATGAAGAGGAAGAATTTGAAAAAATAACGGCCAAGAATTTCACAGAATTCAACATGAGATCTCAGACTGAAATGGCTTAGAGCGCTAAAAATATAAGAAAAAGAGGCACCTGGGTGGTTCAGATGGTTAAACATCTGCCTTCAGCTCAGGTCATGATCTCAGGATCCTGGGATCAAGCCCCACGGCGGCCTCCCTGCTCAGCCGGGAGTTTGCTTCTCTCTCCCCACTCCTGCTCGCTCACTCTCAAATAAATATCTTATATATATATATATATATATATATATATATATATATATATATATATACACACACACACACAAGAAAAAGCCTATACCTAAACATGTTAGAGTGAAAGTTAAGCCTTTCCAAAACCAATCTATATATATATGACATATATCTCAATATATATATATTGAGAGAGAGAGAGAGAAAGAGAAAGAGAGAGGAGGGCCCTTCCAACAAGGGGGAGGGAAGAGGTCACATACAAAAGAACAAGATTAAATATCAGATTTTTTTTTTAAAGATTTTATTTATTTATTTGACAGAGAGAGACACAGCGAGAGAGGGAACACAAGCAGGGGGAGTGGGAGAGGGAGAAGCAGGCTTCCCGCGGATCAGGGAGCCCAATGCGGGGCTCGATCCCAGGACCCTGGGACCATGACCTGAGCCGAAGGCAGACGCTTAACAACTGAGCCACCCAGGCGCCCTTAAATATCAGATTTTTCAAGAGCAACAAACACCAGGCCAACAAGAGGACAATGAAATCTTACTCTCAAAATATTGAGAGGAAAAAACCCTATACTTAGAATTTTCTATCAAACTAAATTATCACTTAAATGTGAGTGATAAAGATATTCTAGGCATACAATCTCTCAAAGTTTACCACAAAAAGACCTTCTTTCAAAGCTTCTGAAGAATGTAATCTGGCAAGAAGAGAAATGAACCCAGACAAAAGCAACAAAATATGGGAAGTAAGGGAAAGTTTTAGAAGGTTTATCTTCTTAAAAAAAAGTATAATTCAGGGGTGCCTGGGTGGCTCAGTCAGTTAAGTGTCCGACTCTTGGTTTGGGCTCAGGTCAAGATCTCAGGGTTGTGAGATCAAGCCCCACGTGGAGCCCACTCCATGCTTAGTGTAGAGTCTGCCTGAGATTCTCTCTCTCTCTCAAATAAAATAAAATCTTTTTTAAAAGTGCAATTCATAAAAATAAGTAAAATTACCACATCACCCTATTCCAAACTAGGGGTGACAAGGGGAGAGTATGCTAAGGTTCTTGGTATTTATTGGGCAAGAGAGGAGAGGATACAGAGATTAAACTCAGATACTGAAAGGATACAATATAAAATGGCAGAGATAAACTTTAATATATCAATAATCACATTAAATATAAATGGGTTAAACTCAAAAGACACATTCTTAGATTAAATGTAAACCCAAGATTCAACAAAAATAAAAAATAAAGGGACAAAGAAAAGTATCTGAAAAATATGGACCAAAAGAAAGCGACGATTAATATCCAAAGAATTAAACTTCAGTGGGGGGGGGGGGAAGCCATGAGAGACAAGTAGATATATAGTGGTAAAAAGTAAAAATGAATATGAATATGAAGCCTCAATGTACATGAAGCAACAACTGAAAATTTTGGTGCATAAGTAACAGACCAACAATTTTAACTGGAGGCTTTTACATGCTTTGAAAAAGTATGAAGCAATAAAAAAAGATCAAAGATTTGAAAGATTTGAAAAATACCACCTTGAAAGACTGATGACATGACATAAATGACATTACAACATAGAATATATTATTTTTGAGCTTACACAGAACATTTATAAAAATCAATCACAGAATAAGCCACAAAAGATATCTTGATACATACCCCCCCATCAAAATACAGACTATGTTTGCAAAGTTTAAGGCATTAAAATTAAAATCAAAATAAAGATAACCAAAAGAGAACTTTAAACACCTTTTACCTAGAAATTCATCTGTGGATTAACTAAAGAAGAAATTCTAAATATAATACTTAGTAGAGGATGATAAACATATGTCAAAAAATGTAAAATTTGGCTAAGACTTAAACATAAATGTAAAGATTTGAAAACATTTATCAGAAAATAGGAATTATTAAAAACAAGCTCCAGAATACTATCAAATAATATCATATACATGAAAAAAATGCTTATTTGGCTATAAACTTCCTAAACATGAAGTATTACTTTAAAATTACAGTTAAAATTGTTTCCTAATTTAATTGCTTTACTTGGAACTCAAAATAAAAAGTATTACACTAAAAGAAGTGTCATTCATGTTCATGTTTCTAAAAGGAACTGTCATCTATGCTCATGTTTTTATATACCAAATATTACGGGGTCTATAAAAATTAATGTATTTATCTGAATAGATACATTTTCCTTTATTTAAATAAGATGTATATACCAATTATCTTCACAATTTCAAAACTATAGTAATTTAATTTTGAAATAAGACTTAAAATCTCCCAGATCATACTGCAACTGAAGTGACCTATTACACCAAATCATTTTTTCCTTTCATAGAAAAACAACTAAAATCAAAAGTACTCATTTTAATAAACCCCTACTTGACTTTACTTTTTTGATAGTCTATAAATCAAGTATTTGCATATCAAATCATATTATATTCCCATACATGAATATGTAAATCACTGATTAAGTAATTCAATACATACTCAGACATCTTTGGGAACTGAATGTCTTCATTTAAATTAATACACCATAAATTCTTAAACCCATAGGTTACTTATTTACAGAGAATCAGAATACAATGTACTTCACTTGAAGTTCTGTGAAGTACAATCTATTCTTTTGGTGATAACTCAGAAGGCACTTCAGCATCTGGAAAACTACCTCAGAATAATGAATGACAGAGGCTGCTAACTGTCTACGCATACACTCACACATTCTATGTATACCACATACAATGTATATATGTATGTATAATCTATGTGTGTGTGTATCTGTGTGTGTTCTTTTCTTTTATCTCTATGCAACAGAAATTTCAGCAAGACATTAATCTGTCTGTGACTTTTGGGGAAATGTATGAAAGTGTCCCCAATGGCTTGTTATATAATCAGTTTTATGAATGTTCTGTGAAAGCTCAAAGACTACATACATATTCCAGCCTTCCTTGTGTGACATAGTTCTGACCAATGGAATGTAAATGGAACAGGCATGTGCTCTTAAGACAAAGAGTTCCTCTTCTCTCTTTTTACTCTGTCCTGCTGGCTAGAATGAGGAGGATCTATCCACCTATATCTGGTACCATCTATATATGGAGCAGCCATCTATATATGGTACCATGAGACAGAAGCCATATGTACAGGATAGTAAAGAATGGGCTGAAGGCTTTGTTTAGAGCTACCTTATCCGTCCTGGAGTATTTATGTTTGTACGGTTTCATTTGAGAGAAATTTATGCCATGTGTAAGCCACTGTTATTTTAATGTGTATAAAGGAAATGAAACCAGTCTGGAACATCAGTTGTTTATATTGCAGTGTATTAGAAAGTCTAAGAAAATGGATGAATCTACCCCAACTTAATGAAATGTCCTCAAAGTTTGTTTTCCTTACTAATAATTCCTAATATATGCCCAATTATTTATCTTTTACATTTTCCTCAAGAAAGGAATATGTGCTATGTCAAGAGACAACGTAAGCGGTCTGCTTATACAGATTCCAGAAAAACCAAAAGTTGTGTTGTCTTCAGGGATCACACTTTGTCAATGAAAATACAGTTCTTCATAAGGAACTGATAAATGGAAATTCATTATTGTGATCTTTGCATATTCACTTAAAGGGCTATATTAGAAAAATATTGCACAGCAAACATCTTTTTCATTGGATGTCCTTGCTAATATTAACTGAATATAAGACAATTTAACAACTTAGAAGGTCTAATTGAAATGCTTTCTCACATTGTGTTTCAGAGGACAACAGGAAGAATCTGTAATGAAGTGTTAAAGTCTAATCCTAAACAACTCTCCATACTAAATATTTGCTAAATCACTTATCAAGCTTCATAACCTTCAGACTTTAAAAGACTCTTCTCTCAAGACACCCTATTCTGCCTTAGTATAGTAACTGCATCTTAAATCAAAGCCATTAAAACTTAGCTTCTCTCTTTTTTCAACCAAGCTATCTATGATTAATCATGTTTCCCATGCATCCCAGAACTGGGAAGGCAATGGGCTTTCACATCTATCTTAGTAAGTTAAGCATTTTTCAAGACTATCCCAGCTGGGTCTATTTTATCTAGCAAGTTTTTTGCTGACAGCAGCATTTTCTAAACTTCACAGTAACCCTGTAAGCAGATATGCAAGCTGGGGGCTGGTAAGACCAGGAGTAGAAGGAATGGGACAATATGTGCTCAATGTGTTTGGAAAATTCCATAGACTGTCATAAGACACATTATAAGCACATTAGTTTTGAGAAGTGTTGCAGAAAAAAAACCATGTTTAACTCTTCTAACAAAGTTTCCAAACTGTATTTAAGTCAGAACACTTTTTCCCATAGCCCACCTAATTAAGAGTTTGAGAATACTGGCCTAAAGACCTTTGTGAAGACAACCAGTCCTCAGCCAATCATCCCAAATTGTGCAATGAAAGAGGACTTGATATTTATTTCTTCAGGAGTGTAAACTCCTTCTCATAATAATGATGCAGAGAAAGGACTGGACTGAGCTATTCTCCTTAACTCAGGCTGCGGTTTGGAAGGCTGACTCCTCCCTGCTGGGCAGACAGGGGAATATTCCTGAATTTTCTCTGAATATTACAGAGAAAGCTCCATATTTTGTCCATGTCACGACTTCCTCTGCTCTTACAAGCAAAAGTAAACCCATTCCTTGGATGTTACAGGTAAAGAAGCACGGAAAAAATCACCTTCATTCTAAATACTGGATTATCATCATTCGGGAATACCAGTCCTCTCTTTATTTGTAGTCAGAATGTTGTTCAGTTACATATTTCTTCACATATTAAAATGAGTTAGAGTGAAGGCAATTTTTACTAGTCCTAACCTCTGTAATCACTATTTGAAAATCACTTATAAATGAATACAGAAATGGCCAAATCAAATCAAATCAAATCAGTTTATCGTCAAAATAAGACTCCAAATAATGACAGAGCACTATCAGGAGAATTTTGATAAAGATATGATCCTATGCACATCCCACCAGACCATTCTCCTCACTCCTAAGCACCCTTTCCAAAATAATTTCTTTTTCTTAACCTCACATAATAGTCACACCCTAAATTAGGAAACACATTCTAAAGAACTCTAAATCTAACAAATATGTTCATCTATCTTCAGTTCAGCCTGTTTCTGTCATGAGTATATCTATTTATCCCCACTAGATCCTATCTCACATGGTTTTAGAAAAATAGAAAGGAAAATGTTCCAATTATTTGAGCAAATAAACAGAAGTGCTAAGTTCCAGAGCTTAGGGGAAAAAGTGAACTCAGAGAGGAAGTTGTAAAAAGTTCCTTCCAATATAGAGATAGAAGATAAACTGAATTTACATATAAAGTGAATCTACATATAATCTAAAATCTTACATGACTGTGAACTAATGATGGATCTACACTCAAATAAATAAAATGAAGTGCAGCAATAGTTTATCAAATGTGCCAGGAACTGGAATTCTCTATTAACCTGCTCTTCAGTAAGTTGACAGTTCAATGAAAAGTGGTATTTATAACAACTGTAAAGATACAAGATTCTGAAGTACTTTCTGAATATGACTTCCTTGTCTTATATTTTAAGAAGTAAGAAGTTTCCCCCCCCAAAAAACAAACACACTAGTTTGAGAAGATAAATGAACCCCATGTTCAGTGCAGCATTATTTACAATAGCCGACACATGGAAACCACTTAAATGTCCATCAACGGATGAATGGGTAAAGCAAATGTGGTATATATGTACAACAGAATATTATCCAGCCATAAAAAAAATATGAAATCTTGCCATTTTGTGACAGCATGGATGGACCTTGAGGGCATTATGCTAAATGAAATGTCAGACAGAAAAAGATAAATACCATATGATCTCACTTACATGTGTAATCTAAAAAATCAAAAAACAAAAAACACCCTGAGCTCATGGATATACAGAACAGACTGGTGCCTGACTGAGGCAGCAGGGTGGGGCGGGAGACAAAATGAGTGAAGGAAGTCAAAGGTACAAATTTCCAGTTACAAAATGAGTAAGTCAAGGGGATGTAATATATGTGACTATAGTTAATTCCATACTGTATATGTGAGAGTAGCTAGGAGAGGAGATCTTGAAAGTTCTAATCAGAAGAAAAAAATAGCTATGTATGGTAGCAGATGACAACTGGACTTTATTGTGGTGATCATTTTACAATACAAATACTGAATCATTACATTAAAACTAATATAATGTTATGTCAGTTATATCTCAAATTTTAAAAAGGTGAAAATAAGAATAATTCACATTTATCTGAAAACACGATAAAAATAATATCCCATTCTCTGATCAAACCAGACAAGTGTGTTTGCCATTTCTGTCACTATTTGCCCCTATCTCACATCTATCCCAGACACCAATGTAAGATTAATGTTCCCCAAATATCATTTTCATCAAGAAACTGTTCTGTTAAAAAACAAGTAAACAATACAAATCTCATATCCTCACTATATACAGAACGATAAAGGTCAAACATCTTGATCTGATTTTCAAAATCCTCCATGATATACTACCAAACATTGGTCTCCATCTTACCTTACCCCAAACACATGCACAAACCCTCTGAGGAAGCAGGGTTCATGAATATAATTAACATACATTGTGCATACTCTCATTTCCTCTTTTCCTCATACCTAAAAATCCTCCATCTTCCTTTTTTTTTCCCCATCTGAATCCAACTGGTCTTTAGGTGCCAAGCTCGAGACCTCTTCCATAAACTCCTCCCTACCCTCAAATCAAAGTGATTTCCTTTTTTCCTTATTTCCAATGACCCTTTCTCCTCAGTGTTCATTAATTCCAGTAGCCACACATTAACTCCTATGCACTAATAATCACTGTGTTATGATGATGTGGCTACAAAGCTACATAAAACTAAGTCCCTATTTCCTTGAGCTCAAAGTGCAATATGGGAGACAGACCTGAAAGAAATATATTACAGTGGTGTCTATAACAGAGGTATTAATGGTAAGAAAAGTGGGATCATAAGGATCACTTCAAGCAGTTTGGGAAGATAAGAAAAGGCTTTTCAGAGAAGGTGAAATTTATGTTAAGTTTCAAAGATGGGTAGGAGTATGTCAGGCAAAAAAGAAGGGAAAGGAATTCCAGGCAGAGAAAACAGCACATGCAAAGGGAGAGAGGCGAGAAAAACTTGGCATGTTTAGACCACTATAAATAGATGAGCATGGCTGGAGTTCAGAGCACATTAACTCAGTCTACCAACACTTACTGGCTTCCCATTCACCAAGTTAAAACAAATGAAAAAGCGTGGTATCTCTTTAAAGAAAGTACAAGAATATGGCACCCAACTGGTTGGCACAATTAATCCAAACAAAACAAGCAGTATTGAACACTTATTATGAACTATGTACCTAAGACAGAGAATAAAGAGCATAGCTCTTGCTCTGAATGAGCTAACATTTTAGCAGGAGAGAGTCAGCTTTTGGTAGACAGATTTTAAGGTTTAATCCTTATGACAAAAGACTAGGAGAAAACGCACTACAATATTAATTGTGCTCACTATTTTCCCCTTCTTTGTATTTCCTAGATTGTGTACAACAAGCAAGTGTTACTCTACTTTGATAATTATGGAAAATAGTTTATAACTGAAATAGTACAAAAGTTGACACCTGATGGGTTCTCAGTAAGTTTCTGAGTAGGTATCTACTGATTAAAGTCTCAAAAATTTTAGATGTGCAACTTTAGATATCCAAAATATGGCTACTTATCACCACCTTAAGAGCTATGATCCTTGTTGGTACAAACGACCATCATTTCTCACCCAGATTATTTAATTAGTTCCCCAACATGTCTCCTTGCTTCTGGCCCTGACCGCCTCCCCTTCATCTATACATAACAAAGCACCTTGAGAGATCCAAACAATGGCACATCATCCTCAAAATCCTCCAATGGCTTCAGTATAAGGCAAAGACCTTACAAAGGCCCTACAAGATCAGCTACCAGCTCTCTATCTCTGGTTTAATCATCTCCAACTTCTCTTTACTAACTTTAGCCACAATGGCCTCTTCACTGTTTCCAGGCATGCTCCGTTGCTGTCTGTTCACTCTTATCCCAGATATCCACCTGGTCTTCTCCATCTCCTTTGAGTCTTTATTCAAATGTCACCCTCTATTATAAAGACTTTTCCTGCCCACTCTATCTAAAGATGTTACACTCTCTCCATCCAAAAACTACCTCCTTTATTTGCTTTATTTTTCTCCTTGAACTTTTCTGATACACTGTTTTTACTTATTTGTGTACTATCAGTCTCCTTTCCTGAGCTCCAAAGAGGAAGATTTTGCTGTTTTCATCACTGACTTATGTCCAGTGCATAGAACAGTGTCTGGCAAATGAAAGATGATCAATTGTTATTCACTGAACTGAATAAAAGACAGTATTTTGCCTAGTGGTTATAAATTTGGTCTCTAGGGGCAGAAGACCGCGATCAAATTCTAGCTCCACCACTTTGCAGTTGTGTGACCTTGTGAAAGTTACTTAACCTCTCTAAATCTTAGTCTCCTCATCTATAAAATGAAGATGATGGTTATCAATCTTATAGGATGGTTTTGAGGATCAGAATAATGCAGGTGAGCACAGTACCTTGCAAATAGTAAATGTTCCATAAATGTTAGCTATTACTATGATAATAATGAACATTCCTGACTCTCAAAATGTTTCCACTGAGTTATTACATCATTTCCAGTATCTATTTTTTTCAGAAATAGTAGTTACTTTGCAAAATCCTTGGATTTTCACCTGCTAGTCTGAAAAAAATCAGTATTACTTTGGGTCAACTCTTACCTTACACAAGATTCTATTCTGTTGTAGTTTATAAAGAGAGATAGGGAAACATTAGAGTCTATTTTACCTAAAAAAAAATAATAAGTGCTATATAAAACAGCACAAAATGCCACATTTATCACAATGTTAATATATACTCTACAACTAGAACTGACTCTTGGTACCTGTTTCATAAAACCACACAAGAAAAGGTAAAGCTTAGGGGATCAATGGAATGCTATACTTCTAATTCTGTATTTTAAAATTGTTCAATTCTTTCAGAATTTCCAAATTAGATTTTCATTTGGCTGAGAGGCCCACCATACCCACCTGGGTTCACAAGGATCTCCCCAGTGGCAGACGATCTGATTTGGTTCAACTATAATGTATCAAATATCGAATTAGGGGCTTTAAGAGATATATAAAAGTAAAAAAAAAAAAAAAAAAAAAAGTCCTTGACCCCAAGACTTTGGCAGTAAAATAAGAGCACGAATTATAATTCATAAAGCTAAACTCTAATCCTGATACCACTACTTATTATCAATAGTAAAGGCAATTTTCCTCATCTAAAAGACAGGATAATACCTAACTTGTAGAGTTGTAGAAATCTAGAAATCCAGTAAGATGAATATTTGTAGACGTAAACTATACTATAAATTGTACTGCAGCACACAAGTTCTGTTGAAAAGAGACACATTAAAGGATTTTTTAAAAATAAAAGCCACAATCCCACATCTACCTCAACCATTTTCATACTTTGCTTATTCCCTTTAAGTCCTTGTCTTCATATACTTTTCTATAAAGTTGTAATCATGTGTACTTGGGGGAAGACAACATAGCACACCTTTTCTAGAGCCAAACGGCCCAGGTTCAAAGACTAGCTCCGGAACTTATTGTGCGACCTTGGGTAAGATTCTTAAACCTCTTTATCTTACACTCTTTTCTATAACATTGATAGAGTAACAGTGCCTATGACATAGGGAAGTGTGAAGAAAAAATGAGTTATAGTAAACCATTTAGCACAGTGCCTGGCATGTGACAAATTCAATAAACAGCTAAAAAGCAAAAGTCAAATATAAACTTAGTATTCTGCTTTATAAAAAACTTAAGATGATGTCATAAAACCAAAAGTACACTATTATCTAAAGTGCCATAAGAAAGATTCTTTTAAAAGGACTCTAGGATATTTTACATTGACTCTGTCTTAAGTAAATCTCCTTGCCATCCCTTTGTCTAGATATTTAATAATGTATAATGGAATCCATCTATTGCTTCATACTTCCAGTAGAGGTCTCCATCTAAAAAATAATGTACCAGACTGAAAACTTTAAATTAGTATTCCTGGTTATTAAAAAAAAAAAAAAATTATCAAATATGTAAGTTTAATTTTTTCCAAGCAAAACATTTAAAAATAAGGAATATCTCTCAAGTAAAAAGTGATTTTCCCAGTGATTGCTATATGTTTTGCTATGGGCTTTCCAATAATACTCACCTGTCTTGTAAACATAATCCTTTGAACAGGAAGGGGAAAGAGATGACTGCTGATACAAATGACAAATCAAGTACATAATTATCACTGCTACTGGCCAACAATTTAAAACCTATGCCTCGTAGATGGTGTAAGTCAGTAGAATCATCTTAATGTAAAAATAAAGGTCACATTTTATAGTAGCAAAGAAATTTCTGAAAATCTTCTACATACATTCCTTTAAAGTCAGAAAAGAGTAGCTAGAGTAATAAAGGCAGCTCTGGCTTCTACTTTCCCCTTCCATCATTCAGTAACAGTGATCTTAGGCAAGTTAATTATCCTTATGCAGGCCTAACAGAAAAAAATATCTTTATTTTTAGCTTAACAAAAAACATAGGGTTAGACCACTTTCTTAAAATCTCTTCTAGTCCTAAGAATAGTAATGCTATGAATTGATAGATTAGGTAGCCATCTCCAATTCAAACTACATACTTCTTGTTCCTATCTTTAGGTCTCTAAAACTATATTACTAGGCCTCTAAATGTTACATCTGCATATAGTATCTAATGTCTATCTCAGCTTAGCACCTTAAATGTGTAAGACTTGGTAATATCTATAAGATTTGGTATGTTCAAGAACTGACCAAGAAATTATCAAGCTGTTTGCTTAAAGCTAATACATAGTATTGCATGTATGTGTGTATGTGCGTATTTGTGCACATGCACACATACATCCATTTAAGTTAATCCCCCCAGTTTATAAAGAAGGGGATAAAGAAGGAAGGATGTTCTAAGCAACTCTCAAAACTAACAAGACTTTAATATCCAAATTATATCTAAACCTGAGGATCAGATATGCAATGTAAAAACATAACATTTAATTTAGTGGTAATGGATTTGAATGGATTCACTAAAATGGGCATATAAGATTTCTGATTATAACTAAAATATGAATTTGCTTTTCATCTCCACAGGGTGGATAACCTATAAAGAAGACTTCTGACAAAAACAATTACTTCTCATCTTGAGAATATAAAAATTAAGCAATGATCAAATCATGGTTTATACTAGTTTTAATAATATAAAATCAAGCAATGAATTAAATTATTGTCTTGTTTTTATACCGCAGGTGATGCAAGAGCTAGCAAAGAATGAAATAGTAAAAGCTTTTTAATGGATACTTAGAAACAGGAAAGGTAACCTTCCTCTGAAGTTGTCATTTAGCATTGTAGCTGATGTTTATTTATATGTTAAATTCCTAGAACATGAGAAATATTCACATTCCAATATAAGCTGCGAAATGGGACTTAAAAATTGTAATATTCAGTATTAGCTCCCCTCCTGAATGCAGATAATAAAGAAATAATTTCAGATTTTAAAAAAATGAATTCTAGGAGATAAAACATATGAAGAATATCTCTAAATCTGACTTCTAAGTCTAACAATATTGTTCATTCAATAAATAGATACAGAAATACTATCTTAGTAGAACATATAGAGTTAAGACTGCATCAAGAACACATAGCAGGGGGCACCTGGGTGGCTCAGTCGGTTGAGCAACTGACTCTTGGTTTCAGCTCAGGTCATGATCTCAGGGTCGTGAGACTGAGCCCAAAGATGGGCTCTGTGAGCTCGGCAAGAGTCTGCTTGAGATTTTCTCCCTTTCCCTCTCCCTTCTCCTCTGCCCCTCTCCCTGATGAGGTGCGGGCTCTCTCTCTAAAACAAATAAATAAAATCTTAAAAAAAAAAGAACACATAGCAGGCAGTACCTTAGTCAATGAGGAAATGCTAGAAACATCAAATTAAGGTCATCACCAAGGCAAAGACATCTTCATCTTTCCAACTATTTAATAGTGGCCAATACAATTAGACAAAAGAAAATAATTAAAGGCATTAAATAATGAAAGGCATAAAATTTAGGAAAGAAGTAAAACCATCTCTATTTGCAGATGACATGCTAGTAGATCTAAAAATTCTTAAAAATCAATGATAAAATTAATACAAACAGTAAAACAACTGGGGCACCTGGGTCGGTTAAGGAGCAGACTCTTGATTTTAGCTCAGGTCATGATCTCAGGGTTGTGAGATCAAGCCCTGAGTGGGCATGGAGCCTGCTTAGAATTCTCTCTGTCCCCCTCCTTTTGCCCATTCCCAACCCCCCCAAAAACAAAACAAAAAAAGCCCCCCAAAATCAGTAAAACCATTGAGTAAGGCAGATTATAATATAAAAAAACCTTTCGTGTAAATAAATGATAACCAATTAAAAGATTAAAATGGAAGAAAAACCACATTTGCAGTAGGAACAGAAATGATAACACATCTAAGAATAAACTTTAAAAATGTCCAAAACCTATAAAAGGAAAATTTTAGACTCTTGCATAACACAAAAAGATTTGAATAGAAAGACTTCCGTTGTTCTTGGATAGTTCAACTCAATACCATCATCTCAGTTCTTCTGCGATAATTGATAAACTTAATGCAATCTACATTCAAAGAAAAAAAAAAAACCAAAAAGCTTTTTTCTAGAACTAGAACAAATTGACACTGAAGTTCATATGGAAAAACAAACATAAAATAGCCAAGAAAACTTCCTAAAAAACCAAAAAACAAAAAACCCACAACACTCTGAGATGGGAATATAGGGCTCCTGGGTGGCTCACTAGGTTAAGTGACCGACTCTTGGCTTTAGCTCAGGTCATGATCTCATGATCATGAGACTGAGTCCCCAGAGTGGCTAGTGGGGAGTCTGCTTGTCCCTCTCCCCCCACTCCCCTATGCCCCCTTTCCTGCTCACACGTGTATGCACATGTGCGCTCATTTTCTCAAACAGATAAAATTTTAAAACATGCTATATATGCCCCAATAATTAAAATATAGTGAGATACCATTTTTTAACCCCTCACATTGGTAAAACTTAAAAAACTTGACGGCACATGGCAAGGCTGTGGGAAATAGGCACCTTCATATACTGTGGTGGGAATATTAAATATCTCTTCCCCACAAAGGGAATTTGGCAATATTTAACAAAACTACATATGCATTTATTCTTCGATTACTACATCAATACCCACTTTAGTAATTTACTCTGAAGATAAATCTCCAAAACTTTAAAAATAGGTTTGCATAAGGTTACTAGATTTGCAGATTACTCATATAGCATTATTTGTAATTCTAAATATTGGAACCAACCTAAGTGCCATTATGTGGGGGATAAACTAGGATATAGCCACACAATGGAATACTATGCAGCTGTTAAAAAAAAAGAATGGGACTTTATGAATTTATTAGAGTGATAGTCAAGATACATTAAGTGAAAAAAAGCAAAATGCATTCTTCATTTTAACAGAAATTAAGAATGCATATATATATAGAATGCATACATACATAAATATAGAATGCATATATATATATATATGTATACTTTTTGCAAAAAGGAACACAGGAAGGATAACCAGACACTAAGGAAATTGGTGACCAACAAAGCATGGCGGGGAAGGGGGTAGAAGAGAAAGGGAAGGGAAGAGGATAACCTCCAAGTATCTTTTTTTTTTTCTTTTTTTAAAGATTTTATTTATTTATTTGACAGCGAGAGACACAGCGAGAGAGGGAACACAAGCAGGGGGAGTGGGAGAGGGAGAAGCAGGCTTCCTGCAGAGCAAGGAGCCCGATGTGGGGCTCGATCCCAGGACCCTGGGATCATGACCTGAGCCGAAGGCAGATGCTTAACAACTGAGCCACCCAGGCGCCCACCTCCAAGTATCTTAAATTTTGATTTTAGAATTTTATTAAGTGTTTTACATATTCATAAATAAATTAAAGAAACAAAAGTGGAGAAAATCACAAAATTGAATACAAACAGGGAAAATATGAATTTTACTATATTTTAAGTGAATAACAGTAACGAGAAAAAAAGAATCCAACCACTGTGAATTTTTTAACAAAATACCAATACAGCTTCAGTCTGAACACAAAAACAACTGCAAAGAATTTGTAACTCTACTTAGCAGGTTTGTTGTTTGTACTGGTACAGGTATAACAATTCTGAAATTATACTGTATGTACTACAAACCTGACAACATGAGTAAATATACTGGTGTTGGGAAATAGGGTTCTCAATGCAGGAGAAGGAAGATACATGCATGGTATGGAAGAAGGGAAGAAACTTGTATGGATTTGTAGCCAGAGATATCAGTATATACAGCACTGTGATTTTTAACACATGTATATTTATATTTAAAATAAATAAACTTCCTAGCTCTTACTCTGAAAGAGCCTGGAAGAAAGACAACCCAATAACAATTAGTACACCTACTAACCAGATCTTGGTTTCTGTATACCATTTCATGCTAAAAAAAACCCAGGACACTACTTGGAGAAATAGCTGATGCTAGAGATGGGTAAGCAAAACACAAGCTGACCCTGGAAAATCTTATTTTATCAGAAAGCACAGATGAGCTTAAAAATGGGAACATGTTAAAGACTCAGGAGCCAGCTTGAAAAGGCTCTTACTGGCCAAATTTAAGCAGCAAAATGCATAATAATAGATATTAATCCATTGTCTAAAATAAAAATAAATAATAAGAATGAAAAATTTTCCTTACAATAGACTGCTAACTAAGAAATGCAGAAGTAATGATAAAGTTAGAAAATAAGCACTGTACATCCATTATAATTAACTGATTCAGGGAATAATCATCAGTGGATGTTAAAATTATTGGGTAAAAGTTTAATGGTGAGCCAGGTATTAATATGTCTCAAAGTATCCCCACAGGTTAATTATTAATTACAAAAGAGAAAATGGAAACTTTATAGTAGAGAAACCGGGAAGACATCACCTTAAACCAAAGTTAACATCAACAATAGGACAAAGTGACATCTGGCCTCCAGGCAAAAATGCGTAACCTAAATCTAATCCTGGAAAACCATCATACAAATCCAAATTTTATAATACAGTTGGCCTGTACTGCTCAAAAATGGTAATATCCTGAAAGGCTGAAGAACTGGATATATAAGTAAACCTAATACAAGATTATGGACTTGTGGGGGTGGGTACAATATGCTATAAAAGACATCTTTGGGACAAGTGGCAAAATCTGAATCAAGTCTATATATAATACAGATAATATGATTGTATCCATGTTAAGTTTTCTGAATTTAATAACTGTACTGTTGCTATATTAAGAGAATGTTTTATTCTTTTTTTTTTTTTTTAAAGATTTTATTTATTTATTCATGAGAGACAGAGAGAAACAGAGGGAGAAGCAGGCTCCCAAGGAGCAGGAAGCCCGACGCGGGACTCGATCCCAGGACCCTGGGAGCATGACCTGAGCCGAAGGCAGACGCTTAACCATCTGAGCCACCCAGGCGCCCGAGAATGTTTTATTCTTAATATACACTCATATTTAGGACATTTTTATCTATAATTTCTATCAAATGATTACATAACAGTAATAGTACGTGTATATATACATACCATCACATATAAAGAGAAAAATATAAAGCAAATGTGGCAAAATAAAAACAATTAGTCAATAGCTAATGAAGTGTAAACAAGAGTTCACATTATAATCAAAAAAATTTGAACAGTTTTTAAAAAAGAAAACATAGCAAGGAAGGAAAATGATTCGGTTTACCATTTCTCAATCAGATTTTTTACTACTAGATTGAATTAATGAATTGCAATGTGGGTCTACCTGGAAAAACTACTCACAAATTCAGAGGTTTGACTTTTCAATGGTATAAACTAAAAAGATTATACCAAACCACTTAAGAACACGTCACCTATTACTTGGGAGTGCACTCAGAGGTACACAGCCTACTAAGGTAGGAGCTTGCTTCTGTTTATGAAGTATGAAGTGGTCTTATCTGAGTTCAGGTAGAGTGAATATTTACTTAATCTATGAACCATTATGAAAAGTATAATCAACCTGGGCATTATTACTGATGATTTTTATTTTATTTTTAAAGATTTTATTTATTTATTTGACAGAACACGGCTAGAGAGGGAACAAAAGGAGGGGGAGGGGGAGAGGGAGAGGGAGAAACAAGCTTCCTGCCAAGCAGGCGGCCAGATGCAGGGCTTGATCCCAGGACTCTGGGATCATGACCTGAGCCAAAAGCAGACACTTAACAACTGAGCCACCCAGGCGCCCCTTATTACTGATGATTTTAAATTTAGTCCCATCTCTAAAGTACTACAAGTTAGGTATTTTCTACATAGAGCCCCAACTTATGGTCTCTTCTTTGTCCTATTTTAACAGGTGAAATGTTCCTACTCACCTCATGTATGTTTCTACTAACATTTTACTTACTTAAAATTAACCAATGGTCTAGGAGAGGAACAAAAAAAAAAGTTTCATCTGAAAACTTCACCATGAATGATATGTTATAATTACATAATAAAAATCATCTTTGTGCACAGAGCAACTGACCACTGAATGATATAAGTAAGAAATAACCAAGGACAGGGGCACCTGGGTGGCTCAGTTGGTTAAGCAACTGCCTTCAGCTCAGGTCATGATCCTGGAGTCCCTGGATCGATCTGGCATCGGGCTCCCTGCTCAGCAGGGAGTCTACTTCTCCCTCTGACCCTCCCCCCTCTCATGTGTTCTCTCTCTCTCTCAAATAAATAAATAAAATCTTAAAAAAAAAAAAAAAAAACCAAGGACAAAGGTAAGAACTCAGAAAGGCTAGAATCAGATACTTGCCATATTTCACAATAAGATGTATATGCAAACAATAGATTCTTATACAAATTTATTTAAATCTTGCTTCATAAAAAGCAACATTTTATTTTGGCCCCACCAAATGGTAATGAAAAAAATCATTTACTGATAGAAACAAAAGGTAAACATACCAAGAACATGGAATATACCTGAAGATATTTCACAACTGTGCATAATGATAGGTGATAAATAAGACAATGCTTTGTTAAAGCAAGTCTATCACTAGGGAAGGAAACAGAAAGGCAAAGGGGGGAAAGTGTGGTCTGAAAATATATTTTAAAAAAGCCACTTTTCTAACTGGCCATTATGGCTGACACTTTAGTTTGAGAGTTGGATATAACCTACAGCATTTTTTTTTTTTTTTTTAAGAAGTAGCCCATATGCTCCAAAAGAAAAGAGTTTGAGTGGTGTAAAGAATTTTTTTTCTAAGTGTTATTTTTTTCTAAGATTAAATAACAGCAATTACTTCTAAAATTTGAAATAAAAATCTCACATATAAAAATGGTTTGAAAAATGAAGACAGTGCATTAAAAAACAAGTTCTTGTTAATGTTGTTATTTGCATAGGAATTTATAAAATATAAGTTAACTCCCCTCAGCAGTACTGGGACAGACCAACAAAATCCTCACAAAGTAGAAAAGCATTCAATAAATTCAATAAAACAAATGGCATCTCATTTGGGATGAATATCATAAAGTCCTATATAGAAAAAAAAAAAACCCAACTAGATATTAAGGAAAACTTATTTTTAATGACTTTTTAAAATCCAAATTACACAAATACAGTTAGGGTAAGTTTGAATTGGTAATTCATGTGCCCTTTTATTCCCCTCAACTGAAGTGGAGCCCTTGTTAGCTTCTCTGGAGCCCAGAGACAAAGTGTAGGGTGTGTCCAGGCTCTGCTGAGACATGACAGGTGCAGCTTTGAGCAGGTGACCCAGACCAGATGTTACCTAAAGGTTTTGTTCTGGATGTAGCCCTGGCCAATACATTGATGCCAAGTTAAACTAGTTATCTCAGGAAGCTGTTCTCAAACTTCAGCACACTTTAAGAATCACCTTTGGCACACTTTTTAAAACTCCAGACTATTATTACTTAAAATCACTCATCAATCTCAACACCACTAAAATGGGACAACATAAACATGATTATGTCTCATGATTGGATGAAAAGCACATCACTACACATCAAGTATGCCTAAAATACTGAACTTGAATGGTATCTAGCTTTAAACCATCAGTTTTCAGGGAATAAATACAGGGGATAGAGGAACAAGTTAACTGACACTTGAAGGAAGCAATCAACCAAATCCAGAATTTGGTACAGTCTAAAGAACAAATGACCTCACTCCTCCAACAAATCAATGGCATGATAGGAAAAGAAAAAGGAAACTGTTAAGAAACTAATGAGATAGAACAGCCAAAACAAAAGATTCAGCCCAACCACAAAATCTCCCGCAGTAAGGTGGGGTGGACCCTGCAAACACTAACTTAGATACTAATGGAATTATGGCTCTATCATTCTGGGGCAACAATTCAGAATGTTGATAGCTACTCCTGGATATCACAAAGAGATTATAGTTCCAGCAACTATAATCATAAAGTCCTACATAGAAAAAAAACCCCAACTAGATATTAAGGAAAACTTATTTTTAATGACTTTTTAAAAT
>NW_023270314.1:31090358-31341395 GCF_011800145.1 Mirounga leonina
CATGTGCCCTTTTATTCCCCTCAACTGAAGTGGAGCCCTTGTTAGCTATGTTATTGCAACGTACTTAGTCAACAAGGTATATATCTTACAGAAATGAATTAACTTCCACTTACGATATAATGAATATGCAAAAAGTATCCAGGCACAAATGACACTTCTTTATATTTTGGAACAGAAAAGTATATATTAGACTCTGATATTAGTTAACACAATTCTTGGAAAGCTTAATGAAATTCATTGATAATCTGAACATTACTGAGAGTGACATTTGCTCTAAACCATCTCTTTATTCTAGGTCCCCCAAAAGTTTTAATTCCAAGTGAAAGCATCAATAAATTTTATGGTAAGTAACCAATACCCAGTATCAATCAGCATATATGCATCTTTGTGCACTTCTGAATAAACAGAATCAATCTGCCTATTTTCCTTGGTTCTACTATGAATAAACCGTACTAACCATGTCATTTAAATTTATTTCAAATTCACATTTGCTTTTCATAAAAATTATGCTTTTAACTTCAAGCCATAAAATATTTGAAGATAATCTTTAATGCTAACATCCCCATTTTTAACTCCAGTAAGCGTGGTCCTTAAACCAATATTTACTTCTAAACAGCTTTTCCTAACATCAAAATTCATGATAGGACTTCTCAGTTTTTAAAGTTACAGAACTAAAGTAAATACAAATTTTGAACAGAACTACCACCATATTTCAATAAAAGTATTACTATTCCATAAAACAATGTGACCAATAATTCTGCTATAATTCTTTATAGAGAGGCTTGTACAAATTTAAAAAACAAATTTAAATATAAATATCCTTTTTAAAAAAAAAAAAAAAGCCTCTAGTTAGAATGACAGACAGCAAGGGAAATAAAGGGCAGTTACTTGCTTTTGGGGGGCTGCTGATTCAAACAAGAATTTTAAGTTAAAAGACGACTAAGTGGTCAAATAAAATCATAAATTCCTTTGTCATAAAGAATATCAAGTTAAGGGCCCCTGGGTGGCTCAGTCGTTAAGTGTCTGCCTTCGGCTCAGGTCATGATCCCAGAATCCTGGGATAGAGCCCCACATCGGGCTCCCTGCTTGGCAGGAAGCCTGCTTCTCCCTCTCCCACTTCCCCTGCTTGTGTTCCCTCTCTCGCTATGTCTCTATCTGTCAAATAAATAAATAAAATCTTAAAAAAAAAAAAATATCAAGTTAATATATGAACCACTGCGTAAGACTTAAAAATCTTTATCATGGTCATTTTTTTTTTTTTTTTGGTCTTTTGTCCTTCATCACATTATAGTTTAAATAGTAGAAAAAATATTGTTATGTATCTACAAGGACAGCTTTCTCCATTCCAGACCAACTAAGGTCACTGCTTATCTTGAAGGTTCAACTTTTCTTCTTCTATTTGGACTGCAGTATTTCTTTACCTTTCTTTTATTGGCAATGAACATGAGATAACTTTAACATCCCCCTATTTCAAACAAATATTTAACAAGTACTACCAATGTAATTTTGCACAGCCATTAATAAAGACATGCCAACAATAGCTCCTAAAAATTTACATTCATATTTATATATCTCTATATAAATATACATAATTACCTCTCATTTCTCATTTCCTCATTATTTTCCATATTTAAAATTTCTCTTCCTTAACCCCCATTTCTTCTAGATCAGAGTTTCCCCGAACTGTGCTCTAAAGAACTTAACAAATGTTCCTGAAAAATGGGGTTTCGCACCACACTCCTGAGATGTGTGGTAGTGTTTGGGAAACACCATTTACTATGGCTAGAGGGAAGGAAGTAATAAATCGTGTTTCTCCAATCTAGAGATCCACATGCACATTAACAAAATAAAGTCTCTAAGAAGTCCTGCAATAAAGTAACCCAAGTTTAGCTTTACTGCTCAAATTCATCTGGCCTTTTTTCAAGGAAACATACTGACATTTCAAGAGAACAGGTATTTCATAAAGCACAAATTGGGAATTTCTACTTTAATTCATCCTAAATACCAAGAGTATGGTGATGATGGTGGTGAAAGATCAAAGAAGGAGAGACAGAGAAAATCCCCCTCACTCTGCCCCATATATCTTCTAATTCCCAATTTGGACAAGATGCATTTTTGTCAGTAAACTTCAGTAAGGTCTATACCATTCTGGAAAATGCTCATTAAGTAGACTTCTTCACCAAATATTAATAAAAGCTCTAAACACTTCACCTAAATATATGTATTAAATACTTGCTTGCAGACTAGTGCACCTAAATTGCAATGAATTAAAATGTTTGATCCTTCATTCCTTTTCCAACTTCCAATATCATTCAGTTTGGCAATAAAAAAGATTCACAGCAGTGATACGCTTTTCTATCAAAGTTACAGTGGATTTCACACACACCCAACTATGAAAATATTGAATCCACAACAGAGTACAGGTAAGATTATAAAAGAGTGCTCCTATTTAGAAATAGACGTTTTTAGTTAACTGCTAAGGCAGAAAATGTAAATGTAAAAAAGCACAAACATTTTTGGGAGTTATGATGAAGTTGCTAGTTAGTAGCCTCAGTAAAATACATATCTTCAGTGAACGAACTATCTTGGAGTGAGTTAGATTTATTTTTACTTTGGGGCAAATTTAAGCTATTTGAACATGACTTCTAAGACACAACATTAACCTAGCTGAGCCCTGATCAGTCTTTCAACCTTCTCTACTTTCTTTCAACATGTCTGCATGCCCTTTAAAATGTAACAGAATATCAGAAGATATCAAAATCAGGTTTGTTCAAAATGAAAGGACACAGTTTATAATACTAAATTTAAAATCCATATATGAATAATTTATTTAAATACAGTTGTCCTTCCAATCTCCACATTACTTTTATTTTTCTTCCTTGAATAAAGCGAACAATGTCCGCTTTAACAATTCTGTTTAGCCAGTTACAAAGTCAGTGTATTACTTTTTTATTACAATTGTGAAGCATTCATTCACTGAACATCAAGTGATTCATAAAACACTTCTCTTAAAAGAGGTAATCTACATGGTGTACACTAACTAGAGAACATGAGTGTATTCATTCTATTTAAATGATAAATGTAAACTCTTTAGACTGGTATAATTTAAGGGAGGATTTTATTCACCAAGGGGGGAAAAATAGAATAAATTCACAAAGCAACTGAAAATTCACTCTGGTGGATACAATGCTACAATAAAGTTGCTGGCTATTCTAAAGGTAGATACATGTAAAAAAAAAAAAAAGAATCACTTAATATTATAAGAAAATCAGTAATACATAGTTTTGCACAATAAATTTTTAATGTCCAAGATATTTCACCTCCTTTCCAAAAAATCAAGTTTTATAACAGGAACATCAAGTTAACCTTGACTATTGTTGGCGTAAGCTACAACAAAATTCTTCAACTAAGTATTTGAAATATTTACCTAAATCTTCATACCAAGGTTTCAAATTTTTAATGGAAATAAGAGTAGTAAATTGTGCCCCAACCTTTGCACCAAAACAGAACAAAAAATAAAATTCAATGAGTAAATATGAGAACACACTGTGTATAGCTATACATTCATACTGGGCATACACTTAACTGTATGTAACTTCCAACCACATTTTAATTTCTTAAAATCACTTGTGACTAACTGAATTCATAATAGACTGATTAAATATTACAGAACATGTGTCAGGAATACAACTTTTTTGTCCAATTAACAAATGCCTCTAAAGCCATTTGGATATTTTTTGCACTTTAATTTCTCCAACTACAAAAATGTAGAAAACATTACCTTATCTTTTTATACTGATAGGGATATTCTAGAAATAACCATCTGTGGAAGAAATGGAGATGTGCAGGCCAAGAAAGGAACTAAGTGAAAACAAAATATATGGACATGATAGAGGATTAATACCCAATTTTTAAATAGAGTACTTTTACACATTACTAGTAGGCACTAACATTTAAAACATTAAATGCCAGTGTTTTAAACAAATCATCAATCACATCAATTGTAGACTTTGAGAAATTTTTATATGCAATCTACAACTGAATAAATGTATGTTTGATACAATCAAGCAAACTTTTTGGCAGACCACTAAACTCAAGTCTCTACATTCAATGACTGTCTATGTTTGTATCAAAACAAACACAGAAATGTTAGAATATATACATGGCCAGCATACTAGTTTGCTCCTCTTTATTTAAATGTCTGTAATACCATAAGATGTATCATATCTTCATCCTGGCCATACTAGGCTAATAGCCATCCAATTAATACTGAAATTACAGAGGAATGTCAGCAAATATTAAACTTACAGAGTAAATGAAAACTGGTATGTGTAATAGCAGTCTTACAATAGGTCAAATGAAAAAGCAGTTATTTTAAAAAATTCTACCTGTGATTTATAAAACACAATGCATTATCTGCTCCAGAAACCATGATCTTCAATTTGATATATCAAAGAGGAAACTCACAAAGTCACTCGATTACTACTTCTTACTGTAAAGACGCAGTCTTATGGTTAAGTAACAGAATTACTGTGAAAGCTTGGCATCCTGTCTGCCAGTTAAGATTTTTCAGAGGAAGGTGTAAAACTCAGCATAATACATGTCCTCTAATTGTGCAATATTTCACCACTATGGAAAAAAAAAATCTTTCAAGGTAGTACCCAATTTTTGACCAGGGTATTTCTCCTGTATTTCTTTACAAGCCATGCAAATCTTCACATGGCTTTATTTTCCAAAACAAATGCTTCAACTTTTTTCCTAGTAGCCTAGCTACAACCCTACAAAAACAAACCTGGAGAGTGACATATGGAGGAAAAACAAGTTTAGCTAAGGACATAGTTCAAAAAGCAGCTTCTAATAGGAGCATAAAGCTCAAATTGACCTGAGAACAATGTAAAGAGTTGCAAACAACCCTGAAGCTATATACTTAAAAATAGTACTTTTAAGTACAATCAGTGAATGATATGATCTCAGGATAGAAATTACAAGTGGAAAAACAGTATTTATGTAACTTGCAAAAAAACTGGAATTCTAGACATTCAATTGATTATGCTAAAATCCTGTTTGTATGCGTGTTAAGTTCTTCAGAATGACATCCGTCTCATGAACCATAGATACCATTCAGTACCTTTTGATATTAAATTTCAATCAACCAACCCAATAAATATGAGGCATAACTTTAAAATGTGTCTTAAACAGCTTAAAATCCAAATAGTTCACACTGATTACCAGAAAACCAGGACCTATATTAATAACATTCCTCTCAATGTTATAAATGGAAATGAGCAAATGAGTATCATCATAAATATAAAATACTTCTCACCACATTACTAAATCAACAGTTTGGGGGGTTAATTTCACTTTGTTTATTGCTTTAGACCTTTATTTAAAAATGTACCCTGACACACATTGCCATCACACACACACTAGAAAAAATAACAACTAGCCATACTTAATATTTTCTAGACTTCTGTATAACTCAATAACTACCCACAAAGTTCTGTGAACTCTTCAGCTTCAAGCCTGAAGTCAATCTAAGGTAGCCAATAGAAAGCACACCTGGGCAATTACTGCATTTCCTACTTCAGAAAGCTGAACTCAACACAGAATATCTACATTTGGATATTGCATTTGGAGCAATGATAAATGCCAAACTCAAACTACACAGAAACTACGTTAACTAAAAAAAAAAAGGTATCCCTTTTTTATATCCCTTTAATTATATCATTATTAAAAAGCAATAAATATGAAGAGCATTATTTTAGTTTTAAATAAACCACCACCAACTAAAGACCCTCTATGAGAAAGTAAGCATTAAAAATAAAAAACCTCATAATACATTACAATGATCAGAAAAAGAAAAAATAAAGCTTAATCAGAAAATATATTATCTAAACTGCATCACATATCAACTGAATAAGAAATTTACTTTGTCATATACAGTCAAAAAAGGAGGGAGAGAATGAAAGAAAATCCAAATCATAATATTCCATTTCATAGTATCCTTAATCTTCCTACATATATAATAATCCTTTTGAACGTTTTTAAGTCACTCAAAAATTCCAAAGAACTTATTCTAAAAACAATCCTGGTCACCTAAGGCACCAACATACTATGCTGTGTGGAAATATTCTACTGAAAAACCACTCCGTTACACGGTTCCACACAAGAGGTTTCATTTTTTTTTTTAATCTTAAAGAATTTTAAAAAGGCAAAGGAGTTTCCAAAGCAAAGTAAAAATTTTCCCAAGGGATACAAAGTGTCATTAACTATCTTAACTCTTTTACTAAGCATCACCTCTCTGCCCCTCCGTGGATATCAAACAATCAATAACAATGTCACAAAAGAATGTTTACCAAGATGGGGGGTGGGGTGTCACCTGTAATGATCCTGTATGAAAAATGTAAACAATCCTAAAATAGGTGAGGAACACTTTCACCTTCCTATAACCTCACTCGATGGGTATTTGATGTTCCTCAGACTGAAAAAATGAATAGAAGTTTAGAAACTGGTGTGCAAGGTTTGTTTGGGGGTTCTTTTTTTTCCCTAAAAACAAATCTCCCCTTAAGTCCCTCAATTCCAAATACTGTGGAAGAGTCACTACTACTCACCGCAAGTAATACTGTTTTAAAGCAAAGGCAGCGTTAGAACAACTTCTGGGAAAGTTGAACTCTTCAACAATTTCTCCCCACTGATTCTTCTCAGAAACCTGTTAAAAACACAGCCACACTTGTCTGAGAGTGCACCATCCAAGAAAACTCTAACCTAACTATGAAATAAATACCCATTCTACAGAGCTCTGTAGATACCTCAGGCATCAGTGGGTGTTTCAGATCGATCCGTAAGAGTAACTAAGCAAGGGCTGCTTGAATCACTGTGTTTTCACCCGAGAGCCCAGTATTTAATAGCACTTGTTTTGTTTGGGGGGCGGGAGGGGGGGTGGTGGTGGGTTTGTTTTGTTTTTGAAGCCCGGACAATAACCAATCGCAAGTCCCTCTGTCGCCCCCTTTTAAATCTCAACGCGGTCCGTTTACACTAAAAAAAAAAAAAGTTCAAAAGGATCAATACTGTTCCGGACAGCGACGTCCGCAGGTTCTGGGGGGGCCGGGGCCGGGGCCGATTCCGATCCCTCTCCCAGATCTATCCATCTCCATAGGCCCTTCTTTGAGGCCTACAGCTTCTGCCTAGCCTTGAAGCCTAAGATGGCTATTTGGAGACAGGTCCTGGTTTCTTTTGTTAGCTGTATAAACCGAGGGCGACGGGGCCGAGGCTGTGCCCCCGGCTGCCGGGATCATTTCGCAGCCGATTATCGATGTTAAACCTGCCCGCGCTAATTTTGAGTTGCACGAAAACTGCTCTCAGAGTCTGTGTGTCTCTGTGTCTCCGCCTGTGCTAGAGCGGCAGCGGCGGCAGAGCTGACTCGCGAGCGAGCGGGCGGGCGGGCGCGGGCGCGGGGCTCGGGCGGGCGCCCCGCACGCCCGCACTCCCCGCCGCGGCGCTCAGACCCCGCCGGGCCGGCCGGGCACCGGGCAGGGCGCGAGCCGGCGCCGGGCCGCCCGCCCGCCCGAGCCCCGCGCCCGCCGCGCGCACGCGAGCCACCAGGCCAAAAACAGCCCCGCCGCCGTCCGCCTCCGTGCCACCGGCTGGGAGCGAAAAGAACGCCTTTTGCCCCCGCGGGCCACCCCCCCGGCCCCGAGCGCCCACTCCGGGGTCAAAGGAGACTTTTTGGAAGAGGCCAGCGAGAGGGAAATACAAATTAAAACTTCCACTCACCTTCGCGAATCCGCCTAAAGTAGTGACTCTGGTGTAGAGACCGTGAAGATCCAGCTCCTTCCCACCCACCGCAGGGATTTTTTTAAAAGGCGACCTGCGGGAAAGAGAAAGCCCCGCACTTGTCAGCCGGGACCCCGCGCCCGGCCCGGGCGGGAGAGCCCCGTTCGCCCCGGCTCGCCCCGGCGCTGCCCCCCCGGTTCTGCTCTCACCCTCTGCTGTGGTGGAACTGCCGCAGCTCGTCCAGGAAAGCGAGTCCCTTTCTCCGCTCGTCCGGAGGCGCCTTCCCCGTCGAGTTTGCCATTATTTTTTCAAAGGAGGTTTTTAAAAAACCCAGATCGGTGTTTTAAAAGCGCCCCCCGCTCCCTGCGCTTCCTACCAGAGCCCGGAGCCCATTCCTCGGCCGGCGGCGGCGGGGCTCAGTCATGGGCCGGCGGTGGCGGCGGCGGCGGCGGCGGCGGCGGCGGCGCAGGGAGGGAGGGAGGGAGGGGGAGGAGGAGGAGGAGGAGGGGAAGGAGGGAGCAGGAGGCCAGGGGGAGAGGAGGGAAGGAGGGAGGGGAATTTCTAAAAAAGTTTAAAGAAATCGGAGCGAAACTAGAGGGGCAGGCGACTGCCGGATCCGCGCGAAGCCGCGGGGCGAGCGCGGCCCCCACCCCTTCCTTCCCTCCCTCCCCGCGGCCCGGCTCTCGCCCGCCTCTCAGCGCCGCCGGCCCAGGCGGCTCGGCCTGGGGACGCGATTCAACATGGTGCTGCTGCCGGGGGCGCGCGAGCGGGCGAGGGGAAAGGCGAGCCGACGGTGAGGGGCCGGGGCGGCCGGAGGCCCGGGAGTTTCGGCGGCCGCGGCGGCTGGGCTGGGGCAGGCGGGGCTGGGGGTGGGGAGGGGGAGGTCTGTGTGGTGGTTTGTGGAAAGAGGGGTGACAGCGTGTATTCCGGCCGCAGCTCCGCGGGGCCCTCGCACACATTCACGCGCGGCCTCGGCCGCGGCGGCTGGGGCGTCCCCGGGCAGAAAGCACCGGCGGCAGCCGAGCCGCTGCGCGCCGCCCGCTTCCTTCCCCGCCAGCCTCCCTCTCTGCCGCCGCCAGCGCCGCCGCCACGGCCGCGCAGCCAGCGCCGCACAGCGACCCCCGAGGGCCGGCCGCGGCACTGCGCCTGGCTCCACACCGCCCCGGCAGCTCCTCGCGGGGAACAATAGACTCGGCTCGCCGGGCTTAGGGTTCATCTGCAATGTGCCGCACATTTCACACGCACACAAAGCCGGCGGAAAGGGGGGCGGCGCGGGGAAACGGCCACTACCGGTTGTTCCAGGGTTAGGGGTGGAGGCGATGTTCGCGTCCCCGGCCCGGCTGTTGGAAGGGCCGCCTCGGAGTCCCTGCCAGCCCGACAGAACCAGTCTGGCGCTCGGTAGGGAAGGGAAGCTCCGAGGGGCAGCTCCTCACGCTACGCATCATTCACAGATCGGAATAAAGTCAATTTGTTACCTTTTTTTTTTTAAGGTCTAAAGGAATCGGCTTTTCTGAGCCTTGTGCTAGTATTTTGGAGCCTGATTAGCACATTTTCCATGAATTATCCACAAACTAACTTTAGCAAACTGTAAATTAAATACAATGTGAACTGTCTTAGTTCTGGGGAAATACAGTAGTAATGCTCTTAATTCGTTTTGCCTTTGGTTGGTTTCACATATCAAACTAGATTATTTTATGCTGAGTTATACAAACAGTAATTAAATTGGTTGGGAACCAATCTTTTGAACTTTGACAATAATTAACGTTTATATTTTTACATTAAGATATCTTAAAGATAGACGCGCTTAAATATTGAGTAAAACCTTGTTTTTCCTTGCTTTCAAATGTCTCAAATGCCATCCCCGCTTAAAACAATTCGAAGGTTAATAAAAAAAGGCTGCTTAAACAGAGACTAATCATCTCAACAAATACTCCCACCTAAGTTTGCATTTACAAGGGGCGTTGGAGTCGACCCTTTACTACAAATGTTAATTAAGCTTCACAGTGTGTGAGGCGTATCATTATTCCCATTTTAGTGATGGCCACTATGGGCAAAGTCACCGAGTAACCCAAGGTCACAGGCTTATAAAGGTCTGGATGATTATCATTTCAGGTAGTGGTTCCAATGGGAACATTTATTTGGTGGTGAAAAAAATTATGTAATATAGCCCAGCATGCTTCCGGTGCTCACTCTAGGAAACGGATTTATTTCCCAAGTAAAGTTTGTCTCTTAAATGGGGTTGGAATAAGGCTGTGGCTAGGAAGTTCCTGACACCCAAGGGCCAGTGAGTGTCTCGGAAGCAAGTGAAAGGCGGAGACCCGGCTGGGGGAGTGGAGAAGCTGGGTCGGGGCCGACGGCAAGGGGGGGCGGGGTAGGAGGGAGACCAGGTCATCCGTTCCTTCCCCCACCGGTCCTCTTAGGGCTGGTGGAGATGTGGGCCGCAGAGCTGCGTGGCCGGGGCTGTGCGGATTCCCTAAACGCCGCACTTGCGCACAGCCCCTTACGTAACTGTCAGCGCCGGGGATTCCCTAGAGGGGGTCATTCTATTCAACCATTACACACACCCGGGGCTGCTGCCGCCGCGCCGCCGCCGCCTCACAAAATGGCGGCGCCCATAGAGGAGCTAGCGGCCGCCTCCTCGGCCCCATTTTGTGGGAGGCGAGAGATCTGTCAACATGGAATACCTCGGCTGAGGATGCGTCCGAGTTTGGAGATTCTGCTTAAGGGATGGAGCCGAGGGGACCTCATTCAACGGAAAACGGCAGTGACTTCTATTACCTCCACGCCTTTTTTTTTTTTTTTTTTTTTTTACTATTTTCGTTTTCTCGAAGGAAGCGCCAGAAGCTGCCGGGGTAATTTTAACTAAGGGGAGAAGGGAAAGCTTCGGCTGACTGCTCGGGGGACTTGCCGCGGCGTCTTGGTAGCTTTGGTTGCCCTTTCTCCTCCCGGCAGCTGACCGCGGTCTCGCAGAGAGTCGCCTGAGCAGCCCGGCCCGCTCCGAGGGGACGAGGACAGGGCGACGCGGAACGAAAGCGGCGGCCTCAGCCGCGCCACTTGTGCAAGCGAGACTTTTCGATAGTTTTTAAGTGTCAGAGTCCACAGCACCGTCGGTACCCTCATCAGGGTCGTGGGCTTGGGAATCTCGGACGCCCCGCTCCGGGAACTCGCGGTCGGCCGGGAGCCGGAGAGCGGGGAAGCCGGGTTGCGGGGAACCGGCGATACTAGGGGAGTCCGGCAGTCCTGGCCCGCCGGGCGGTCGCGATCCGGACCCGGGTCCGGGATGGTGCTGAGGGGGCAGGAGTGGCAACGAAGGCACGTACACTGGAATTTAGGTCGTCCGAGTCGGGATTTAGGGTTGTGTGTTGCCAGTGTCTCAGGTCAGACGTTAGAACATCTTTCCTAGTATGCTACTCTGCAGTGGGCAAATCTGTTTGTCTTACTTCATATGGAAGGGCGGAGTGGAGGGATGACATTTTTTATTTTTCAGGGGGAGGTTGCCACTTTTAAGCCACTGTTTGCTGTTAATGTGTATTTGTGTGTATACACACGTGCATATACAGGAGTGTGTTTTGCTTTTAAGTACAAATTTCGAAAGGTAAAGACCTGGAGTGTGATACGTTTTAATGACCTTAAAAAAAAATTAAGACGTGATATGTAACTGGAGAGTTGACTCTGAAAAAACAAAACAAAACCCTTTTCTGAAAAGAAGCTGTCATCTTCAAAATGGAGTCCTAAAGTATATCTGATGAATAGAATTTAAATTCATAACATTTTGTATATGCTCTAGGCAAAGAAAAAAAAAAACCATAAAATTTAATGTATAACAGATTACTACACGGTCCAACTTCTCCAAAACTAGAAAAATGTAAACCAAAAGCTATTAAGGGTATTTGCTTTTAAGAGGAATGCATAGGTTTAAGAGAAGAGGAGATACATCTGATGAAACTTAAATATGCATTTTGGGAATAATTTATTTCAAATGTTTTTTTACAATGGCAGCAATCATTTGTATTTCCACGAGGGATTTTTTTTTAAGTGTTTTATTTAGGTTGATTTTGACCCTCATATTTCCTCTCTAGTGCAAAACTGCATTTTTCTGCAGGCTACGCCTCAATCACTAAGTTCCCTGCCTGGGTCCTCTGCCGCACCCGATTGCTACTCCTGATGTGTGGATTATCAAAATATAGCTTCTGGTACTGTCTTTTCCTACTGATGTTCTTTATATTTAATAAATTTAGTTACCACTAATCAGTCTGTACCTCTTGCAAGAATACCCTATCTTAGACCCCAAGTACCCAGGGAATTTTTTTTTATGGGATTGCACTAACAGTAACCTTAGCGTATAGTATTATATTTCTTTGTACCATATTGCATTTCCTATAGTGGGCAGCATAGAGCAGGTGGATCCTGGGAAAAAAATACTAGGAAAGTGCAACAGTTTTACAATATTCTGTAATTTGATGATATAAATAAAATGTAGTTCATAGTTTTTGAGCATTAATAGAAATTATTCCTATAAAAATTACCAATGACAATGGAAATTGTTGAAACTAAATTTGTATAGTTTACTGTTCTGATGAGAAATATTCACAAAACCTTTTCGATGTGAAAAAATGCAGAAGTGTGGTTTTTAATAGTAACTGCAAACCCGGAACATCATAATTAGAGGTTTCTGTTATTTTATATGCATCTCTGATTCTTATCATCAGTTTTAATATTATTTAATCAAGAAATAGTAATGTTTAAAATGCCCTCATTCAAGTAAACAAAAAAATAAATAAACCAAATTTCAAATCAAGCATGTCGGTTTATAAAATTAGAGCAGCTGAACTAACTTAATTGAGGAATTGGTACATTGATTAATTGGAGAAATTTTTAGATTTTAAGTTATGGTTTAAAAGAATTGGTTGAACAAGATATTGAACTTACATTTTTATTTCTTTAAAGATGATCTTAAGAAGAAAGCAACTGGTAAGATAAGAAAATGCTTTCACCACTTGTTGCTCTTGCCTGTGTCTACTGCTGTACTTTTTTATGTGGGCTAACTTACTTGAATCTTTGAATACAATATCAAATTATAGATAAAGTCTTTCTTCAGATGATGACTCTTAAGGAGTACTGGTAACTAAACTTTTAAAAAGTGAGGAGATAGTTTGTTGTACTGCAGATTTAAATAATTGAAAAGTAGAAGTTCTGAATCTGCAATTGACTGAGATTTGAATGATTTGTCCCTAAAGGGTCTGATAAATCTTGGGGGATTTTTTTGTTGTAGTTTCTTTTCAATAGATATTAAAGGCTATGCTTTGTACATAAATCTAGTGCAGTTTGTTAAAAACAAAAGATAATTTCCAACTATTAAAGACCTTTTAATAAGACTTAATAATTAAAAAATCATATTTTAACCAATTACAGTTTTCTTTCGAGAGCCATCCGTAAGTGTGCTTTTGACAGGGAGTTCTCATTAATTGTTTAGGTCAGTTAACTAATCTTGAATTTTTAAAATTGTTATGGGTTTAGTGTGCTACATTTGTGCATTATTATTTATTTCATCTAATTTGATCACTGAAAAGAACAGTAGGCCCCAAACTGTTCTTTATAAAGTATCACAGTTTATAGTAGCTTAACAGTTTGTTTATAGTATTTAATAACTTAACGAAAACTAGGAGAGCATAAATACTAAACCAAGGATATATTTATTTTTATCAATGCAGATTACTAAATCACTGAATAAATATTTATTGAATGCCTACCTTGGGTAAAAGATAGGAGGGCAAGAGAAAGTGACTTGGCTCTCAAGGAAATTATACTCCAGTACTAGATTTTTTCTTAACTGCTAGCTTTAAAAGATTATAATGAACTATTCAGACCATAGGGTTCTTAATTTTTAATACTTAAGTAGGATATGTAGCACAGAGTTAAATTCAAAATTCTATTTAAAATAGAGACATTTAAATATAATTATGTACAAAATAGCATTACATTACTGTTAGGATCAATGTAAGATTAATGTTATTCAAAGTGCTGTAAAAATATTAATAACAGCATTTAAATCACATCCTTTGAAAACTCAGATCCACAAAAAATATGATTCCAGTAATTAACTTTTTAATTATGGGAGAAGCAAGGGGGTGTAAAAAATATACTCCTGAGCAAACGAACAGGAATTGTTTTAATGAAATTTGATTTTCTGTTTCAATTTTTTGGTACATTGACTCTTCTGACATTGCACTTTGCTATTAATTTAAAAAAATTAAACTCCAAAGACACATTAATTCTGTATTTAATGCAGATTTAATTCTTGACTAGATGTAAAGCTTAAAGAATTGGCAGTCTTGTTGGTGAAACAATAAAATAGGAATTAAGCCAAGATGCAAAACTATGTAATAATTAGGTTTTATAAATATATATATACAGGTTTTCCTTTGTAGCTATATGAATCAGAGTAGTATTGACTTAATAATAATTTAGTTTTTGTTTTTCTCTGAAAACATACCACAAACTACATATCAAAATAGAAAGTCAACCAGGGCCGGTGTAAATTATTGAGGCTTATTGTTAAGGGAAATTCTAACCAACAGCTCAATGGCAACAATTTTTTAAAGGTGCCACGGTACTTTGATGTAATTCATAGGATATAGAACTCAAAAATATTCTAGAATCATCTTCATGTGATAATGTACATGAGAAATCCTTCTAATATGTTCTTTGGGGGTATAAAATAACTGATTTATTATTTTATAGGTAGCTACAATGCTTGCAGGTATTTTAAACATAGATGAAAATTTTAGGAGTGTTGTACTATATCTTATAACCAAATTTCCCTCTTATTAATAATACTGATATTAAACAGCCATTAGTCATTATTGATAGCCTAAATAAATATAAGTGTAGGTCCTGTTCTGATGTCTAGTAATTTTAACTGCATTGAAAGATAGACTGCCTCAAGGTTAATGGAGGATTAAACAATGGTTCTCTTCTTTGGGAGACTGAAAAGAAGCTTCCCACTCTTTAGGAAATGCTGGAATTTGCTCTCTTCCCACTGAACTAGATCCATCCTTGACATCGCCATTTGCTAACCTCAGTTGTTTTTTCTGCTCCATTAAAGTTGGGGCCACCAAAAATAGTAATGGTATCAGACTACACCACCCTGGGTGGGTTTGTGCCCACCGCCGATACTCTCCTTCCTACCTTATCCTTGTTCTCAGTGTCAGTTTCTAAAGAGACTTTTGTAATATTACTTTTAGTATATTACTAAACTGGATAAGAGAAATAACTTGTCTATATATGGTGTTCAAAGAGTCCACTAACCTTGTGAAACAATGTGTTTATTCATTCTTCTAGGGAAAGGGTCTCAGCAGGCATGGTCATCTTAAAGGGCCCTGTAATACCCAAAAAGCTAAAGTTCTGTTTGCTAAAGGCTCAGGCACTGCTTTTTATTTTGTGTGGGAGCCTCAAGGGAAAGACATTTTGAAACTTTAGTTAAGGAATACCATTGTAGTTCATCAAATTACAAGAATTGCAGCAAACAAGGGGTGCCTGGGTGGCTCAGTCAGTTGAGTGTCTGACTCTTGATCTTGGCTCAGGTCTTGATCTCAGGGTCATGAGTTCCGGCCCCACATTGGGCTCCACGGTGGGCGTGGTGCCTACTTAAAAAAAAAAAAAAAAGAATTACAGCAAACAAATATTTCTAAAGAAGAATTATAGATTTTTAAAGAAAGTGTAATTAAATGCATTTAACCATCTTTCAATTTGTCCTCTACTGAAAATTAAGTGGATAAGAAATTAAATTAATTCAAAATGGGTCCCAAATATAATTCTTCAACTAACTAAGTGGGAATGTCTGGGGATATATATGCATTTATTATAATTGCATACATAGTAGCGTGTGCTTTGTGTTCCTGGGTGACATTGATCAGAATGTTTCCAGTGATGTGACCAAGTCACACTGCAGTCTTCTTGTTCTCCTTTGTGCTTGTTGTTCTGCTCCTCTTTGCTGCAGTTTCTGAGGAATGTGCCTAGGAGTAGGCCCAGGCCTTGCTTTTGTAGAGATCTGTCAACAGGGCTACTTTATCTCATAGCAGGTTCTCGTAGCTTATCTGTGGGCCCAGTGTATGATAATTGGAACTTCAAGGATACTAGTCTGACTGCAGTTCATCACAACCTTTTTTAAAAATGCTAAACTATTTGAGTCCTAAACTCTGCATATTCTAAATTGTTCCGTGGATATTAGAAATACGTTATTTCTGTGCCCTTTTTTGTCTATAGATCCTTATATGCATAATTATTATTTAAAATCTATAATTCCATGCATTGTCTGTGAGGGTGGGGGAAGGGTAGCATCCCATCATGTTTTACATTAACAATAAGATTTTGGCCCACTCCCTACTGAACCAGCGAAAAAGGGCATGTTTGAGAGAAAATATGTGCTTTACTCAGACTCCAATAATTAGGCTGATGCACTTGATTTATGTTACACATTGAGCTCATTCTTAAAAGGTAAACATTTTACAGTATGCCTCCTGGCTCACAAATCAGTGCTTTTTCTACTAAACATTCCTTCTGTCTTGCTAATAAAATCCAGTTTCCAGAATCATAGTTAGTTGCTAAGCAAATATGCATAAAACCATAAATTTATCCAAATCATTTATTATTTAAAGAGTAGTATATAAATGTTTAAACAGAAGTCATTGATCAGTGAAAGCGACAGAAAATAAGCAAAATAAAAATAGAATTACGGTAGAATAAGCTAAAAGACCTTACTTTAGGGAATTGTTGGGAAAACTGACCTCAAATATGAGGTCTGGGGCTTCTTAGGCAATATTTTATCTTAAATTAGAATCTGTAGGAATCCCCTTATCACTTATTCTTTCTTTGCTAATGTGTACTACTTATTAACCAGGTAAGAACATTTGAAATGAATCTTTAAGGCTACAACTTATATAACATAAATATTACTGCTACATATGGACTAACAGTTTTAGCCTCATTGCAATACCTTGAACGGTTTTTGTAACTGCTAAATGCCCTATAAAAGGCTACCAACCCATGTAAATAGGTCTTAGCTCTTAGTCTGGTACAGCTTGGCAAATTCTTTTTGACATAGCTTGAATTGCCAGGAATGTAGGGTAATCATTCCTTGCCAATGAACATACATCCTTTGCTGTTGAAGGTGAAATCTGAGCCAAGTAATTCTGCAGGACCTAGTGCAATGGCCATCCGCTCAGCAGATTCAGAGAAGCAGTCTTATTGATCTCTTATTTTACTAATTTTTTATCTTTCTGAGATTATGTATGACCTCACTTGGAATGTTATTTCCCTAAACCATTGTGCTTCACAGATGTAAATATTTCCCATTGGGAAATACTGGAAGATACAAAGCCAGGCCAAATGTATATGACCATGAGTGTGCATGAGCTTGACAAGTGAAATAGTTATCTTTGAAATCATCATACTCTTTTCCTTAAAGTCAATTTAAAGAGGTTTCGGGGCACCTGGATGGATTAGTTGGTTAAATGTCTGACTCGATTTTGGCTCGGGTCATGATCTCAGGGTCATGGGATCCAGCCCTGACCTATTGGCAGGCAAGTTAGGTGCTGTCTTCTGGAGATTTTAGTTATTTCATGATGGATTCTCTTGGAACAAGTCTGGAAGGTTTTTCAGACATGTATGACATATGAGGTTGAATTCTCCTGACCAGAAGACCAGGGTTAGGATAGAAGGCCCACCAGCTATCTAGATAGACCCAGCACTACCAAGAGTTATCTGTAAGCTGCTTCTACTAGTCTGGTGCTTTACGTGGGAAGTGTTCAAGAGTTCAAGAAACTCTCTTCTATACGTTGTGTCTATAAGAAACTAAAAATAATAGGAAATCTTTTGATGGGTGAGATAATCATTTTAAAACATCCAAGACAGGAGACTTTGAACCTGACAAATAGGAATATTTTAAAAGGTCCCCTTAGGTGAGGTTCAGGTTACATCTTCCACTAAGGAACTTAGATGGAGATAAGGTGGTAAATACTTGGAAATCTTATAGGCTGTTAATATTTTTTGAGTTTAAAAAACATCCAGTCTGGTTGCTGAAGATTTCTTAAAAATGGCCAATATGCTTGGGCACTTTGATTGTTTCTTTAGAATCCCATCTAGATGTTATACTGTCCCTATTGTTTCTAGGTGGGGGGACAACAGTTTTGAATTGTCAGTAGGACTTTATAAACTTCTTTATATCTTTATATCTTCTTTAAATCGATCAGAAAAAGGGTATTTCCTGATTATTACTAGACAAAATGATACTGTGAAGCTTTAGCAATAAAGACTTGCCAACAGTCATGTCACTCTTGCATATAAGTATGTTTCTACGTATCCTGCAAAGGTACACATAATCACTGAAACATACTCTTGTGAACAACACATACAATATTAACCTGAATATTTGCAGGGGACTTCTTAGGGGGATGATTTTATTTAGTTAGTTTGCAGCCTCATCTTGAAAAACAGTAACATCTGAATGAGTTAACAGAGGAAACCAGTTGGTTGATAAAGGTAAGAGTAACGATGCCTGTGAACAAGAGGTCACGACAGCCTTAGTTTAGTAATAGCCACAGCTCAAGACCATAAGGACTCCTAGATATTTTAGTTCCTCCAGAAGTAAGGAACCTTTATTGTTATTACAGTTATCTAAAAGAACTACCCAAAAGCTTCAGGAGAATCAATCAGTTGTGATGTTTGAGAAGTAAAAGTATAATCTCAGGTAAGAACAGCACCTTCTGCCAACTAGGAAGAATATGGAGAAAGGAAAAGTTTTTACAACTTTGTGTTGAAAGCAGACTGCATATGCAGAGACCAATTTATGTTTTTCTCTGAGCCATCAGTTCCCTCTTCTACACTTAAGTGTCTGTTTTGGTCATAGCACCTATGTAAACAAGATAAGTTGGTGAAAACTCTTTAAATAAGATACACATAAACGGAGATGTGTGTGTGACCCTATATTTGCAAGGGATGTGCCAATGATTTTGTTCTCGAAATAAGTTTGCAAAAAAACTTCCAGAAATCAAAATGTTACTTTAAGTATTATTAACAAGGCCACAAATTACTAAGACAAACAGAATTATAATCAGAATTACAGCCTATAAAAGTTATGCTATTTTCACAGGGTATAGCAACACTGAAGCCCAAGTGTCTAACAGGACTACTTTTTAAAAAATCATATTTGCAAAGGCAGTTTTATCATATAGAGTAAAATTTTATCTGCTTTTCTGCAGCTACGGGGAAGAGAGCACATGATTTCTTCATTTAAGCTTCCTAACTTTTTTTCAAGCCAGCAAATAGAAGTGCCTAAGTACTAAAATTCCATTAGTTATTATTAAGAGAGAAGAACAGGTACAAACTTAAAATTCAAAAAAGAGCAGAAAGATAGTGAATGTTAACAAATGGAATATGGAGCATGTAACATCTTGTCTCTACATGTAATAACATAAGTAAAGTTTATCGCAGATTAAGATGTTTATTTGAGAGAGTCTAAACAGTGTATTTACATAAGGTAGACTTTAGTAAAAGGCTTATATATTTAAATCACCTGTTATTAAAACTTTATGAATATTTTTAGTCTTTATAAAACATAGTTTACAGTTACAGATAGTTTTCCATGGTTTGGGAACGCTATTTGTTATTTTCTTCCTATCCCTTGACCCATCCATCAAATTATTTTTGTAATTACCAAGAATTTGCAAACAGAGGCTCTATTTTTCGGGTATTTTCTGAAACTGTGAAAAGTGTTAAAAAGTTTGTGTTTTCAGTGCTTTAGGAAATATTTAGGAATACATTTTTTAAATTGTATGCAAATCAGCATTTTTCAGAGTGTGCCATGATCTGCTTATAGGTTATTAGGAGAAAAAAAAAAGCAGTTACATAATTTTGGAAAGTACCAAGTTAAGCAAAGTTATAATTCTTTTTCCATAAGACTTCTCAGGGCCTTTCAGATCCTCCTATTTTATCCTGTGGGTGTTTCCTATTTTCCAAATAAACCTGGCCTTCTGATACAGTTGATAGTCTATCAAAAATACTGAAAAGTGGTCTAAACTTTGTTAAAAATTGAACACAAATGTCAAAAACAAGAGGTGCTGATTCTGTGTTTGAGTGTGAGCTTATTGAGGGCAAGGATCACTATTCTTTGTAACCCATATTGCATAAAACTAATGTAATATGCTAAGTATATATTATTAAATAAGTTAATACAGATCTAATAACTCTTGAAAGTCCCACTTTTAAAGTCTATCCTAATTAAGCTTCTGATTTGCTAAAGTTAATTATATAAAATAACATATATTTTCTTATGTGTTATTTTTTCTTCATACCTGAAAGAACTAGAATATTTTTAAATGGTCTATTTTATAGTTTTATATTTAGGATGGTGACCAGTTATTTTATCTCTGTTGAAGAGATGTAGACCTAACCACATAATAGATCTGTTCATAAACCATGAAGCACTTCAAAATTGCTAGGTACAGAAATCAGAAAATTTACTCACACCTACATTTCATTTCACCCTAACATTTATTCCTCTGGGAATCTGAAACTTTTCTCATATCCTTCTTTAGTCTTGCTCCTACCTCCCAAGAAAACAATTTGTCTATGTTTCCGTTCCTTTCTTGAGTCCAAATAATTTACCAGAATTCATGGAATCCCCTGCCATTTCCTATTGCCTCATTAAAGATCTTCTCCCAGTGTTTTCCCATTAGATTTACTTCCTCACTTACCAGAGGCTCCTTGGAGGTCTTGAGGATTTTTTGGATGTGCTAAAGAGTACTGAGTACACCTAATCCAAAATGAAGAGACTTCATTGCTATGCTAGTTGTAATAGGTCCTCACTCTAGAGGGAGGACATTTTGGAGCATCTCAGTTACAAAACATGGTGCATATTTATAGGGAATCTAGTGAACATTGTCACCTTTTTTATTAGAGAAAAGGGAAATTTGAGTGTTTCTTGGAGATTTAGGGGCCTTTAAGGTACTCAAAGAATTTTGTAGATTTCAGCTGGAGATGTAGTTGATATTAAAGACCATAGCCATAATATAGTGTCAGGAGCAAATAGGAAAAAGAAAAATATATGAACAAGTTCTTTGAATTAAAAAAAAAAAAAAAAAAATGGGAGGGGCACCTGGGTGGCTCAGTCGTTAAGCGTCTGCCTTTGGCTCAGGTCATGATCCCAGAGTCCTGAGATCGAGCCCTGCATCGGGCTCCCTGCTCAGTGGGGAGCCTGCTTCTCTCTCTCCCACTCCCCCTGCTTGTGTTTCCTCTCTTGCTATGTCTCTCTCTGTCAAATAAATAAATAAAATCTTAAAAAAAAAATGGGAAAGAATATTACTATCTGTCATTAAATTAGTTTCAAAATAGACACATTTGAATGTCAGGCAAAACATAGGTTTTCTTAATTGGATTATTCTTTTTAGAGGACACTTACTAGGTAGTGTGAAAGTTATATTTTAATGATTTAGGCATCCGTTTTGCAGAATCTTGTAAGAATTTCCTGTGTAAGAAAGAACCTTTTAACAAGGGCTATTTGATAAAAAATGTTTCTAATGAAAATTACAAGATTTCCTGCCTTGATTGCCTTTTAAAATAAGAGCTTTTCCTGGAGTAGCTTAAATGAATCTGTCTTATCTTGTAAATAACAGGAGAGTTCCCTAATGCCCCTTAGAACCAGATGTTTCATTGCTGTTTTCTTCTATCTCCATTCAAACTACTGTTTATGGAAGGCTATCAGCCAGACAACATGCTAAGATGGGAAACTTTAAAGAAGGTACAGGGCCTGCCTTAAAGTTTTAGAGTTCATGAGTGATGGAAAGAGTGGACATAGAAATAGATTATAGTAGATCAAGGAGTACGATGGAGGTGTTGACTTTGCCTGGAGAAATCGGAGAGCTATATAGAATAAGGGATATTTGAGTGTATCTTATAAGAGTGTTCATAGTTGGTGGTGGAGAAGGGAAGGCTTGGGTATTGAAAGACTTAAAGGCATGAAAGTATATGGCACATTTTGGGAATGGTGACTAGTCCACTGTGGGTGAGCCCATTTCTGGCTTACTTAGGCCAGTCTGGGAGAAGCATATATGATGTTATGGAATTTGGGCTTTTTTCCCTCAAGACTATCATTCTCAGCCATTTTCTTTTGCCACATAAATGACAGATGTACGTATATGCAAAGAGATGTGAATTCCTAGGCTCTCGCTTTTCCTGCAATCATTTCCATCCCATTCAAGCTATAGGAATACAAGAAAGGAAATTTTATTATTATAGAGAATTATAGAGATATACAGACTTGACTTTTTAAAATGTGTTTGACTTACAATTATTTGTGCACAACTGGTAAAAATGGTTATCTTGACTTAGGTTTAGAACAGAACAATATAATAGGAGACTGGAAATGAAGCTTGAGGATGGATTTGAGAAATCATGGGGAAGTACAGTTGTGAGGACAAGGGTAATTTCCAGGACTCATCCATACTCTGCATGGGTCAATTCTAGTAATACTGCTTTCATATTCCCCTTCTTCACACACTCTTTGTCTTGCTGTCTCACATACACACACTAACTACACATCTATTGCCTCCACATTTTTGTGGCCACTACCTCATCACTACCGTTCTCCCATAAATCAGGACATTTTTCAGTAGCTGTTTTGACATGGGGTCATGTCTCTTTGAAATGGCTGCTTAAAAATAACACATTTTAAAAAAAATTAATAGGTATGCAGCAGATATCCTTGGCCCTCATATTCCTTATCCTTGACCATCTCATCCTTATCCATCATTTAGATGATGAAGTACAATTTAGAGATGTGAGGCTAAGTAAGATTATCTGTTGTACATATTACTTGGTATACTTGGTTAAAAACAAAAACAAAAACACCTTTTAGGCATCTTCACAATGTCCCTTGCATCAAAAGAAATACTTCAGAATGTTATGTACTACTTCAGTAACATCTTTTCCAAAAAGATGAGTACTGATACTTATTTTTCTCTTCCTCATTCAGAGGCCCATTTTTCCTCCAAATTCTCCGCTAATATCCCTTTTATGCACTCACTCCAGCTCTCTGTTATCTTTCAAGAGAACAACACCTGAAATTGCCTGTTGATCCTTTGTGTAGATACACCAGGCTTCGGTACAAAAGTAGAACGAAGCTTTCTGGTTCTTATATTCTTAATGCTAAACAGCTTGGCTGGTATTTAGATTTTAATATCTCAATGATTTGGTGGTTTCAGACAATGATTTATAATGACTGATAGTTCACAGTTCATCATAAAATATAGAGCTTAGAGATCAGCTAATCATACCTACACATTTTATAAATGAGAAAATGGAGATCAAGAGCACTTAAATATTTATTCCTGATAATACACAAGTTAGGCCTAGAATGTCTCTTGATTCTGTGCCAGTGTCTTATGTTTTCTTCCCTTTCCTTTTTCTTCCCTTTCCTTTTTCTCTAATTTTGAATTGCATAATATATCTATATTTTTCTTGTAAAAAGTTAAAATATTATTGGTAGCTTAAGGGTTTGCCCCCAGAATCACAGCCTTCTCCCTAGCAGTAACCACTGTTAACCACTTTGATGTAGGTTCTATTAGCACTTTTTTTTTGCATTTGCTTATGTAAGTGTGTGTGTGTGTGTCTGTGTGTGCATATATGTTACCTAAGTGGTATATTTTCTATTAGTGAATTTTTCAGTGTACCCAGTCATCATGTAAGCATAGTTGGATTACTTTTTACAAATGTGTACTTTGCACTGCACACAGGGACACAAATCTGCTGCTTATCTGTCCTTTTCCTTTAGCCTCATTCAATGTTTGTCCATTTATTCATTCAATTAATATTAAGTGCTCATTACATACTACCTTCCAGGATTTTATATTACACTTACAAAAGTAAAACATGTACAAAGATAACTAATATTAAATATCAAGTTCCATTAAAGATGTATAAGAGATCATTCTGTATATCTCATTACCTGGAAGATCTGAATAGCATAGGAAAAGAATTTTAAATATATTATAGAAATTCTTTGATGTCATTTGTTAAATTCAATGTTTGTTTAGCTTAAAAGTATTTTGACAAGACTCCACTTCAGCTGACCATAACTGGAGTATTAGAGCATCATAACTGAGACCTCAACTATTTTTGAATTTATGTAAGCCTAAGGCATAGCTTTAAATTGTCTGTCTTAACAGCTTTTTTTTTTTTTTTAAACTTCAGAGCCAGGTAGAATTGCAGAAGCTAACTGCAACCAACAGTCATCCACAATAAAAACATTGTCAGTAAAAACATATACTTGTTTTAGAATTGGGTCAGACATGAGCAAGTGAGAAACAAAAACTTCTGGGTGTTGATTGATTTGAAAGTTTGCTCTCACTACTCCCTGATTCAGTTATGGCATCTGGATATCTGAGCAGAGGAAATCCTGGATCTTGTGACTTAAAGAACAGAATCTAAATTCAGATCTAACCATGTACCCAGAGCGCCTACTTGTGCCAGGCACATTCACATATGAGGTTTCATTCAGTCACTCCTAGATGATTGAATCAGCTCTAAAAAGTTAAAATGATTTTACTTGAAATGAGATTAATGTTCCCTGAGACCCAGCACTATAAAATAATTATTTTTCCAGCATGGTCATTTATTACAGCTAAAAGGAAATGTTAATAAAACATTTGGATATTCCTCATATGCTCCTCATTTAAAGTGAACAAATTTATAGCTCTTTCAATATGATCAAACCCTACAGTTTAAATCCTTTCTTTTGTAATTATTATAATTTACAATAATTTTAAGAATAGTAAATATTTAAATATAGAAGAATTGTCCAAAACTAAAATAGGAATTCTGGATCTTACCAGCTCCAGAACTAGTTTATTTTGAAATATTGAGTGAACAATTGCAGATTTCTAACCTTATTTCTCTTTTAAATAGGGAAAAAACTTTCTACTGAATATGGTAGATTGAATTGCCTAAGAACCCTAGGTACAAGATACTGTATAAGTTTGAAGTGGGAACTGCTTAAAGTATACCCTGCAGGGAAGTGGTTTAGGTTGAAAGATGTAAAGTGGGCATAAAGAACATTCAACCTCATTGGACTTTAAAAAGGTATTCTCTTGCTGGGAGTGACAAGCCTTTAAGAACCATGTTCTTAAAAACAAATATTGCTCTTCATAATTCTTTTAGAGAAAAAAACATGGATGTTTGTATGTGATTCCCATGTATTGACTCTACAGTGGCAGACAAATCATCTCTTTATCATTTGGATCTGAAGTGTGTCAAGACATCAAATGTTAATTAGGGTCTTTGTGTTTCTATGTTTAAAAGCATGGAACATAGGGGTGCCCAGGTGGCTCAGTCGATTAAGTGTCCGACTCGATGTCAGCTTAGGTCATGATCTCAGGGTCATGAGCTCAAGCCCTGTGTTGGGCTCCGCACTCAACATGGAGTCTGCTTGAGATTCTCTACCTCTCCCTCCGCCCCTTCCCCCATTCATGCACATAAACACTCTCTCTAAAATAAATAAAATCTTAAAAAAAAAAAAAGCATGGAACATAGCTCAAAAAAAAAATAGTCTGATTCTCAAGGTCTTGCACCAAAGCTAAAAAAAAAAAAATAAACATTGGTAAATCAATTTGAATATAAAACATGTAAAATTCAGTTATAACCCTTTCTTACATATTTTGCTATTCTGTGACCTAAATTTAAAATCTTGTCTGTAACTGTAAAAATGCTAATATGCAGTGTTTAATATTATTTATACTAGGTTAGGAAAAGTACCATGGAAGAAAAAGTCAATATTTTAAATGAGATGAAGACTGCTTGGTATACATGGAAAGAGATTATTTTGGTTTTTTGAAGGAATGGAGAGGGAAAGACTGAGAAAAAGAAGAGTTTGCCAATAGACTTGAGAGAGGTAAAGGCAGGAGAGAAAATAGGTGATATTGAAGTTTTGAAGAAGAAAAAATAATTGATATGATACCTAAGAGAAACTTGTAGTTAGTAGTTTTTATATGCACAGAGGAGAAAGGAAAGCTGGAAGCCAGTGAGGAAATGGTACCAGTTGATAACAATATAACAGGTATGGGGAATTTAGGTAATAGGACATTGAGAAAGGAATAGATCTTTAAAGTGCTATGGAATTACTGTCAAAAATTACTCCAAGGTCCACTGTCTAGTACCAATGACCAAAGAGCCCAGCACTTCAAGATACAGTGACTGTAATGCTATCTCATGAATTTTGCCATTTCCTGACTTCTTCCTATCTTTTTCGGATAACTCTATCTAAAATATCTTATTATTTATCTCCTACTCCCATACTGCATTAGAATATAAACTCCATGAGGTTAAGAATTTCTCTGTCTCGGGGCACCTGTGTGGTTCAGTCATTAAGCGTCTGCCTTCAGCTCAGGTCATAATCCCAGGGTCCTGGGATGGAGCGCCCCGAGTCGGGTTCCCTGCTCAGCGGGGAGCCTGCTTCTCCCTCTCCCACTCCCTCTGCCTGTGTTCCTCTCTCGCTGTGTCTCTGTCAAATAAATAAATAAATAAAATCTTCAAAGAATTTCTCTGTCTCTTTTTACAACTGTATCCTCAGTGCCTAGGATAGTATATAAAAAAAAATGAATTCCAGATTGAACCATCAGTGTGTTGAAATGTAGCCTCTCATTTCAATATTTAGGATCAATAAATGAAAATCAAATAACTTAAATTTGGTAGGGACCTCAGAGGTCATACAGCCACTGTTTCTTCCACTATCTGTGGGGTCTTTTTTTTTTTTTTTTTTAAGATTTTACTGACTTGACAGAAACAGCGAGAGAGGGAACACAAGCAGGGAGAGTGGGAGAGGGAGAAGCAGGCTTCCCACCAAGCAGGGAGCCCGACGTGGGGTTCAATCCCAGAACCCCGGGATCATGACCCAAACCCAAGGCAGACACTTAACGACTGAGCCACCCAGGCTCCCCATCTGTGGGATCTTTGAGGGAGATTTTTACTAGTCTGAGTCGTGCCTTAGGTTTGAGAATGACAGTTGTGATTTAGTGCTTTTCTCCTCTTTTCCTTTCTCCATTTCTCTTTTTTGGGGCTCCAAAGTAGATAATTTAACTAGTTTTTCCATGTAACAACACTGATCTGGTTCAGATCCCCGAATTAATGCAGGAATTCCTTATATGGCATATAGTTCCATGGGGCCCTTCTAGGAGTAAAGATTACACTGTCAGGGTGTGTGCGTGTGTGTGTGTGCATGCACATATATGCACGTGTGTTTCATCCAAGAAATACTTACTGAACAGCTTTTATGTGCAAGACTAAGGATATAATGTGATGAAAGATACGTATTATTCCCTGCTCCCACAGAGCTTACAGTGTGGTGGAATTTTACAAACAACAAATGAAGTCTCTAAACTCTTTCCCTATCTTGTCTTTATTCTCAAAGTTGTTTAGAAAGAAAAGGCAGATTAATGAGAATAAATCAAGAACCATGGGAGTTAAACTTCCAATGAATGGTAGTAAGGGCAAATACCCATTTTTTAGTTTGCAGGGCCTTTAAATTCAATCCAGTTCATTCAATAAACACCTGCTGAGCATCTCTAGCCCTTGGCTAGATTCTGAAAAATGAAAGCAAAGTATGATACAGCCCCTATTCACAAGGGAGAAAAAAGGCAAATGTATACTCTTCAGTGTTTTAAGTGCTACATGTAACTGTCTTTTGAGTGATCCATTTCATTGGACAGTTTTACCTAATACAAAATCATTCAGACTAAATTAAAATCTGCCTCTATTTAATTTCTGTTTTCTGGTTCCAGTTTTGTTCTCTGCTCTTCATTCATTTATTCAACCCATAAACATTTTTGGGGGAACCACCATGTGCCATATGTCAACAGGTTTTCTTCATAAATAGGACAGGTCCTTGTTCTCAAAAAGGTTAGGATAGAATTTTGTGACTGAGGAAGTTGCTTAACCTATAAGCTCAGTTTCCTCCCCTGGGAATCAAAGATAGTATTAGTAACAACTTCTTAGGATTGTTGTGAGGATTAAATGAATAATGCATGCAATGCACTTAATACAGAGCCTGGTACACAGCTTTCAGCAAATGTTAGCTATTATTATTGGTGCGTTTAAAGAAGGATCCCAATAGTAAATTTAGTGGTTGCATGGTTGATATGAATGCCCTAACAGAAGTAAACCCAAAATGCTACAGGAATATACCAGAGAACACCTAACCTTGTCTGGAGAAGCTGGGGAAACACCTTGCAGGAGGAGACATCTGAACTGAGTATTGCAGGACTAAATAGTGGGGGTAGGAAGGGCACAGAGAAAAGTGAAAGAGAATAGTGCATTCTGGGTACTTCAGTTTAGACGCTACTTTGGGAAAGCTACAATATGAATGGCTTTGGATGCCATGCTAAATAAAAATGTGTCATGAAGATAATGGGGAACTATTGAAAGCATGCTGCACAATTAAACTTTCTAAATTAGGGCAATGATGTAGGAGAGTAGAAGACTGAAGAGAAAATTAGGACTTGATGACCAACTAAATGCAAACGTAGGGGGAAAGGAAGAGAAGGTGTCAAAGATAATTTCTAAATGACTGTGTTGAGTGAGTGAAAGGCAATGACATAGGGAGAATTGGGGGCGCTGTAGATAAGTTCAATTGCAGACATGTTGAGTTTGAGGACCGCTAGGCACTTGAATATTCAGATCAGGAGTTTAGAACTGGTCTAGGGCTACAGATTTGGGATTTGTCAACAGGTGTCAGTTGAAGCCAACATGTATATACTAGGTAGAGGAAAGCCAACATTAAGGGGTGATCAAACAACTCAAAAATTGATTGAAAATTTCCAGGCATGTTAGAGGAAAATCAAGAAATAGCACTATCCCAGAAACTGAGGAGAGAGTTGTAAAGAAGTTAACAGTCACCAGTACTGTGAGGATAAGAAAAAATTGTTCTTTGGATTAAGCAACTAGGAAGTCATTGGGCAAGAGCTATTTCAGTAGTGAAGGGACCAGAATGTAGATTGCCAGAGATTGTGGTGTGGATAGGAAGTGAGTGCAGAAGACATTGCCTGCAGGCCCCCTTTTCAAAAGCTGTGAAGAGCAGAGGAGAGATAGTGTAGAAACTAGAGGACAAAGAGCAAGTCTGGTTTATTTAAAGATCACGGAGACTTGACCTCCTTTCTGTGTCCACAGGAAAGAGCCAGGAGAAAGGGAGAGTTGAAGATACAGAATAGAGTGTAAATAAATAATAAGGAATTCCTAAGAAGGCAGAAGAAGTGACATCCTATGGATTAATGTGTCTTGAACAAGAGAAAGGATACTTCTTCCACTAACCAGAGCCATGTGAACACAGGTACATCTAAAGGGGGGAGCAGACTTGAATTGTTCTATGATGTCCTTGAGGCCAGGTCATCTTCTGAGAGTTGATAAGGGGAGTGGGGATGGGACTGAGCTACAAGAACTTGAAAATGTCCCTTGAAAGGAGAAGAAACCTAGAAATAGTGGACAATGGTAGCATTGCCGTTTGGGGCCCCATGCTTTGTCAATGTCTCCCTTTAGTAACGGAGACACCCACAGTGAGCTGCACTAGATGGGATCTGACCAGCACAGTGTAAGGTAAGACTACTATCCCCCTTTAACTGTTAGTTCCCTGGTTTGGAATCTTGTACTTTTACTAATGTAGCTTCTGATTGGATGGGCTGTTTTTTAACAGGTCCTTCAAACTGAAAGGCCAAGAAAACCCATTTCTTCAGAAGCCAGGGTCAGAGAAAATTTTGAGTCAGTAAGAATTACTGTTCAAAGAACGAGCTACTTATGAAAGCCAAGAATTAACTCAAATTTCTGTTCAAATTTAATTAGAAACTCTCCTAAATATATTTTCAACATAGTGATAGATACAAGCAAGAATTAGTTGAAAAGTGAAGGCCTGGTTAATGTTTAAAATGTCCGTTGAATACTGAATGCAGACGGCATAGGCATCAAGTAATTGTGCTCTCCCGATATGTCATTATTCCCAACTGTCAGTCACTGAGTTGGAAGCTAGATTCAACTACAGATTGGTTTTGTTTCTCAAAATACTGTTTTAAAATGTTCTATTCACTAACCATTTCCTCCTTTCTGCCTGGCTACTTGACAGTCTTACGTTCATTCCCTTGCCACTGAGCCCATTTGAGTTTGTTACTCCTGCTCCATTGTGCTCTAAAATCTACCATCTCCCTAGATCAGCTCAAAGTTAAAACCAGTCATGTTACGTTAACCTCAAATATAGCTGCTTTTACTGAATTGCTAATTTGTGTGCAATCATCGGCTTGTACTGAGGGATGCAATAATAAAATATCTTCATAAAATACGTAGTTGTGATACTGTAAGTAGGGTACATTTTGATTTTGGGGGGACAGTCTCCATTTATAACCCGTTGTCCCAGCATAATGTCTAATAGTTCCCCTTCCACTGTCAAAAAATGCCACCGTTACATGATCAGGATATTGTTCTTTTCATTATACAATGTTCTATTTATGAGGTGCTTTGTGAGAAACTTTTGATCCTGTTCATAGAGATCAGTCATATCTGTGCTTCTGAACAATTGGGTTGTTTTGATTATATACACATGGTGACTCATAGCTACTCAGGTAGCCCTTCTTAAGTTGCCCTTAGAAAGCCAGATTTATCAGCTGTCTCATAACAAGCTCAATGGTAGACATTTTTATTTTAATCTTAGTTCTCTGTTTTTCCTTCTTGTTTCATTTCTCCTCACCTATTTCTAATTTGTATCTTGAATTTTATGCATTCTTGTCAGCTATCTTAAGTTCTTTCTGAGATAAGGCAGTGAATAAAGCATAAAACAAATATATTGCTTCTAGAACTTATCTGATATTCTTGAATGACTGAAAACAGCTTTTTTCAACTTGCCTGTTTAATGTTTCCCATTTTTGTCTCTTTCTTTGATCTGTGATAAGTTTTGAAGAGATTGTCAGATTTTGACTAAATTTTTGATACATTGTTAAGAGATGAAAGTTCCTTACTACAAAGTTGATCTCTGATCAATTTGCACCTTAAAACAAAATACAGCTGGTAACATTTTTCAAATGGTTTTATCTTCTGTGATTGCAGAGCTTGAATCGAGAGGTAGTCCAACTCAGTGGGGGGAAAAAGCACACAAAAGTTTGTTACCAGATAAACCTATCCCTGCCACTTACTGTGTGACTCTGGGAAAGTCTCTAAGTTATCTAAGTCTCTCATCTTTCACCTGTAGCTTATACATAATATTACCTAATTCTTAGAGAAATAAGACAACATGCATTCAGTACCTGGCAAATAGGTATACAGTAAATTTTACCTACCATTATTGTTGTTATCTTTCCAATTTACAAATCACTGACAGTAAGGGTTTTGCACTTGGTAAGAATTCTGACTTCTTCTTCTTCTTTTTTTTTTTTTAAGAAAAAAGGGTTTGAAAATTAAACTGTTTATGACTTACCCACTGGCAGCATAGCAATCCAGAATATTTTTGAAAAGACTCTCCCATAGCTAAACACTTAGGCACTGGATAAAGTACAATAAACAAACATTTTTAATTTATTGTGTAGCTTGCAAGAAGGTAAGTAAAATCCTCAAGATTCCCACCCTTCCCCAACAAAAATAAAGCACCAAGCTGAAATCAGAGGTGATTAAATGAGGAATCGTGGATACTTTGGGGTGACATGCCAAGATCGGGAACCTAGCATTTTGCGTATTATAAAGCATTTGGGTTCCAAAAAAGTAGGTCTCAATGCCCATACAAATAGAGGGAACTAATTCTGAGACACACCCCAACACTGAATGAAACTGAGACATGTGAAGAGGCTATAGCCTCAGTGAATGGATAACCTGAAGAAAATCCCCTGCAGTAACATAGGCAGATATAAAACCGGTTTATCATTGTCATGACTTCAAGAGGAAAACAATAAAAATAATAGAATGTATAATCTATTATCATATGTGTCTGGGTTGAAATTTATACATTCCCCATGGCCAGAGCCAAGAAATTAAAATGATCCCAGGTTGGTAGCCCCTTTTGACACCCAGCAAAAATAATCAAATCTTTTCCACAGGAAAGCATTCTTTAATATAAACCCCTCAGAATTTCCTGAGAATAAATTCAGCCAAATATAAGTTCACTGTAAAAAAAATTAAACAGAGGCACAAGGAATAAAAAACAACAGATTTAGACTTATAAGGACTTCAGATATTAGCATTATGAGATGCAGAACAAAAATATAAATGTGAAATGTTTAAGTAAAAGAATTAAAAATATAACAAAAAAGGGACTATCAGTATGTGACCAGGCAGATTTTAAATGGAACCACATACAACTTCTAGGAAGAAAAATATAATCATTGCAATTTACAAAGCAATAGATAGGTTAAATGGTGGATTAGGCATAGTAGAAGAGAGAATTAATGAATTCAAAGATAAATCTGAAGATATTACCCAGAATGCGTCAGAATTTTAACATGGAAAATATGAAAGGGACATGAAGATAGAAGAATAGAGAAAATAGGGAAATCAAAAATATCTTTTTTATTGACGTAAAGTTGACATACAATGTTACATTAATTTCAGGTGTACAACAGAGTGATTTCACAACTCAACACATTATGCTATGCGTACCATAAGTGTAGCTACATCTGTCACCATACAACGTAAACAGTACCACTGAGTAAATTCCCTATGCTGTGCCTTTCATCCCTGTGACTTAATTCGTTCCATAACTGGAAGCCTATACCCTCCACTCCACTGTACCCATTTCCCTACCCCCTTCTCTCTGGCAACCATCAGTTTGTTCTCCGTATTTATGGGTCTGTTTCTGCTTTGTCTGTTTGTCCATTTGTTTTTTAGATTCCATATGTAAGTGCAATCATATTAGTCTGACTTAATTCACATAGCGTAATATCTTCTAGGTCCATCCATGTTGTTATAAATGACTAAATCTCATTCTTTTCTATGGCTGAGTAATATGGGAGAAGAAATACTACAATATTATACATATATATATATAAATCCAGACTTCAGGAAAACATTGTTTTTCAGGTTCAGGAGGCCCAGTCAATTACAAGCAGGATAAATATAAAAAATCACATTAAAAAAAAAGAAAGAAATTGCATTTAGACATATTGCAAGGAAATTGTATTTATTACCTCCCAAATAAATAGATACATTGATAGAAAGCCAGAGAAAAGAAGATCACCTTCAAGGGAGCAACAAGTAGATTAACAGCCCATTTCTCAACAGCAACAATAGGAATAGGAAGACAGTGAAAGCATATCTTCAAAGTACCAACAGAAGATGACTTTCAACTTCTAACAACCTACCCAGCAAAATTATGTCAAAATGAAAGTGGAATAAGTATGGTTTCAGATAAAGAAGAACATTTTATGACCAAAAAACCTTACTAAAAAAGGATGCATTTCAGAAAGAAGCAAAGTCTGAGATGCAAGCAGGAAAGATTTCTAGAGAAGTTGGTGTGCATGTGCACAAATTTAAACATTGAATGTAAAAATAGCAAAATGAACCAGCTAAAAATAAGGGCCACAAATTACTTTGCTGTTTCCTTCTCTAAATTTTCTAATTTTGATGCTATAAAAGTTCTGTGGATAAACTATACAAAAAAATAAAAACAGGTATGCCGCTGCATGTCTCCTGGTGTATATGGTCAAGAAAATTAAAATTTATAAAATTAAACTGTCCTTTTGAAATAGCTGAGGTTTCAACATTAAGACTCTTTGTTTTAGGAAAGTTGTAACAATACCAGCTAGAAAGTTAGGAACTATTCTAGCTTCTAAAAACCATGGTGAGGGTGCCTGGGTGGCTCAGATGGTTGGGCGTCTGCCTTCGGCTCAGGTCATGATCCAGGGTCCTGGGATCGAGTCCCGCATCGGGCTCCCTGCTCGTGGGAAGCCTGCTTCTCCCTCTGCCTCTCCCTCTCTCTCTCTCTCATGAATAAATAAATAAATAAAATCTTTAAAAAAAAATAAATAAAAACCATGGTGAAATGGAAAAGAGGAAACTTTGTTTTGTGCAGCATACATGTTCCCTACAATTTTTCTAGCACATACCCCTTTTTTGAGCCTGTGGTGCTCTCTTTTAAATACCTCTGCATGTATATTAGATCAATAAAAATGTAGAACATTAATTTTGTAGAGCACTAAGCAAAATTATAACCCAGTTCCATAAGCGATCAGGAATGATGCACACCACAATAACTCAGGAAAATTATTTCAAATTTGTCCTAATAGATTTAAAGGATAGTTACAGTCAAGATTTCATTTGAAAAATGTGATAGATATGCCATTTGAGATAAGTAATGATTTTGGTATTAGCAAAACACTTAGCTACTTATTCATCTTTTCTTAATATATAATTCTTTGTGATAGCAGAAACTTCCTTATTCAGATGGAACTTAAGTTGGGCACTCGCTAGAATTTTCTAGTGAATACCATTTCTCTGCAAAATGTAAGGAACAATCCAAAAATGTGCCTTTGTTTTTATTATAGAAGTTATGTGCGTATCTCAGTGGGAAGGGGAAAAGACACAAAGATAACTTTGTATCTTTTATATAAAATTACACTTTCATTTGGATGTGATACCTGGAGATATCTTATGGTGACAGTGTGCTTACATAGTGCATCTGTTACATGAGGTAAACTTTCTGGCATTATCAATGAAGACTCTTAGGTTAAGCTTTCAATGATCTAGGAGCAACAGTAAGAGACTTGGGCATTTAATAAGCAGGATGTTGACAATAGAAGAAATAAAAGAAGAATATAGGGAAGCAATGTTCAAAAAATGAAATGGATACTCTTTCAAATTCCAGACCCTGACCCTTGCTTCAGCTATTATTTGAAACCCTAAAGAAGGTGACAGCAAAGTCAACTTCTTTGAGACTTTTGAATTTAAGATCTGTGATACTAAATTGTGAACAGCTTGAGGTGAAAGATGAGGTGGTTTTCAACCATGTTTGTACTCTCAATTTATATTTAAAATGTTTGCATCCATATTTATAAATTATATTTTTTCTAAAGTATTCTTATCCAAAACAAATACAAATAAAAAAATAAAGTATTATCCAGTTTTTCAATAAAACATGTATTAGTCCTATATGTAATCCTTTCTATATCTTAAGGATATATCATGATTCACTGTGAGATTTTCTACATTTTGTTGGTAAATTTTGCTAATAAATTTATTTATATAATAGTTATTGGTCATTTGAATAAATATGTTATAATAATTTTTCTGGGAATTATAATTAAATCTAAAGTTTTAAAATATTTTTACTGCAAATAATATTTATTCCTGTGTTATTTTACTTATTTTCTTTTTTGATCAATCTTTCCAGTGTTTTGTGTTTTTACCTAATCATATAAAAGCTTTAAGATTATGGACACTGTTGATAAACCTCATTCTTCTTAAATCACTGTCATACTGATTTCTGTGCTTATATTAATTAAATTTCTTTTTCCCCCCAAAAATAAATAAGTTTTGTGATACTATATATTGTTTTTACAATGAACAGTTGGGGGGGCGGATTTGGATGAAACTGGTCAAAAGGTATAAACTTCCAATTATAAGATAAATAAATTCTGGAGTTATAATCTACAACATGATGACTGAAGTTAACATTTCTGTATGATCTATTTGAAATTTGCTAAGAGAGTAGATTCTAAAGGTTCTTATCACAAGGAAAAAACTTTTTGAGGGGTAACTATGAGATGATGAATGTTAACTAAACTCATTGTGGTGATCATTTCATGCTGTATGTGGGTCACATCATTATGCTGTATACCTGAAATTTGTACAGTGCTGTATGTCAGTTACATCCCTTTAAACCTGGAAAAAATATTCCACTATGGAATATTATACAGCTTTTTTTAAAAAAAGGAAATCCTGCAACAACATAGATGAACCTGGAGGACCTTATGCTAACTGAAATAAGCCAGACACAGAAATACAAATACTGCATTATCTCACTTATATATGGATTCCAAAATAGTCAAACTCATAGAAGTAGAGAGTAGAATGGTCAATACTTTGGGGATCAGGGAAGGGGCAAATGGGGAGATGTTGGTCAAGGAGTTCAAAATTTTAGTTATGCAAGATAATTAAGTTCTGGAGATAGAATGTACAACAATGTGACCATATATTATATTGCATACTTGAAATTTACTACATGGGTAGATCTTAAGTGTTCTCACCACAAACATTTTTAAAAAAATTTTTTAAGATTTTATTTATTTGTCAGAGAGAGAACCCAAGCAGGGGGAGCTGCAGGCAGAGAGAGAAGCAGGCTCCCTGCTGAGCAAGGAGCCTGATGTGGGACTTGATCCCAGGACCCTGGGATCATGGCCTGAGCCAAAGGCAGACGCTTAACAACTAAGCCACCCAGGCATCCCTCCACAAACATTTTTTTAAAAAGAAAATGTAGTGACACCACCAAGATGACACCAAGAATGACAACATATTTTTGACTTTACTCTCCCACACAAGAACAACTAATAATTATTCAAGAACAAGACAGCACTAGAAGATGGGGGTGAGGCTGAAGCACCCCTCTGTAGCTGAGAGACCAAGACAGACTACATTACAAGGGTAAGAGCAGCACTACATGTTGACTGCATTGCCCCTTCCCTAGACCAGCACAGGACCATGCAGAGAGGTCTGTCCTGAACCTCTGATTCCCCCAGAGGGAAAAGAGAACTCAGGGGGACAACCAGCCTCCCCAGCAAAGTGGGTCATTTTGTGGGAGCCTCTAATCTGATCTCATACCATAGGGAGTGCAGAAGAATGTGCAAGGCTCAGCCACTGGGAATCTGAATGTGACAGGAGAGGAATGGGCTTGCAACATCCAGTACGTGGATCTTGGCAGACTGAGTTCATACTGGCAGTGCCCAGGTAGTAATCCCAACCAGCAACTTTGCTTACCCACAGAACCAAGTTGGGGATGGACTCTCACCCAGGAACTTGGAAGGCTGCAGATGTGCCCGAATTGGATCCTCAAGCAAAGAGTTTTGCTGGCCCTAGAGCCCAGTTTGTATATGCCTAAGCAAGGTGCTGAGTCAGAGCCCTACATGCTGTGGAGAATGGCTCCATCTGACAAGAGGTCTGGTGACCACTCCTGGAAGTTGTGCAGTCCAGTGGTGCTCTAGCTGAGAGGTAAGCAGGCAGAGCTGCTTGTCCCCAGAGCAAAGCCAGTACAGAGCATGGAGTGTTCCCTTATTGTGCACAGGCAGGGGGAGTAATTCACAGACAATGCTGAGAGTAGCTCCATCCCCTCCCAACCAGAGTGCCTGTTTGGGAAACTGAGGATAGCTTAGAGCATCTCCTCCCTCTCCTACCCAGGCAAAGGGACTGAGTCATAGCCTCACCTACTGTGGAGTGTCTTCTAGCCCCATCTGACCATAAGTGCGGGCAAAAACATCTGAAAGTTATGTGGCCCAGCAGTACTCAAGTTGAGAGACAGGCAGACAGAACTGATAGTTTGAAGAGCAAAACCAGTGGCTTTGTTTGGCCAGGGAACTTGGCATGTGGGTCAGCTTGAGTTAAGATAACAAAGAGCTTTACCAGCTTTAGAGCAGCCTCTCCCCACTGCCCAGGCGAGAAATCTAATTCATAGCCTCATTATTGAATACAGCCTTTAACCTATCCAACCAGGAACCTTAACCAGAGCACATGGGAAGCTGTGTAGCCCATTCAACTGTCCTCAGTACAATGAATCTTGAACAGAGAGCACAGTCTGTGGTTTCTCCATCTGCAGAGCAACACAGATGGCTTCACCTGACCAGGGAATTAAGTGCACACTGAAGCCTGATTTGGGCCCCCAAACAATGAGCTGTATAGCCCCTGGGCCCTGGCCTGCTGTCCTGCCAGGGCAGGGAAGCTAATTCCCAACCACATCTATGACTGAATGTAGTAGCCTCACTTGGGTAGGGAACAAAGCCAGCAGTCCTACCTAACTGTTCTCTAGTCAGTAACCCACCACCCCCAACCCATCCCCAACCTTAGAGCTCAAACCATTTACCTTGTCCCAAAGTAGACCATAATAGTAGACCCCACCTGCTGAAAAACATTACCAACAGACATATCCAGAAACTCAAACTGACCTGACAGGTAAAGAATTGTCTCTGTCAAGTAAATCTGTAAAGTCTGGAAAAGGAGCCTGATTACTCATGCACAGATACCAACATAAGGAATCAAAGATCACAAAAAATCAGATAAATATGACACCACCCAAAGAAACTAATAGAGCACCAGTAATTGACCCTAAAGAAATGGAGATCTATGAACTGTCAGATAAAGAGTCCAGAATAATCCTCTTAAGGAAGTTTAGTGAATTATAAGAAAACGCAGACAACTAAATGAAGTTAGAAAAAAGTGCAGGAACAAATGAGAAGTTTGATAAGGAAATAGCAACCATCAAAAAAAAAAAAAAAAGAAAAAAAATCCTAGACCTGAAAAATACAATAACTGAACTGAAGAATTCAACAGTTTAAAAGTAGACTCAACCATGCAGAAGAAAGGATCAGCACCCTGGAAGATAGGACATTGGAAATTACTTAGAGGAGTAAAATAATAATAATGAAGAAAGCCTATGGGATTTATAGGACACAATGAAAAGAAACAATATTCACATTGTGGTAATTCCAGAAGGAGAAGAGAAAGAAAGGGACAGAAGGTACGTTTAAAGCAATAATAGCTGAGAGCTTCCCAAACCTGGGAAGAGAAATGGGTAACCAAATCCTTGAGGCCTAAGGGACCCTAAGTAATTGAACCTAAATAGGGTGAATAGTATTACACCAATACACAATATAATTAAATTGTTGAAAGTCAAAAGCTAAAGAAAGAATTTTAGGAACAGGAAGAGAAAAGAGAGAAGTTACATACTAGGGCACTCCCATAAGACTAGAAGCAGATTTCTCAATGGAAAATTTTCAAGCCAAGAGAGACAGGAATGACATATTCAAAATATCCAAAGAAAATAACTGTAAACCAAGACTTCTATACCTGGCAAAGCTGTGCTTCAGAAATGAAGGTTGGATAAAGACTTTTCCAAACAAAAGCTAAGGGAGTTCATTACCACCACATCTACCTTACAAGAAATAGTAAAAGGACTTCTTTGAGTGGAAGTAAAAGAACACTAATTAATATCATAAAGACACAAAAAGGTAGTGTAAATCTCAGTGGTAATGGTAAATATACAGTCATAGTGAGATTCTGCAATATGATGCACAAGCAACTCTAGTTTAAAAGTTAAAGAAAAAGTAGCAAAGGTAACCATAATTCAATAATTGATTACTAGTTACACAATATAAAAACCATGTAAAATGTAACAGCAACAATCTAAAATGTGAGAGGGAAAAGAAGTAAAAGTGTAAAGTATGAATTCTATTAAAGTTAAGTTATTATCAGTTTAAAATAGGGTGTTATGAGTTTAGGATATTTTGTGTAAGCCTCGTGGTAACCACAAGGGAAAAGCTTTAGTAATTACACTAAAAAACACAATAAAGGATTTAAAACATACTGATACCTAAAGACATCAAAACACAAAAAACGTAGCAGGATAAGAAACAAGGAACACTGGATCTATGAAACAACCAGGAAACAATGAAGAGAATGGCAATAGTAAGTACTTACCTATCAATAATTATTTTATTTAAAGATTTTATTTATTTGAGAGAGAGAGCACAAAAGGGGGAAGGGTCAGAGGGAGAGGCAGACTCCCTGCTGAACAGCAAACCTGATGTGGGGCTCGATTCCGGGACTCTGGAATCATGACCTGAGCCAAAGACAGAGCTTAACCAACTGAGCCACCCAGGTGCCCCTCAATAATTATTTTTAAAATAAACAAATTAATTCTCCAATCAAAAGACACAGAATGGCAGAATGGATAAAAAACAAGACCCAACAACATGCTGTCTACAAGAGATTCACTTTAGCCTTAAAGACACACTTACACTGAGAATAAAGGTAGCAAATGGTAGCAATAACAACAAAAAAAAGGATTAGCTATATTATATCAGATAAAATAGACTTTAAACTAGAAATGGTAAAAACTAGACAAAGAAGGTCATTGTATAATGAGAAAGGGGTCAATCAAGAAGTATAACAACTGTAGGGGCTCAGTAGATCAAGCATCCGCCTTTTGGTTTCAGCTCAGGTCATGATTTCAGGGTCATGAGATCAAGCCCCAAGTTAGGGTCCATGCCCAGCACGGAGTCTGCTTGAGATTCTTTCCCTCTCCCTTTCCCTCCCCCTCTGCTCCTCCCCCATCTCTCTCTCTCTCTCTCTCTCTCTCATAAATAAATAAAATCTTAATGTGTAACAACTGTAAGTATTTATGCACCCAACATCAGAGCACCTAAATATATAAAGCAAAAATTAATAGAGCTAAAAGGAGAAATAAACAGTAATACAATAATAGTTGGGGACTTTAATACCTCACACTCAACAATGGAGAGATCATCCAGGCAGAGAATCAATAAGGAAACAGTGGATTTGAACAACACTATAGACCAAATGGACCTAATAAAATATACAGAGCATTCTATCCAACAAGACACACATTTTTCTCAAGCACAGATAAAACATTTTCTAGGATAGAACAACATACATTAGGCCACAAAAAAATCTTAGATAATTCAAGAAGATTGAAATCATATCAAGTATCTTCTCTGACCACATCAGCATGAAACTATACTTTGTTGAACAACCAATGGATCAAAGAAGAAATTAAAGGGATATAAAGTTTCTTGAGACAAATGAAAATGGAAACACAACATGCCAGAACTTATTGGATGCAGCAAAAGCAGTTTTAAGATGGAAGTTTATAGCAGTAAATGTCTACATTTAGAAGCAAAAAATATCCCAGATAAACAACATAATTTTATGCCTAAGGACCTAGAAAAAGAAGAACAAACTGAGCCCAAAGTTAGCAGCAGAAGAGAAATAACTAAGATTAGAGCAGAAACAAATGAAATAAAGAAATGAAAAACAATAGAAAAGATAAACCAAACTAAGTTTTTTGAAAAGATAACAAAATTGAGAAACCCTTAGCTAGACCAGCCAAGGAAAAAATAGAAAGGACCCAAAACAACAAAATTATAAATGGAAAAGGAGCACTGGGTGTTATACGAAAACAATGAATCATGGATCACTACATCAAAAACTAATGATGTATTGTATGGTGACTAACATAACATAATAAAATTAAATTAAATTAAAAAAATAAATAAAATGGAAAAGGAGACATTACAATGGATACCACAGAAATTCAAAGGATCGTAAGAGGCTGCTATGAACAACTATATGCCAACAAACTGGACAATCTAGAAGAGATGAAGAAATTCTTAGAAACCTATAACTTAACCAAGACTAACTCAAGAAGAAATAGAAAACCTGAACATACCAATTACTAGTAAGAAGATTAAATCATTAATAAAAAATCTCCCAATGAAATAAAACCCAGGACCAGAAGACTTCATTGGTGAATTTTACTAATTTATTTAAATTTACTTTTAAAGAAGAATTAACACCAATCTTCCTCAAATTCTTCCCAAAGACTGAAGAGGAGTAAACCCTCCCAAACTCCTTTTTTGAAGCCAGCATTGTCCTGATACCAAAACCAAAAAAGAACACTACTTGAAAAGAAAACTACAGACCACTATCCCTAATGAATATGGTTTCAAGAATTCCCAATAATATACTAGCAAACTAAATTCAGCAGCATATTAAAAGAATCATTCAGCATGATCAAGTGGGATTTATCCCTGGGACACTGGGATATATCACATTAATAGAATCATATGCTCATCTCAATAGATGCAGAAAAAGCATCTGACAAAATTCAACATCCATTCACAAAAAAAACTCTTAACAAATTAGACGTAGAAGGAATATATCTCAACATAATAAAGGTCAAATATGACAAGCCCATAGCTAACATCATACTCAATGGTGAAAGGATGAAAATTTCTCCTTGAAGATGAAGGATAAGACAAGGGTGCCCTCTCACCATTCCTATTCAACATAGTCCTGGAAGTCCTAGCTAGAGCAATCAGGCAAGAAAAGGAAATAAAAGTTATCAGAATTAAAAAGGAAGAAGTAAAATTTTCTTTATTTGCAGACAACATGATTTTATATAGGGAAAACCCTAAAGAATTAAAAAAAACCTGTTAGATCTAATCAATGAATTCAGTAAGGTTGCAGGATAAAGGATATACAAAAATCACCTGTGTTTCTATACACTAGCGATCAAATTTCTGAAAAAGAAATAAATTGTTCCCATTTGCAATAGCATCAAAAATAATAAAATACTTCGGAATAAATTTAACTGAAGAAGCAAAAAAAAAAAAGTCTCTTCACTGAAAACTCCAAGACGCTGATGAAAAATATTGAAGAAGACACGAATAAATGAAAGGGAATGCTGTGTTCTTGGATTGGAAGAATTAACATTGCTAAAATGTTGATACTACCAAAAGCCATCTACAGATTCAATGAAATCCCTATTAAGAATCCAATGGCAGGGTGCCTGGGTGGCTCTGTCTTCAGCTTGGGTCCTGGGATCGAGCCCACATGGCAGGGGGCGGTTCTCTGCTCAGCAGAGAGCCTGCTTTCTCCCTCTCCCTCTGCCTGCTGCTCCCCCTGCCTGTGCTCTCTGTCTGTGTCTTGTCAAAAATAAAATTAAATAAATAAATAAATAAATAAATAAATAAAAGATTCCAATGACATTTTTTATAAAAGGAGAGAAAACACTTCTAAAATTTGTATGGAACCACAAAAGACCCCAAATAGCCAAAAAAAAAGAAGAAGAAGAAGAAAGAACAAAGCAGGAGTTATCACATTTCCTGATTTCAAGCTATGTAATAAAGCTATAGTCATCAAAACAATATGATAATGGCATAAAAACAGACACATAGAGCAAATGGAAAAGAATTGAAAGCCCAGAAATAAATCCAAGCATAATGGTGACTAGTATATGACAAAGTAGCCAAGACTACTCAATGGAGAAAAAGTTTCTTCCATAAATGGGGTAATTGGATATTCACATGTAAAAGAATGAAACTGGAACCCCATCTTAGACCATTCACAAAAATTAACTTGGAATGGATTAAGGATTTATTTTTTTTTTAAGATTTTATTTATTTATTTGACAGAGACACAGTGAGAGAAGGAACACAAGCAGGGGGAATGGGAGAGGGAGAAGCAGGCTTCCCACGGAGCAGAGAGCCCGATGCGGGAATGATGCCAGGACTCTGGGAAGGCAGACGCCTAACGATGGAGCCACCCAGGCGCCCTGGATTAAGGATTTAAATGTAAGACCTGAAACATTGAATTCCTGGAAAAAAACATAGGAACAAAGCTCCTTGACATGATCTTGGTAATGATTTTTTGGATATGACACCTGAAGCACAAGGAACAAAGGCAAAAGTAAACAAGTTAGGACTACATCAAACCAAAAAGCTTCTGCACAGCAAATGAAACCATCAACAAAGTGAAAAAACAACCTGTAGAATGGGAAAAAATATTTGTGAACCATATATCTGATACCAAAATGTATAAAGAACACATACAACTCGGAGCGCCTGGGTGGCTCAGTTGGTTAAGCATCTGCCTTCGGCTCGGGTAATGATGTCAGGGTGCTGGCTCTGGTCATGATGTCAGGGTGCTGGGATCCAGCCCCATGTTGGGCTCCCTGCTCAGCGGGATCCTGCTTCTCCCTCTCCTCCCCACTTATGATCTCTCCTGCTATCTCTGTCACTATCTCTCTCAAATAAATAAAATAAATAAAATCTTAAAAAAAAAAGAACATATACAACTCAATGGCAAAAAACCCAAATAATCCAATTTAAAAATGGGCAAAGGACCTGAATAGACATTTCTCCAAAAAGATATATGAAAGGCTGACAGTTACATTGAAAAGATGCTCAAAATCACTAGTGATTAAGGAAATGCAAATAAAAACCACAGTGAGATATCACCTCATACCTATTGGAATGGCCATCAAAAAGACAAGAGATAACAAATGCTGGCATGGATGTGGCAAAAAGGGAAGCCTTATGCACTGTTGGTAGGAACGTAAACTCGTACAGCCATTAAGGAAAACAGTATGGAGGATCCTTAAAAAATTAAAAATAGAACTATATGGTCTAGCAATTCTACTTCTGGGAATATACCCAAAGAAAATGAAAATGGTAACTTGAAAAGATATGTGTACCCCCATGTTCATAGCAGCATTATTTAAAATATCCAAGACATGGAAACAACCTAAGTGTCCACTAATGGATGAATGGATAAATAAGTTGTATAAGAGAGATATATATAGTGGAACCTCATTCAGCCATAAAAAATGAGGAAATCCTGCCTTTTGTAACAACATGTATGGACCTTGAAGGCATTGCACTAAGTGAAATAAGTCAGACAGAGAAAGATAAATACTGTGTGCTCTCACTTATATGTGGAATATAAAAAGAAAAAATTTAAAACCCCAAACTCACAGAAAAATAGATTAAACTTATGACTGTCAGAGGTGGGAGTGGGAGAAGGAGAATTGGAGGAGGGTGGTCAAAAGGTACAAGTGATAAAGAAGTACTGAGATAAAGAAGTACTAGGGATGTAATACACAACATAATGAATACAGATTTCACTACTGTGTGATATGTAGGAAAGTTAAGGGACTAAATCCTAGAAGTTCTCGTCACAGATAGAAAAAATATTTTCCCTTATTCTTTTTTCTTTCTTTTCTTCTTATTGTATCTGTATTGAGAAAGTGGATGTTAACTCAACCTGTTATAATTATTTCATGATATATGTAAATCAAACCATCATGCTATACATCTTATAGAGTGATGTATGTCAATTATTTCTCAATAAAACTGGGGGGGGGAAGAAAAGGGTAACTTTGCGAAGCTATGCTTGATTAATATGTTAATTAGCTAGATTACTTCACAATGTATATCAAAACATCAAGTTGTATATCTTATATATAATTATTTGTCAATTACATCTCAAAGCTGCAAATTTTTAAAAAATATATTGGCACTCAGTAAGTAGAAACTAACATATCACCTCATTTCATAGACATATTCTTTTCTTTTTTTTAAGATTTTATTCATTTATTTGACAGAGAGAGACACAGTGAGAGAGGGAACACAAGCAGGGGGAGTGGGAGAGGGAGAAGCAGGCTTCCCACTGAGCAGGGAGCCCGATGCGGGGCTCTATCCCAGGATTCTGGGATCATGACGAGCTGAAGGCAGACGCTTAATGACTGAGCCACCCAGGCGCCCCTCATAAACATATTCTTAATTTGAAACATAGACAGTCTAGTCTCTAAAGGCCTGGCTAACAAAGCGGGAAATATAAGTATAGTAACAAACACAATACTAAGAACAGAAGTGCTTGATAAATATTTGCCATTAATTATTACTCTGGACAAGTCATCACTAACTTTTTATGCCTCTGCTTTCCTCTCTAAATCATATAATAACTTCTATAATGTTCTAATTAGCTAAGCATCAAGAGCTAATGTGTTAGTAGTGTTTGAAAGTGCTTTTGTCCTAGCCTCCACAGAACAGAACTAAATGAAGAATTATGCTTGGATTTTTTTAAGAGAGAAACTAAAAGACCTGAGAAAAGACATACTTTATCAAGTTTGTGTTGTACCCTGAACAAAACAGGCTTTCTCTGAAGGATCAACAAAGATCAAATCAAAAGAAGCCACAGGATTGCAGAAACCTTAGAAGTCACACGCCTTGGAAGTAATAAAGTTAGTGATTTGAGGCAGAGGAAGAAAATCTAGTATCTCTGTTGGATGATGTCATCCACTCCCAAATTACTAATGTTTTTCCTACTATGTTGAAGCAGGTCCTGCAGGAATTTTTCAGCGACTGCAGTTTCCTTGAGCATGCCACCGAGTGCGACTATTGCCTGGTCTGAGGGCAGCTGGTTTCCACCTATCACGTGCATACCGTGTGAAAGTCTATTTTAAGAACCCCTTTTGAAAACTTTTTTTTTTTAAAGATTTTATTTATTTATTTGACAGAGAGAGAGATCACAAGTAGGCAGACAGGCAAGCAGAGGGAGAGGGAGAAGCAGGCTCCCTGCTGAGCACAGAGCCCGATGTGGGGCTCCATCCCAGGACCCTGGGATCATGACCTGAGCTGAAGGCAGATGCTTAACCATCTGAGCCACCCAGGCGTCCCCCCTTTTGAAAACTTTAAAAGCAGTCGATATATTTGAAATGGTGAAAACCTTTTTGTCAAGCAAAACTTCAACTGTGCTTCTAACCTTTTCCATTATGTCCACAGCCCATGCTAAAAAGGGTAATTTTTATATGGTAAAATGGAACGAAATTGGGGGTTGCTTACAGAAGAGACTGTCCCCATCCATTTGCTCCAAGGATAGAGGGGATCGTTGTGTTGGAACACCTGTAACCCACTCAGGCACAGAGGCTAGGAAGCTCTACTCTAGAATATATGTGGTATTTGGTGAAGAAAGGAGCTCCATGCATCAATGAGTCTCATTTTTGATGCTCTGTCATCACAGCCTCAGTCAATAGTCCTGGAAGAAGTCTTACCTATTGCTAGGAAAGCCAGGGAGTCCCTTAAAATAATTTTGTCATGAAATGTGAATATATGACATTTTTCTCAACGACACAGAAATTGGCTGACTCTGCCCAAGAACAATCGTGAAGAATGTAATTGAATTTTAAATGTTTTAAAAACTTTTGTTATTATTTTTGGGAAGAAAACAAAGTCCATTCTAAGAAGAGTATGACAAGGAAAAGCCCATTCAAGTCTTCCTTGGTAAATTACTGGGGTGAATTTTTAAATGTTGCTAATGATTATGAGAGAAGAAGTTTAAGATAAACAGCTATGTAAACTATCTGATGATCGAGGAAGTGTTTCTGCAAATAAAGTGGGGGTGGGTGGGCAGGGGTAAACTTTATCAATTTTTCTGAAGGCAGTAATCCACAAAAACCAAGACACAATGTAAAGCTCTTTTGAAGGTTGCATCCTCTGATAATCTTAAAAATTGTTACAGATGTTACACATGACATGAATGTTGCTATGGGTAAAGACTACCCCTCAGTGTCAACTTTGCAATGATGTCAGACAAACAACCTTCTCAATGAAATTTTCTTTTGAGCAGAATTAAAGCTAACTTTGTTTTCTCCAGTTTACTTTTTAATTTTTTTTCCAGAGTAAAGCTGTTATTCTTTGTGTGAAAAAACAAGAAGGACATAAATCTTAGTAAAGATTTTTTATGTTTGTTATATAAGGAAAATCAATGTTCAATGTAATAAAAATAATTGTATGTGAATATTTTGGTTTTATGTTTTATGAACATTTTTTTCCAGAGAGAGTATCTATAGTTTTCATTTGATTCACATGAGGGTCTGGCTCCACTTCTTCTACCTCAAAGTTTATGAATTACTAACATAGAGTATCAGAATACTATTTAGATCATACAACCTTTCCTTTGAACTCCCAATAACTTAATTGTAATCAACACTCCCATGGTGTCTTTAATATCACTTTTAGTATTGCATATATTTTTTAGGTTTATCTCATCTTTATAATATGCATCCTAAGGGTAGAGGGATGCCTTTTCTCCCAGTTTAACAGGCTGTACATGGCAAATTTTTATTTGTTTGCTAGCTAATTTTTTAAAATTCTATTTTAGGACCAAATAATGTGGTGATACATTAGTGGACTGATGCATGTATTGTACTGATAAGAAAAGTGTGCTAATTTTGCACTTTTGAGAATTTGAATTACATTGGCCACAGATGAGATCCTAAGCACCTACTTCAATTGTGTATATCTAATGTAAGTTCTAAGTATTTTAACTTTATAGTATACCTTCCTATTCCAGTAAGGGCAAATTCCCCCTGATTTTTGCCCAGATTTTCCTCAGCACCTAGAATTTTGCTTTGCACATAGTAAGTTCTCAACAAGTATTTATTAAATGGGGCAATTGTAACAGTTCAATGACAGATTCAGTGACAGGTGGGTTGCCCAAAAAATGTAGGCCTTTCCTTTAATCATATAGGTACAAGGACAGGATGAAGAATGCATAGTACTGATTTTACTACTAACTTTGCTTTGCCTTACTTTTTCTCTCTTCCTGTTCAAGTTTTTGAAGGGATAAGCAGGACATAAAATAATAAAGGTTAAGGGGCACCCAGGTGGTACAGTTGGTTGAGTGTCCAACTCTTGCTTTCTCTCAGGTCCCGATCTCAGGGTCATGAGATCGAGCCCTGAGTTGGGCTCTGCATTCAGTGTGCAGACTGCTTGGAACTCTCTCTCCCTCTCTCTGCCTCTCTCTGCCCCTCCCCGCCCCACTCGCTTTCTTGTTCTCTCTCTCTCAAAATAAATAAATAAATTTTTTTTAAAGATTTTATTTATTTATTTGACAGAGAGAGACAAAGTGAAAGAGGGAACACAAGCAGAGAGAGTGGGAGAGGGAGAAGCAGGCTTCCCGCGGAGCAGGGAGCCCCATGTGGGGCTCGATCCCAGGACCCTGGGATCATGACCTGAGCCAAAGGCAGACGCCTAACGACTGAGCCACTCAGGCGCCCCAATAAATAAATATTTTAAAAAATAATATAGATTGAAAACTGTGACTAAAAGCTTTGTCACCATTGACCCTGGTAAGGATATTGGTATTTCTATACCAAACTCTATTTATACATCAAAGAGACTTTTTTACTTCTCCATCAAATCTAGTCATATATACAACAAATACAGTAACCAAAGCTAATTTTTTTTAAAGATTTTATTCATTTATTTGACAGAGAGAGACACAGCGAGAGAGGGAACACAAGCAGGGGGAGTGGGAGAGGGAGAAGCAGGCTTTCTGCCAAGCAGGGAGCCTGATGCCGGGGTGGATACCAGGACTCTGGGACCATGACCTGAGCCGAAGGCAGATGCTTAACGACTAAGCCACCCAGGCGCCCCAAGAAGCCCATTTTTAAAATGTCTCTATTCTATTTAATTACATCAGAAATGGAGCGCTGTGAACGTAACAGAGACCCCGAAGTCACACAGCCCCAGGTATGAATTCTGGCTCTGCGTGAGCTTGCGCAAATGATTAGCTACCCTCAGTCTCCATTTCCTCATTTATAAAATTGGGCAGCATGACAGTGCCACCTCTGGGGCGGGGGGGGGGTGCGGGAAGGCCAGTGAGACAATCTCCCAAGAGGTGGCACTCATTATGTGGATATATTTATTGTAGACAGGGCCCAGCTCTCAGCCTGACGGTATAAAAAACTTCGTTTCATCAGCACACGGAGAAGAAGCCATTTCCAGATAGAGGCCCGCATGAACCAACTTAGAAAGGCAGATAGATAAACCAGAATGCCAACTTATCAATTTACCATAAGAAATTATTTGGAGTAGGGGCGCCTGGGTGGCTCAGTCGGTTGAGTGTCTGATTTCAGTTCAGGTCATGATCCCAGGGTCTTGGGATCAAGCCCCATGGCGGGCTCCCTGCTCAGTGGAGAGTCTGCTTGTCTCTCTGCTCCTCCCCCGCTTGTGTTCTCTCTCTCTCTCTCTCTTTCTGTCTCTCAAATAAATAAATAAAATCTTTTAAAAAAGTATTTGGAGTAACTATTCAAATAACTAGCGCATTTCTCCCTGTATGCAGCTATATTTGGGAAGTAAAATCATAACTAGAGGATTGCTTGAGGTCATGCAAGAGGACTGGGGCTTCCCCTTGCGGGTGGCGATGGCCTGACCACTGGGAAACCCTTCAAGGACAGGGCCTTGGATGGCCACTGACAAGGCTTATCTCTGCCTCCTGGGATGAGCCTGTATATCTTCACTTTGTTCCACTGCATACTGATGTCTCTGAGGGCATCCTATTTCCCTCATTTGCAACGTCTTTGGGAAAGACTGAGCTCAGCCCCTGAAATATTAACAACAAAGAGAATAACACCTCCCTCTTCAGCGCAGCCTGCTGGGCAGCTGCGAGGGTCTCTCTGGCCCTCAAGATCTGGGTCAACGGCTTAACTCCCCCGAGTCCATAGGCTGTGAAAGTCTAAGCCAGTCCCAGATTCCAGCAAATCCCCGAGAGGTTTGTGTCCTTGTGCTATCCTCCTCCTCCTGTTTACTCACGACTACTGCTCAGCATTGTTTCAACCCAGACGGGAACCACAGCTTCTTTACCGATTTCCCCGGAAAAATTGCACTCACACAAAACATTCTTTCCCTCCGCTCCCCCACGCGCCCACTTCTCTCCCGCCCCTCCCTCTCCAGAGCCTCAGACAAGTTCCTCTCCTTGACTCACCCCTGGAGCTTCCACTCCCTCTCTGGAACCTCCTCCGCTTCTGAAGCCCAGCCCTAGAGATTTCACCTTCTAACTTCTAACGACTGAGCCACCCAGGCGCCCCGCCAAAGCTAATTTTTTATTGCATACTTATTATGTGCCAGGAATGATATTAAATACTTTAATCAGGGACGCCTGGGTGGCTCAGTCTGTTAAGCATCTGCCTTCGGCTCAGGTCATGATCCCAGGGTCCTGGGATCGAGCCCCGCATCGGGCTCCCTGCTCAGCGGGGAGCCTGCTTCTCCCTCTCCCTCTGCTTGTGTTCCCTCTCTCGCTGTGTCTCTCTCTGTCAAATAAATAAATAAAATCTTTAAAAAAATAAACAAATACTTTAATCATCTCATTTAATACTTAAAACAATCATGTGAAGTAGATGCTCTGATTATCCCCATTTTATAGATGAAGAAATAGGACTTAGAGATGGCTAAGTATTCCAACTATTATCACTCCCATAAGGTGAAACTGGGATTTGCATCCTGGCACATCTGGATCCAGACCTAACACTATTGACTACTGCAGGTCCTTTCATTTTAAGTTGAGGCATGACAATGGCAAGGAGCTGTCTCTGTTTCTGTGTTTAACAAAGTCAATGTCATACTTTTCATTGGCTAGTGAGAACTTTGAGGGACAAGAAACTTTTCTTTCCTAAAGCCTTTTGTGTGTGTGTGTGTGTGTTTAATGTGGAAGATTAATTCCTTAGTACTGCTTCATATTTTAGTGTGTGTAGCTGTTAATAAAATGTGGAGCAGTATTTGAAATTGAAGAGTTGTGCAATGTCATTTTTATCCTTATTTTTTCATTTTAATAGATAAATTTCAGATATATTTCAGGATTACCGTAAATGTCCTTCTTCATGACTTTAAACGGTCAATGCCAAGTACGGTTTTTCCAAGATTAGAATTTTCAGCATAATATCAATTTCTTATTATTCCATTTGAGAATAATAAATTGAGAACCTCACAATAGTATGCTTTGATTTCTCCCCTCCAGTCATTTATACATTGTTGAGTATGTTTTTCTTGTATGCATATTAAACTTATACATGTACTATTTAGGGCTACATATATTATAAACCCCCAATACGGTGTTATTGTTTTAGTTTAAATGGAATATTTTTTAAAAGATTTTATTCATTTATTTGACAGAGAGAGAGAGAGACGGTGAGAGAGGGAACACAAGCAGGAAGAGGGGCAGAGGGAGAAGCAGGGAGCCCGACGCGGGGCTCGATCCCAGGACCCCGGGACCATGACCTGAGCTGAAGGCAGACGCCCAACGACTGAGCCACCCAGGCACCCCATAGTTTAAATGGAATTTTAATGCACAGAGATTTACATGGGAGGCTAAATACTCAATAAATCTTAATATTCTTTTTAGAGTGTGTATTATATGTTTTGCCTCCCTGAATAGTTTAAAAGTAACAGTTTGTATAAAACACAACAAAATAAGCCCCTCAAAAAAGATACTCAAAAAGAGTCGAGTTCTGATACACACTATTTTAATAAAAATTAACTAAACATATATTAAAGAAGGTTTAAAAATATTAAGTTTCGGGGGGGTGCCTGGGTGACTCAGTCAGTTAAGTGTCCAACTCTTGATTTCAGCTCAGCTCATGATCTTAGGGTTTTAAGATTGAACCCTGAATCAGGCTCCATGTTTAGCAGGGAGTCTGCTTAGGATTCTCTTGCTCCCTCTCCTTCTGTCCCTCCCCGCACTCTCTCTTCCTCAAATAAATAAAATATTTTTAAAAATATTAAGTTTTGGCACACACACACACATAAACCTGGAATGTACTATAAGAAACTCTGCATTTTTATTATGATTTTTTAATTACATCTCTGTTCTTTCTTTACCATTGATTTGGCATTTGAAGTATTCCTTCAAAGTAGCTGTGACTTAATATTTTGCAGGAAAACAGTGTCCCCAAACATGCTACAATGGAGGAAATTCCCTCCTTTCTCCTCAGACTCAGGAAAAGCTGGGGGGAAATTCACTGAAAGTGGCCACTTAGTGGCCCAAAATCACACTAATAACACCAATAGCTAAATCTGCTCCTTCTCACCATCATCCTGATACTGTCAAGTTTGAAACAGGTCATCATATTGGATCTATGAGATCTGAAAAGGAATTGCACAATGACACACCAAAGGTATCTGATGAAAACACAATTCCTTTTCTTAATCTATGGAGACCTAAAAATACACACAAATACCGTATTTGGTTTGGTTTGTACATTGTATAGGCATGTGAAGACTATCTATTAGTAATTGATTTCAAAGTAAGAATTCGGCCTGCTAATCTGGCTTGCATAATTTCTGAGAAAGAGGTCTACAATGATATTATTCCTGACAAAAATAGCACTAATTCTAAGTAATTTAAAGACAGGGAACATATGGTATTCTTCTTCTTCTTCTTTTTTTTAAAGATTTTATTTTTATTTATTTGACAGAGACACAGTGAGAGAGGGAACACAAGCAGGGGGAGTGGGAGAGGGAGAAGCAGGCTTCCCACTGAGCAGGGAGCCCGATGTGGGGCTCGATCCCAGGATCCTGGGATCATGACCTGAGCCGAAGGCAGACGCTTAACGACTGAGCCACCCAGGCGCCCCCATATGGTATTATTCTTTATATTCTCCACAGCACCCTGGCACAATGCTCCACGTGGAATAGGTTCTTAATATTTGTTAAATACACAGATCAGCAGGTCTCTTGTACATGCTACTGCTATCTGGTCTGTTTCTTTTTATTTGCTTATTGATTGAATTTATTAGCTATATTTGGAAAAATTCTTTCAAAACATTAAAGTCCTCTTTATGATTCTATAAGACATATGGATCTTAGATATTTCTGTATTTTGTACAGGGACATATATAGGGCAGGCCATTGTAAAGACCCAGCACTTACTTTCATCCTGATGCACCAAAATGGTTTTGGGCAAAGGTAAGATTTTGATAGGATTTAACCATTTAAGTGTTTTTGGTTTATTTTGACCTAATTCCACAGGTGAACTCAAGAATTTGATCATGCTAAATATTCAAATTAGAGTCAGGTGCATAGTTATAAACAGATGCTCAATAAATACTGCACTTGATAACAATGCTAAAAAATGGGTGATATAAGATTTACTCTGTTGAAGGTGACCTACCAACCATACAATTTTTGTCCTAGGTTTCCAGTGGATTCTTTTTCCTTAGTTGTTATAATTCTTTACTCTTGTAAAACCCTTTTAATATAAAACAGTGATTTCCAATTTGCATTTATCATATTCATGACTAAGGAATGACATTTCTCCCCCCCCCCCAGTGAATAATCCAATTGAAAAATGGGCAGGAGACATGAATGGACATTTTTCCAAAGAAGATATACAGATGTCCAGCAGACACATGAAAAGATCACTCAGCATCAGGGAAATACAAATCAAAACTACAATGAGATACCACCTCACACCTGTCAGAATGGCTAAAATCAACAACACAAGAAACAACAGGTGTTGGCAAGGATGTGGAGAAATGGGAACCCTCTTACACTGTTAGTGAGAATGCAAACTGGTGCAGCCACTCTGGAAAACAGTATGGAGGGTCCTCAAAACATTAAAAATAGGACTATCCTACAATCTAGCAATTGCACTACTAGCTATCTACCCACAGAATACAAAAATACTAATTCAAAGGGATACATGCACCCCGATGTTTATAGCAGCGTTAAGTACAACAGCCAAATTATGGAAACAGCCCAAATGCCCATTGACTGATGAATGGATGAAGATGTGGTGTGTGTATGTATGTATGTATATATATATACACACACACACACACAATAGAATATTACTCAGCCACAAAAAAGAATGAAATCTTGCCATTTGCAAGATTTCACTTATGCTAAGTGAAATAAGTCAGGCAAAGATAAATACCATATGATTTCACTTATTGTGAATTTAAGAAACAAAACAAACGAGCATGGGGGAAAAAAGAGAGAGAGAGAGAAACCAAGAAATAGACTCTTAACTATAGAGAACAAATTGCTGGTTACCAAGGGGGGAGGTAAGTGGGAGGATGGGTTAAATAGGGGATGGGGATTGAGGAGTGCACTTACAATGAGCACCAGGTATTGGATGTAAGTGTTGAATCACTAAATTGTACACCTGAAACTAATGTTACACTGTATGTTAACTAACTGGAATTTAAATAAAAAGTTAACAAAAAAAAGAAAGAAAGACATGTTTCCATCTTCTTTCTTATTCTGGTTGCTGTAGAAATGAAGATGTTAATATATCTACAGAGCTGCCATGGATGGTTCCACAGGTTGAGCTGTGTATAACTCCAGGGGGTGTTACCCATATAGACTACAAGAATGAAGCCCTCCTCCCTTCCCCGTCATAATTTGGGTTCCCACAGAAATAGACAAGGATTTGAGAGTGAGAGTTTATTTGGAAAATAGGGAAAACAATAGGGCAGGAAAGTGGGGAAGTGTTACCAGGAAAGGAAAGTAGCTAATAAAGAGTGCATTAGAAAGTCAGCTAGTGACTGGCTGTAGCTTAATTCTACAGGGAAACTCCGGGAAATAGTTAAAAATATGTGCCTCAGAATGACCCCAACTGAGAGATGAGGAAGCTGCAGTATTTATACACTCCCGAGACACTGGATGAGAACTTTTAGGGTGGGTGTGGGAGTGTTGATTCCTTGGCACCTTGGCCTGCTGGATGCAAGGGCCGGGGCTTTCTATCTTCTGGGATGGTGGGAGGAGTGGAGGGAAGGAGACTTCAGGGGCAAAGACTCAGACTGGGAGTGGTCCAGGGCACTGCGAAGCGGGCTACTATCCCCTAGAGTTGGATAAGTACAGCCCCTTACAATAGCAGGTTGTGCCTTGTATATATCATTATTTAATCTGATATTTCAATTCCATGTCGTTAATCCAATTTTTCCTTTTTATTCTTTTGTGTCCTCTAGGCAAGTTATTAAATATTGTATTTATTTTGTATGGTTGCCAGGCACTGTTTAGTGTCCGACTATTGTTTGACAAATGTTGCATTATGCAATACTATCTGCTTGGAGTAAATGTGTTAAGAGCTGTCATCCTGAGTTGTGACATATATGGCCTTCATTTTAAAAGTTTCTCTTGATTACTTTTTTTCCCCTCTGTAGAAATCTTAAATACGTCTTTTGAATTCAGCCCTGCTTAATTCTCTAGGGTATAACCGTGGTTTCATTACATTTCTTCAGCATTTCTCCTCGCATCCTCAAATACTTAGTAAAAATGTTATATATATGCTCATAATAAAGAAATAAAATCAAATCAGAGTGTAACCATTAGCCTCACTCCCAATTCCCCATTACCATCACCCCTCAGAGGTGGATCTGCTTAATGCTCTGGCTCCAAAATTTAATATTTGTGTGACTCTGGACAAACTATGTTACCTGTCTGTGCCTCAGTTTCCTCAGCTGTAAAACAGGGATAATGAAGTTTCACACCTCATAGGCATGAATTTATGGAGAGAATTTATGGAGATAATTCAGGTGTAACTCTTAGGACAGAGGTTAGCACGTAATGTGTGTTTTATAAATGTTAGCTACTATTATGTCTCTTTCCCACATATGTAAATGCATGTCAGGGTTCTTTTTTTTTCACATAAATGGGGCTATACAATACAAGCAGTTTTGACATTAGCTTATCCATACATCTACCTTGTTCTTTTTAATAATTGCATAGTATTCCAGGCCTCTATTAATGAACCGTTTTCTAGTTTTACAATGTTTGTCACTATATGCAAGGTAATTACCTACATAAATTGAAAAATAGGATTTTTATATTGCTTTTTTCTCCTGATACTCAGAATTTAGCATACATTCAAGTTTTCTCACTTTGTTATAATTGTCTGCCTCTGGACTCTGATGGTTATTGCTTATGAATATTTGGACTACAAGATGATAGATAGAATCTATTGCATCAATTAGAATTAGGTTTGTTTGCAAGTAACAGAAATCCAAAAGAACAGTGGTCGAACAAGACAGAATATTTCTCTTTTAGGTGTAAGTCTAGATATTCTGTGTGAATGCTACCCTCAAAGTTGCACAAAGCCCAACTTATGAGGTCCAAGAAGACTGTTCGGGCTCCAGCCATCACATCTGCATTCCAGTCCACAAGAAAGAAGAATGAACAAAGAAGAGAGGGCAAAAGGCACACCAACTACTTTTTTTCTTAATGTGTATGATAAAATACACACACATAAAATCGACCATTTAAACCATTTTTAAATATATGGTTAGGTTAGTGGCATTAAAGGGCATTCATATCGTTGTGCAATCATCACTAACATCCATCTCCAGAATTACTTTTCCATCTTCCCGAACAGAAACTCTGTACCCATTAAACAATAACTCCCCATTCTCTCCTCTCCTCAGCTCCTGGCAACCACCATTCTACTTTCTGTCTCTATAATTTGGCTACTCGAGGTATCTCATATTAGTAGAATTAGACGGTATTTGTCTTCTTGTGACTGTCTTATTTCACTTAGCATCACATTTTCTAGGGTCATCCATGTTGCAGAGCATGTCAGAATGTCCTTCCTTTTTAAAAAAGATTTATTTATTTGAGAGACAGAGAGAGCAGGGGGAGAGGCAAAGGGAGAGAGAGAGAATCTCCAGCAGACTCCCTGCTGAGCATGGAGCCCAATGCAGGGCTCTATCTCACGACCCTGAGATCATGACTTGAGCCAAAATCAAGAAATCAAGAGTCGGACACTTAACCGACTGAGACACCCAGGCACCCCTCCTTCCTTTTTAAGGCTGTTACATTTTGTTTATCTGTGTACCCATCAATGGACAAGTGGGTTGCTTCTACCTTTTGGCTATTGTCAATAAGGCTGCTGTGAAACATGGGTGTCCAAATATCTGTTTGGGTCCTTACTTTCAATTCTTTTGGATATTAACCCACAAGTGGAATTGATAGATCATATGGTAGTTCTATTTTTAGCTTTTTGAGGAATAGCCATTCTGTTTTCCATAGTGTCTGTCTCACTTTACATTCCCACCAGCAATGCACAAGGGTTACAATTTCTCCACATCCTCACCAAAATTTGTTATTTTCCAATTTTTTGATAATAGCCATCCTAATGCACATGAGGTGGTATCTCATTATGGTTTTTTTTTTTTTTAAGATTTTATTTATTTATTTGACAGAGAGAGACACAGCGAGAGAGGGAACACAAGCAGGGGGAGTGGGAGAGGGAGAAGCAGGCCTCCCGCGGAGCAGGGAGCCCGATGCGGGGCTTGATCCCAGGACCCTGTGATCATGACCTGAGCCGAAGGCAGACACTTAACGACTGAGCCACCCAGGCTCCCCATCATTATGGTTTTGATTTGCATTTCCCTAATGATTAGTGATATTGAATATCTTTGCAGGCCCTTACTGGCCATTTGTTTATCTTCTTTGGAAAAATGTCTATTTAACTCCTTTATCTATTTTTTAATTGGATTTTTTTGTTGCTGTTATTGAATTGTAAGAGTTCTTTATATATTCTGGGTATTAATTCATTATCAGATATATGATTTGCATGGGCTGCATTTTCACTCTGTTGATGGTGTCCTTTGATGCATGAAAGGTTTCAATTTTGATGTAATCCAATTTATCTATTTTTTCTTTTGTTGCTCGTGCTTTTGTTGTCATATTCCAGAAATCATTGCCAAATCCAATGTCATGAAGCTTTTTCCCTATATTATCTTCTAAGAGTTTTATAGTTTTAGCTCTTACGTTTAGGTCTTTGATACATATTGGGTTAATGTTTGTACATGTTAGGTAAGTGTCCAATTTCACTCTTTTGCACATGGATATCTAGTTTTCCCAGCAACATTTGTTTGAAAGACACCAACTACCTTTTATTAAAAGGGTTCTGTAAACTGCCACATAATACTTTTAATTACATCCCATTGGCCAGAACTTAGTCACAGGGTTCACTTAGCTGCAAGGAAGGTTGGCAATAAACGTAGAAAAAGCTATTTTAATTAAAAATAAAATTAAAAACTTTAATTTTTTCCTTTTCTTCTTTGATTATCTCAAAGATGCTACAAAATAGTGTTGTACAATGATGCACGTTCAGGTGTCTGCATTAATTCTGAGAGCACGATAGTTGCATTTTAAAAAAAAATATTTTTATTTATTTATTTGACTGAGAGAGACACAGCGAGAGAGGGAACACAAGTAGGGGGAGTGGGAGAGGGAGAAGCAGGCTTCCCGCCGAGCAGGGAGCCCGATGCGGGGCTCGATCCCAAGATCCTGGGATCATGACCTGAGCCAAAGGTAGATGCCTAACCGACTGAGCCACCCAGGCGCCCCAGGACAGTTGCATTTTATACACGTGATATATTCATAAATATCAGTATAATATCCCAATAGGAATTAATGTAAAATAAATGGTGGTGGGGGAGCTGGTAGGGCTGGAATGCTTTAACAGAGCCTATAAATCTATTACAGTGATATTGATCTTACTCCTGAGGCACCAGTATTATTATTTCCATTATTCTTGCCCAGATACTCGAGGATTTTTAAAGGTTAAAGATGTATCTGCTACATTTAAGTGTCTCGGCATCATTTCTAATATTTTACAGTGTGCTCTATTCTCAACAAACAATACTGGCTGTTGTAGAGTTTGGCCTTCTTCAGAGCAATTTGTCACATTTAACTTTTCCTACAAAGTTATTGATATGGGAGTGTTTTCAAGCACCAACATCAGCACTTGATGGCACTTTTTTTTTTGGCTATTAAAAACAGTTTCACATTAAAATAATGGTGCATGTTAAGCAGCAAAGTGGTCACCAAAATTATTCCATTCCAAACCATATAACTGGGGTGTTGATGGACAGCTAGGCATTTCTGTTGAGTAGTCATAGTGACAAAAGCATGAAAAATATTTACTTGCCTACTAGCTCTGAAATTGTGCAATTTTTAATAATTACACAGTTCTTGAAAATTTTTAAAGCAATTTTAATTTAGCATCTAAAATGAGACTTTATTAATGTTTCTGATGTGCTATTTCAACTTTGCATAAAGTGGTGCTATATTGTGTCTTGGTGTATCTTGTGTTTTGGTCATGTGATTGATGAAAGAGAAATAGATACATGAAGTATATAAGTTTAAAAGCCCTATTTTTAAAGGAACCCAATTTGTTTTAAAATACAGGGGTTGGGGCACCTGGGTGGCTCAGTTGGTTAAGCGACTGCCTTCGGCTCAGGTCATGATCCTGGAGTCCCTGGATCGAGTCCCTGGATCGAGTCCCGCATCGGGCTCCCTGCTCGGCGGGGAGTCTGCTTCTCCTTCTGACCTTCCCCCCTCTCATGTGCTCTTTCTCATCTCTCTCTCTCAAATAAATAAATAAAATCTTTAAAAAAAAATAACGGGGGTTGGAGCTGGGGGTGAGGGGGGGATGTAGATGAAACAAAATTGGCCATAGATTGTAATTATTGAAGTGATGAACACATGGGAGTTTATTATATTTTTCTCTTCATTTTTGTGTATGTTTGAAAATTTTCATGATAAAAAGTTAAAAATAAAGAAGGCTTGTTCTGTTAACATGAAGTTATACCTAATTGGATTGGTCTCCTCCATCTTCATTTTTCTATCAGAAAAATAGAAAAAGGTGGGGAGGGGCAGGGTAGCATACATACATTTGTCAGAGAGCTCTTTTGAAAGGGATGGGTATTGTTTGTTTGTTTTTTTAAAGATTTTATTTATTTATTTGACAGAGAGATAGAGAGAGAGCACAAGTAGGCAGAGAGGCAGGCAGAGGGAGAGGGAGAAGCAGACTCTCCACTGAGCAGGGAGCCCAACGTGGGGCTCGATCCCAGGACCCTGGGATCATGACCTGAGCCGAAGGCAGCTGCTTAACTGACTGAGCCACCCAGGTGCCCAGGGATGGGTATTGTTTATGAAACTGACCACTTGAGGGCAATGAAATTTTTACTCTAAATCTAAACTTGAATACTCTAAGACCCTATAGAGGTTTCCTGTGGAAGGAGGTAAACTCCATTGACAGTGTGTGGCATCCTGATACTAGATGAAGAACTTAGCTCAGGTGTCACAGCATCAGGTGGAGGCCTGTGAGTATTCCTGATAGACAGAAACCAAGGAAAGAAACTATATTTAATTCCTGGGATTCACCCTCACAGCTTTCCCTCTAGACTCAGAGAATTGTTTCTTCTCCCGTTCAAAGTTAACTCCCACACCTAAACTGTTGATCACATTTATTCCATCTCCTGTGGGATTTTACTACGCCAATTGTTCTTATTCCCTCTCTCATATCTTCGGCTTTTCTATCGACTGGCCTCTTCCCCACAGCAGGAAAGTATGTTCAGATCTCCTGTAACTTCCTGTCCACAGTAGCCAAGACTGCCCGAAGGGGGCACCTGGCTGGCTCAGTGGGTATCATGGGACTCTTGATCTCAGGGTCATTGAGTTCAAGCCCCATAGCATATGTTGGCCATAGCATTTACTAAAAAAAAAAAAAAAAAAAAAAAAAAAAAAAAGACCCCAGCCCCCTTTCTCCTTCCATTCCTAAATAATTCCTCAAATAATTGTATGTACTTCTTTCCTTCTAGGTCTTAAACTTTATTTTACTGTAATTAGACCACAACCACCATATTCCTAAAACTGCAATGGTTAAGACCACTAATTACCTAATGAAGAAATCCAAAGACCATTTTTAATTCCTTGCCTTATTTAATCTAATTGCTTTAAAAAACAACTATAAGCCAGACACACCTTTATGTGCTTTATAAAATTTAGCTCATTTAATCCTATAACAACCCTATGAGGTAGTTACCATTATTATCTCCATTTTGTAGATACACAGAAAGATTGAGTAATTTGTCCAGGATCACCACCATCTACTCCTTTATTCTTTTAATGTTTGTGTTTGGTTGATTGGTTTCTGAGATGACAGCTGGGGTAGTCATAATAGTGTACCCCCCAGCACCCTATGACCTAATCCCTGGAACTCGTGAATATGTTAGGTTACATGGCAAAGGGGAATTCAGTTTTCAAATAGATTAAAATGACTAATCAGCTGATAGGGAGAAGAACCTGAATTATCCAGGTGAACCCAATATAATTACAAGGGTACTTAAAAGTGGAAGAGGTAGAGAGATAGGTAGAGAGGTAAAGAGGTAAAAGGAGAGCCTGGAAGAAGGTGGTATGATGGCAGAAGCAACAGTGATGTGACGCAATATGACGAGGACTGGACTTGCTGTTGCTGGCTTTGAAGACTGGAAAAAGCCAAGGAATGCCGATGACCTCTAGGAGCCAGAAGAGGCAAGGAAATTGATTCTCCTCTAGAGTCTCTAGAATGGAATGCTCCTCTGCTGACACCCTGGGTTTAGACCAGCAAGACAGAGGTTGGACTTCTAAAGCTACAGAACTGTAAGATAAGTTTGTGTTATTATAAGCTCCTAAAGTTGTGGTGATTTGTTACAGCATCAATAGGAAGCTCATACAATAGCCTATCTTGGCTGTCCTACTTTGTCCATTTCTTCTCAGGGTCCTTTCCTGTTTCGTCTTACTCTGATACTCTAATGGTTGTTGTTCCCCAGAGTTCTGTCTTTAGCACCTGTTCTTATCACATACATTTCCTCTGGGTAATATTACCCGTTCTCATGGTCTGGACCACTATTTATATTCTGATTTTCAAATCTCTAATTCTAACCCACCAAAAATCCTGAACTTGAGACCTTTATATCTGGCAGATTCTAAGACCTTCTACCTCAAAATTTAACAGGCCACTCAAACTTATTTTATATCCTCCTTTTAAGAAGCATGAGTTCCTCCTATATTTTCTGTTTAGGATATATACCTCGATCTATAGATAGATTGATATTAACCCAGAAACTCAGAAGTCATTGTTATCTTTCGTCTTCCTCTTCCTTTAAAACCCACCAGTAGATAAGTCCTGTTAATTTCACCTGTTTGATATCCGTGCAACCCATTTCCTTCTCTTCATCCCACACCACTCTCCTCCATCATTACTTGCCTGGTTCTTATTACTTCCCTGGACTATAACTGCTGCCTTCTGACTTTCTGCCTAGCCTGGGCCCTGTTGCTCACCCCTCCCTAACTTGTTTCCATATAGCCACCACAGGTACTTTTCCAAACACAAATCTAATCATGTTACTTCATTGCTTAAAATTCTTTAGTGTTTACTCACTCCCTCAAATGCAAAACAAGGCAAAATAAGATCTGGCCCCAGCCCAGCTCTCCAGTCTCATGTGCTCCAGTCATACTGAAGTACTTAATGGTTTCCTGTCGAGCTGTGCTGTTTACTGCTTTGTGCTTTTGCAATACTATTCTTGCTGCTTGGAACACTGTCCTTGTCTTTTCTACCTACTGTTGGCTCAAGCATTACCTCATGTGTGAAGCCTTTCTTGTTCTTCTCAGGTAGAATTAAACACACTCTTTTGTTCTTCTGTACTTTTCTCTTAGAGTAACTTTTAGTCACTATTGTATTTCTTCTCCTGTCTACCTTCCCCATGAAACCGAAGCTCTTGATGAGTAAGGAGGTTTTATTCACCTTTCCATTCCTGCCATCTAGCATAACATCTAGTGTATGTATAAGACATGTATTAATTGTTGAACACATGAAAGACTTCTTGAGACTAGACTCAGAGGGAGGCAGAGAGGTGAGGGGCTCTTAGAAAACCTCTGTGGCTGCCAGAGGACATAAAATACTGCTGAAGCAGAGAATGTTGTGAACTTGAGTTTAATAAACCTTTGTGGTCCAGTCACTAATTTGGAAAACCAGTCCATACTCCCTATGCCTAGGTCAATATCTGGCAGAGAGTACAGACAGTACATAATTAAGAAATATGTACTAAATGAAGGATTGGATATGTAAAGGGGTGAAGGAGAGACCACGGTGGGGGGTGAGGGTAATTGGAAAGGAAGAGTAGAACTTAGATACTATTGCAAGGAGCAATGCCAAGAGCAAGGTATAAATATGGGAATGTAGCAAGTTAGAGAAAAAAGGAATAGAGCAGTTAGATAGTACAGTGTATATACAGGGACTGAAGGTTGTGGGGTGAAGACAGGGAGATGTGTAAATGAAGGAGAAAAACCTGGCAGACAAGGAGACCCAATGAAATGTCTCAGTGGTCCAAGTGTGAGGTATTGAGGGCCTAGACCAGGAGGTGGTATGGGATTAGAATGGAAAAGAGCTATGTGAAATGAAGGAAGGCTCATCAGGAGAACTTAATGAGTGACTCCATATAGAAAAGGAAGAAAGGAATGAAGAATGATTCCAAGATTTTGAATGTCAGAGACATGACCAAATTAAGCAAGCCAAGGAAAGGGAGCTGGCTTTGCAATAAAATGGAAGACTAGCTTTCCCAAAGTTTTAGAAGATTGTGATAGGAATAGGAGGCCTCATGGCCCTTTTAAAAACTTAATTAAGATAAACAGATTTTTCCATAAACTCTAATATTTATCTTGTGTCATCTATAAATTAAGCATTACCATAGTTTTCTTTACTCTTTTCTCAAATTACAAAATAAATACATGACTAATAGAACTTGGAAAACACACACACAAAAAATTATCCATAATTCTATCATACAACTATAACAAAGTAAAAATTTGGGGATACATCATTTGAATAATTTTCTGATGGATTAATGCCTCTCACACACTGTTTTTCCCTCAGAAATACCATTATTTCTTCAACATTCATATTCTTTGAATTATTTTTTTAAATTTTGTATATATTTCCCTGTTCTAAAAATACTGATAGTTCTGAATTACTCTTTACACAGGATTATATTTACATAAGATCTCTGTATTCTAATCCCCGTTCAACTCTACCAATCCCACTCTTCTAAAGGAACCACTGTTAACAGTTTGTGCACCAAAATAATTCTGAAATACAATCACATTAACACATACTTTGTATGGACAAATGTATTATCTATACAGATGTATAGACATAGATCTCTATGTGTACATATGAATCTCATTCATATACATGTATACATTATAATGGCTGCATAGTGTTCTATATTAGGAGTGTATCATAAATTACTCAATTGTTGAACATTTAGATTTTCATTTCTGTGCTTTAAAAAATGATGCACTAAAGAGTATACTTGTCTCGATTCTGACTTTATTGGAAATTCTTCTAGTGTTTCACTGTTAAATATGATATTAGTTTAAATAAATATTCTTTGTCATGGTAAAGTAGGCCTCCTTTATCCCAGTTTACTGAGATACTTTTTCTTTAATTATGAAAAGCTTCCACATTTTAGAAAATACCTTTTTTGGGTTTTACTGAAATAGTATTACTCCTTTGACTTATTAATGTGATGAATCATTAATACAGATGACCCCAGACTTAGGTCAAGTCCTAAGATTTTTTTGACTTTCCAGTGGTACAAAAGCAATACACATTGCGTAGAAGGCAGAAGCTGTGTTTTGAATTTTTTTTTTTTAAAGATTTTATTTATTTATTTGAGAGAGAGAATGAGAGACAGAGAGCATGAGAGGGAGGAGGGTCAGAGGGAGAAGCAGACTCCCCGCTGAGTAGGGAGCCCGATGCGGGACTCGATCCCGGGACTCCAGGATCATGACCTGAGCCGAAGGCAGTCGTTCAACCGACTGAGCCACCCAGGCGCCCCTGTGTTTTGAATTTTGAGCTTTTCCCAGTCCTGCAACCTGCAGTGTAATAACCCTCGTGATGCTGGGCGACAGCAGCAGTGAGCCACTGCTCCCAGTCAGATATGTGACCACGAGGGTAACTTACAACTATTCCGGTTTTCACTTTCAGTACAGTATTCGATAAATTACATGAGCTCTTCAATACTTTATTATGAAACAGGCTTTGCATAAATGATTTTGCCCAACTGTAGGCGAATGTAAGTGTTCTGAGTCTGTTTCAGATAGGCGAGGCTAAGCTATGATGTCAGTAGGTTAGGTATATTAAAGACATTTTCAACTTACAGTATTTTCAACTTTATGATGGGTTTATTGGGACATAAGTCTATTGTAAGTCAGGGAAGCTCTGTACATCAATAATCCTTCCTTATTACTGGATCAACCCTTCCTGGTAAATGTTGTTATTCTTTTAATGATAAACTGTTGAATTTCCTTTGCTAATATTTTATTTAGGATTTTGAATCTATATTCATTTGTTGATATTTTTAACTTGACCAGAAACTGGCTTCTAGACATTTAAAGGATGTGTCATTGCAAATATTAGAGGCTTGAAAATAGACACACACAACCAGTGGCCTAGGAATCTGGGATGTCTTTCACATAGCTCTTATAATAAGCAACTGCTTTAGTCTCTACTAATAATAGGGGAGAGAACTTCCAGCTCCTCCTGTCCTAAGTGATTCTACCTCTTCCCCAGACCTCTACTTCGGAGGGCTGAGCCACAGAGAGACAGTCTGATCAATGTGCTTGTGACTATATATAGTTTGACGGGGCGCCTGGGTGGCTCAGTCGTTAAGCGTCTGCCTTCGGCTCAGGTCATGATCCCAGGGTCCTGGGATCGAGCCCCGCATCGGGCTCCCCGCTCTGCGGGAAGGCTGCTTTTCCCGCTCCGACTGCCCCTGCTTGTGTTCCCTCTCTAGCTGTGTCTCTCTGTCAAATAAATAAATAAAATATTAAAAAAAAAAAAGTTGGCCAACTCAGAGCCAATCACGTCAACTTTTTGATAAGAAACATGATCTAAACAAATCTAAAACTAAATTAAAACAGCAATTCATTTGGATATCTTGAATCCTTATAGCTTTTATTTTTATTTATTTATTTATTTATTTATTTATTTATTTATTTATTTATTTATTTTTAAAGATTTTATTTATTTATTTGAGAGAGAGAATGAGATAGAGCATGAGAGAGCATAGGGAGGGTCAGAGGGAGAAGCAGACTCCCTGCTGAGCAGGGAGCCTGATGCGGGACTCCATCCTGGGACTCCAGGATCATGACCTGAGCCGAAGGCAGTCGCTTAACCAACTGAGCCACCCAGGCGCCCCTTATAGCTTTTAATATAAAAAACTGAAGACGATTCTTAGTTTTTAAAACTGAATTAATATAGAGATATATTCATTTTTATAAATTATAATGGAAAAAAATAACAATTTAAAAATTTCACTTTTTTTAGAATAATTCTTCTTACCCATCCCCAGGACTGGCGGAGCTAGAGGGGAGTTAGTTCTAGCTGTTTGCCATCAGCTAGAAAAGGCCCACTTTGTGGATAAGATAAAAGATTCTTAAGAAGGATGTGGCTGTGATACAGTCAGGTTATGAGACTAGGTTTGAAGAATTCTGACACTCTCTCTGTTGGAATATGGGAGCATGGCCTTCTTTACTCTTTTCACCCCTACGTGTAACCGTGGCACTCCTTGTTACTAACTTCTCTGTCAATTGCAGCTTGTTGAGAAGATGAAGTGAATTAATATAGGTAAAATATTTGGATTGTTACCTGGCACATAGGAAGCCCTCAATAAACATTAGCCAGTGTTAATTATTATGGGGGTAAGCAGCTCTGACATGATTCCCACTGATTCTCACCTCCTGGTATTCATGCTCTTGTGTAATCTCCTCATCTTGAGTGTGACTAGACTTAGTGACTTGCTCCTAATGAGTAGAATATGGCGACAGTGATAAGCTATCTCTTCTGTGATTACGTTACAATAGATTGTGACTTCCACCTTGCTGGACTCCATTGTCTTCTCAGTTTGTACACTTCGCAAACTGCCATACTGGCACAGAATTAGTGTAGTTTCTGTCCCACTGCCTGCAAGAATCTGAATCTTATCAGTAACTATATGAGTGTGCTTAGAATTGGAATCTTCCCCAGTCAAGCCTTGAAATGATTACAGCTCCAGAGGACACCTTGATTGCATCTTCTGAAAGACCCTGAAACAGAGGCTCCAGCTCCATGGTCTTCAGATTCCTAACCCAGAGACACTGTTGCTATTTTAAGCCCCTAAATTTTGGAGTGATTTGTTACATAACAATGGATAATAATACAATTTCTATTAATATTGTGATTATTAGCAGTATAGCAAATTTAACACCATCGACTCTGGAGCCTGATTCTGAGGTTTGAATCCCAGTTCTGTCACTTATTAGCTGTTTGACCTCGTATAAACCACCTAATCTCTCTGCGCCTCAGTTTCCTTATTTGTAAGATGAAGATAACGAATAGTTGTGAAGAATAAATGAGAATACACCTAAAGACTCTGGCACATAGTAAGCGCTATGTACGTTGGATGTTATCATTTATATGAAGAAGAAACTAGTGCATAGACTTTCACTGCTCACATTAGCCATCAGCTCTGATTTTCTACTAAGGTCTATTGCAAACAAGAGTGCCTTCTTGTTTTAGTTTGTAAGTACATTCTGCCCAGTGCTGAAGTGAGAGTGAAACAGAAGGAATAATGTTTTCTACATTACTTCCTGAGGAGAAATTGGATTTCAAGTACGTCTTCTTAAAGATAAGAAATTGGTTTATTTCTCTGAAAAAGTGTAATTCCATGCCACCTTGTCTTCTACCCTCAAATACTGAATATTACTGGATGGGTGACAGTGGGTAGAGGAGTGTGCTCTTAGTCTACCCTCACAGTTCTTATGTGGCAGGTTCAGCATAGGCCTAAAATTAAATTGAGCCAAATGGAAGCCAGAGAAATAATGAAGTTCTAATAGTCCAAAAAAGAGCTGGGCAGAGGCAAGGTCTAAAGCAATAACTTTAATAGGTAAGAAATTCAATCTTGAACCAATGTAAGATCAGACAGAAACAAGCTTGAGAGAGGTCACTTCTTGAGTCAGGAATTAGGTGCCACAGACCTCTCGAGAGCAAAAACTATACGTTTGTTCAGCACTTGCAAGTTTACCGAATCTTTTCACACACTGTATTTCATACAATTATGTTTGAATCTGCACTAACCTGTTATCCTCACTTTGTGATGAGGCAATGGAAGCTCAGAGGGGTTGTGTTTATTTGAGTTCCCCCAGCCACTAAATGGGCTGAGATTCAAAGCTGCATTCTGATCTGTGTAATAGGACATTTGGTCTGCCATAGCTGTTGGGTTATTTTTATCCATTTCCGCGTCATTCGGGATAGAATTATTTAGGACTTAACATTCCTGACTGGGAATGTGCCCTACATGAGCTGCGCATGACAGACACCCCATATGTGAGCTGGGATTTGGAATTCTAAGTTTCAAATAGGTTTATTTTATTCTGGTTAACAAACACTGCTTTTCTCCATACTATTCCTGCTCAGCAGCTATTCTGTGACGCCTATCCCAAAGATTTCTCCTGAAAGCTCTTGATGAATGGAAAATGTTCTATGGGCATCTGAAAATGATGATTGTCCATTTTTAAAACTGCCCTGTACCACCTATCTGTGCCATCTTTACAATATTCTATGGTATGACATTAGAGGTGATTGCAATACAAGCACCATTTGGTATAGTGAGAACGGCCCTGGATTATATTTTTAAAAACTGTACCCATGGTATAGTATTGTAATATGAGGGTTTTTATCTAACTTTATGTTCAAAGCAAACAGTGCATTAGCTTTATCTTTGTCAAATACTATGCATCAGTAATCTTTATGAACAATCCATTATTAAATATGAACAATGTACCTGGGACCCAGGGTCTTCCCTAGTAATGATGTCAAAAAGATGTAAAGTTGTCAGGTCCATGTTGAGAAGTTTTGCTCTCCTATCAATCAGTGCCCTCATGGTGTAACTGGCTGGGTTGTTTCTCACTGGTACATTCTATTCAGATGTGCCATTCTCTGGAACAGTCTCAGGATTCCAGATCTTTCTGCTATTCACCTGGTCCACTGAGTGCCGGACGCTCTGTTAGGTTCTCTGGGGGAATATGGTAAGACTATGCAAACACCTTTATTCATTAAACAACTGTTTACTGCCCTCATAGAGTTTACATTCTGATGAGGGAGACATCCAATGAACACGATAACAAGATAATGAAGTAAAATGTATGGTATAGAGTGAGAAGTGCTAAGGATTTAAAACAGAAAAGGTGTTTTGAAATTTTAGATAGGTGGGCTGAAAAGGTTTCACTGAGAAGGTGAATTCTGAGTAAAAGCTAAGGAGAAAAGGCATAGCAATACGATAAAAGCCGTGCTACAGTGGAAGTCTGTAAAAGGAATTTCAGAAACACGTGAGGACGGTGATGTAGCTGATGTAGCCAGCCCTCCCATAATACATGTCCTATTTCAGGCAGGGTTGGGAACCCTTTAAATAGATTAATTCATTGAATCTTCACGACAACCCCATTCTAAGAGAGCCATCACCTGTGAGAAAGCAACTGCAGGGAGGTGAGAATGGAAAGGAGATCAGGGAAGGTGCCCAGATGTGATGACATTCCCACCGTCCCCAAATGATGACTGTAGTGGGAAGGGGGAGCTCCTGGGTGCAGGAACGGGAGAAGACTGTAGTGGGAAGGGGGAGCGCCTGGATGCAGGAACGGGAGAAGAGAAACAGATGAAGGGAGACATACATGCAAAGTGCAGAGACAGAAATATGTTTGGTATGACCAAGGAATGTATCTGGGAGTCAAAGTCATTTTTAAAAATAAATAGGTCTTGATATTTTTCTAAGAGGAAGAAAAATCTGTTTTATTGAAGATAATAGCATTAAGGGGTAGAGGAGGAAGACTTTATATTTATGAGGCACAAAGGATCTTTTTATGGTCTAGGACTTTATCAGAGTGGGGTTGAGAAAGACTTTCATCTCCCGCTGCTGACTTCTCTCAGGGAAGGCCAGGATTCAAGAAATGAAACAGTAGAAAAACTCTGTCTCATTCCCATCATCCCTTTTTCTAATCAGGCAGATATTATTTTAGTATATGTGCTACCGAAGCGAGCACTTATCAGGCAGATATAAATGACTCTCAAATCATTTAAGTAGCTACCACTTTGCCTTAAATCCTGGGCAACTTTGGAGGTGCCACATGGTATACACAGAATAGCTCTGCCTTCTGATTTGTACATGTCCTATTGATTTTCTTTTTTTTTTTTAAGATTTTATTTATCTTAACAAACAACGAGAGAGACAACAAGAGAGGGAACACAAACAGGGGGTGTGGGAGAGGGAGAAATGGGCTTCCTGCTGAGCAGGGAGCCTGACGTGGGGCATGATCCCAGGACTCCAGGATCATGACCTGAGCCGAAGGCAGACAACGACTGAGCCACCCAGGCACCCGTGTCCTATTGATTTTCAGTGTCCAAGAGAATCTTTATTTTTTTTAAAGACTTATTTATTTGAGAGGGAGAGAGCACATGGTAGGGGGGTGGTGGTGAGCAGAGGTAGAGGGGAGAGAGTCTTAAGCAGACTCTGCTGAGCATGGAGCCCAATGAGGGATTCAGTCTCACAACTCTGAGATCATGACCTGAGCTGAAACTAAGTGTGGGAAGCTTAACCAGTTGTGCCATCCAGGTGCCCCTCTAAGAGAATTTTTAAGTGCCTCATGGATTTTCTTACATAATTTTTCTCCAAACTAACATCAAGGTATTTTGTGCCTCTTGCTAAAGAAATTCAATCTCCACGCTTCTTTAAAAATTCCTAGTACAAAAGATAATGATAATTTGAATATTTTAATGCCATTTCATTAGTTAGAAAATTACTTCATGACACTGCCACAATTTTTATTACAAATATGAGCAAATGGAAGGAAGTTTTTCCTCATGAGATTACGAAGCTGTTAAAGGACAGATTTTTCTCCTGAAGTTGTCTACAGAACTGCCCAAACCCTTGTAGTATTTTAGCAAGTACCTTTAACTATTTAAACAAATCTTTCTTCTGGATGTTCTTATTTTTTGAAGCATAAATGCCTCTGTAAATTAATTCAAATCACATGGGCATTAATCTATTGGCTGTACAACAAAACCCATCATCAATGACATAAGTAGGTGACTCTTTGGAATGAAAATAGGGAGTTTGACCTTTATGAATTTCTCTCAGGGAAGTTTGACCTTTATGAACTTCTCTCAGTTTATGAATTTGCTAATAACTCTTAACTTGCTCTGTTTTGTGGATTTTTGTTCTAGCAGCTCTTTAAGAACTTTGAAATGGCAACTTGCCAGGTGACTTTCTCTCTCTCTCTCAAGCAGGGCACAGTTGTGATAATATTTGAGTAATAAAAACAATAGTGGACAAGAGGAAGAAGAGGCAAGGAGGAAATCATTCAAGGTTCGTCTGTGTCAACCTATCTTAATTAAACGAAAGGTACAAAATGACCATGATTTGTGCAATATGTTAGTTACATGAACAAATAATTAAAACATAAAAGGATTAAAGTATTAGCCTTGAGTTATTGTAAACAACAATAGTGTCACCATTGCATATAAGTTGCTAAAATTAAATTAAGGAATTCTCTAATTAGAGTGAAGAACTAAGTTATTAAAATTAAATCGGTGGGAGAAATCTACACCAAATAAGCCATAATTTGATATTGAAATGAATGCCCACAAGGGGGTCCCTTTCTCTTTCTCAGTCCCTTTCTCTTCTCCCTTCTCTGTTCCCTGGGCAATTCTCTACCCATATCTGTAACTATCATCTGTGAACTAATCATTGCCAAATCTCATCCTGACCTCTGATTACTGCCATGAGTTACAGACTTCTCTTTTTAATTACTATATCATTCCAGGTTGGGGAACCTAAAAGGCAACATATCCCCAAACATTCTCCTCTTCTTTCCCCTCCCAGTTTTTGTCACTGTGGTTCACCCCAGTGCTCAAGTCAGAAACCTGTGAGTCATCCACGGGATTCCCTCTCCATTCATCTCTACATCCCACTGGTAACTCTCTCCTTTTGGCTATTCTATCTTTTTAATATCCCATTATTTATCCCTTCTCTTTCCCCTGCCACTTCCACATTCAATTCCTCATCACTTCTCACACGAATTCTAACTAGTGTCTACTCCTTGCCCTTCCAAATTATTAGCTATACTTTGGCTGGACTGATCTCTCTAAAATGCAGATCTGATCATGTTCTTCTCAGCCTTGTCATCCCAAGTCTTGTCGTCACTTACAAGACAAAGCTAAAATATTTGAGTGCAGCCTGGCCTTTGTCCTCGTTCCAGGCTCATCTGTTGCTACGCTGTTGCACTTTGTGTTTGCAGCCATGTTGAATGACTCATGATCCCTCAGATGATCCTTTCTTTATCTTTACAGATCATCTTCTGGATTGCTTTTCCTCTGTTCTTTATTCAGGAAATTTCTTGGCATACTTTAAGACCCCACTCAAGTACAGCTTCCTTCAAGGATCTACTTTGTACTACATGAGGAGTTAAGCACATTCTCCTCCATCCTAGTCACAGAGCTTGGTTTGTATTTCTAACATATGGTATATCTCACCTTGCTGTAATTATTAATTTATATATTTCTTTCCCTAAAATTGGACTTCTGAAAAGATGGAACAGTGGTCTACGCATTGTTTCATCTCCAGTGCCTAGGATATAGCCAACGAATTTATAGAACCACATTATATACCAAGCCCTATAGGAAGTGCTGGGCTACAAAGGTAAATAATACCGATAGCACAGGGCTTGGTATATTCCTATATCTACCCATATATCTACACACCGATCCTCCCATCCGTCCTCCCATCCGTCCTCCCAGCCATCCATCCAATAAATGTTGAGCGCCTACTAAATACCGATACTGAATTCTCTAACGATAAACAAAGGAATGTGATTTCTCTTCTTGTGAAGTGTATAATCTAAGAGAAATAGACATTAAGAGAAGAAATACACTATTCCAAATTATGAAAAGTCTATGAAGCAAGAACAGAATATTATAAGAGAAAGTGATATAGGGAATCTTCTTTAGATTGGGTCACGAGGCAAGGTTGCTCTGAAGAGTGGCAAGTCACTAGACAGTAGGCTATATGTGTTTGGTAAATAAATGAGTGACCTAAAACAAAGTTGTAAATGGTTGTTCAGGAGGAAGCCTATTATTTTGCTATGGCATGTAAGAGGCCAGTAGTTTCCAGGGGCCAAATGGTCATAGGTACTGAAGCTTCTGAAAGGTGGAGACTGTTTTCTGTCAGGGCCACGGCCCTCGTCCATGGAGTTGGTACACATACAGCTGTGGGTAAAAGAGAAGAGGAGGGTGGCTCCTTTCCCTAAGGTTTGGGTCCGTGAAGAGCACAACAGAACCGGAGAGGATCTCCCCACGAAGCCTTCTTCAACCAGACCACCTGACCAAGGACTGAGACCACTTGCTGGTTTAGAGTTGGATTTCTTTACTATGTGACTCTCTCCTTTCCCTTTTCTTCACTTGTCTTCGTACTCTAACTAGCTCAGTATCTTGACTCTATATAACAATTTCTTGCTGCCACAATACCTGCTCTTTGACTTTTTTTCTATTTCTTCTTCGGTTACCTTCTATCTATTTACTCTTTTGTCTCCTTGTTTTCTTCTTGCCTTACTTCACCATAGGTCCTCATTTCCAGAGTTTAGGGATTTTTAATTCTATTTTATATTCTTACGATATTTTATTTTCTGATTTTTTACTTGCACCTTTTTTTGCTTTTTATCACTTACTTTAATGTTTTAACTTTTAAACTATGGTCCAGTGCCAAAATAAAACCCATTTATTTTTAACCTATCATTTAAAATTCTTGACTTTCAGAATTTTAAAGTTTTTTGAATTATTTTAGTTTAACTCTCATTTTATCTTATATATAATTCTTAGTTTTTAAAATTAAACTTTCTGAATATAAAGAAATTTTTTTATTAACAAAATTTGTGAAACCTATGAAAGTACAAAGAAAGTAAAAATTACCTGTAATTCCACCATCCTGAGCTAGCCACTGTTAATATGTATATATACTACATATTATGGAGGAGTATATTATATGCACATATAAGCAAATATATGCATCTATGCATGTGTATTAAACATAAGATTAGTGATACATGGAATTTTATATTTAATTTTTACTTAAATTTATATTTAGGGCATGTTACTACATTATTAATATTCTTTAAACATTTCCTGGTGGATTCCAATATGAACTCTTGGGCAAGGAGAGCATTTTTGAACATTCTGAACTGGTCTGGACATTCTATTTCCCATTCCTTGAAAAGGATTTGACTTGCTCAGACACCTGAAGAAGATACAAATCATCCTAGTGGGCTGGATACTGAGGATTGGAGCTTACCAGATCCCCTTATCAGAAATAATCCTAGTTCTCCTCTCTTTCCTAGATGTCTTAGATCAGTGTTATAAGAATACACGGGGAAATGTGAACCCATCTGGTTTTTTGTAGCCTCTGTTCCAGCATGTGGGTTTGTTGAGCAAACAGTTGATGAACTCCAGTTTTGACACCGTATGGGAGTCTGTGCACTGTTTATGCTATGATACTTGTGCCTATCTTGAAGTCCAAGCCACTGTTTGGTAAACAGATCTTTAGTTTCCACTCTGGGAAACTTATGTCTGATCCCAATTCTTAAGTGTTCCCAATATTATTATGATAGGATGCAACAAGGAGCCGCTACAAACCACATTCATTGTCTTGGCCTAGGTGGAGTTTTGGCTCAGGTGTAACACCTCCCCTGGCCTCAATGCAAAGCTGCCTTGGTCAGCTAAAGGTGAGTGGATTTCCACAAAGCTTTCTGGGCAGAGGATATCATGGAGCAATCTAGGACCACCTGGAAGTTTTAGATGCCTGGTATGATGGTAATCTTGGATGATGGTAATCTTGACATGTTCCAAGAGGGGATATCAGTTGAGATATCATAAGAAATAGGTGCAGTAGCAGAAGTTTCTAGGACTGAGTTGTCCTGGGAGGCACTGAGCTGCAGGTATCTGTTTTGACCGTGTAGGACAAGTCTTTTGGGACAAGACAAGATAAGAATAAAGGTAAATAAGGTTTTTAGTTTTTTTAGTCCTTAGTTTCTCATGGCTGTTAAAACAAATCACCATAAATTTAGTGACTTAAAACAACACGAATTTATTCTTTTACAGTTCCGGAAGCCAGAAGTACAAAATCAGTTTCATCAGGCTAAAGTCAAGGTGTCAACCTTCTGGAGGCTCTAGGAGAGAACCCATTTCTTGCCTCTTGCATGTCTAGAGCCTGCTGGCATTCCTTGTGGTAGCATCATTTTAATCTCTCTCTGCTTCACTTGTCATGTTTCTATCTTATCTCCTGCCTCCCTCTTATAAGGAACCCTATGATATGTTAGGCCCACCTAGATAATCCAGGATAATTTTCCCAACTCAAAATCTTTAATTATATCTGCGAAGTCCCTTTTGCCATATAAGGTGACATTGTCAGGTTCTGGGGATTAGGATGTGGACATCATTGGGGGTCAATATTCATCCTATCAAAGCTTCTAAAATGTGACAACTTCTGAAAAATCCTAGAGGCACTCTATGTCTCTATGATTTTATTTGGGGCAGTCAGAATAAAAATAGGAAAAAATAATATGCAAATTGTAGGTCAAATTCCAGGAAATGAGAATCTTTGATTTTCTGGAGAGTAGGTAAAGAAACAATTTTTATTCCAAAATTCTTGATAATTTGTTTGTATCATGTAGGCCCTCTAGATAGGATAAAGCAGATAAATTCAAATAGGAGTCTCAAATACAGAAGTTCACAAGATGTTACGTCTAGATATTAAGAACCTAAGAAGTCACGTGGAAGGTGATGTGGCCATTTCATAGACCAAGCACCATTACGGTATACTCACATGGATTAAGCATGTTCTTTTTTTTTTTTTTTTTTAAAGATTTTATTTATTTGACACAGAGAGACATAGCAAGAGAGGGAACACAAGCAGGGGGAGTGGGAGAGGGAGAAGCAGGCTTCCCGCGGAGCAGGGAGTCTGATGCAGGGCTCGATCCCAGGACCCTGGGATCATGACCTGAGCCGAAGGCAGACGCTTAACTACTGAGCCACCCAGGCGCCCCTGGATTAAGCATGTTCTAAAGGCCATCTTCCATTCGTCACTTTCCTGATTCAGAAAAGTTATAGGGCCTCTGGGGTATAGTTTGTTAAAGCTGGTGTCCCATCAAGTTGAGTACAGGAGGCTAACGAGTAGGTAATGTGGATAATAGTTACAGATTGTGACTGTTTAATGCCATGGTGGTCCCTGTGTAGAGCTCCCCATTCTTCTTCCTTATGAAGAACATGGGGAGTCCTACAGGGACAGTTAGAGGAACCCCTGCTTCAAGCTGGTGTGAAATACCTTAGCTCAGAGAAAGGAAAATGAGTTCTTGGGACCTAGGCTCGACATCAGCTGCAAGGTTGTCCCTCGCTCAGAGTTGGGGTGACAAACAACCAATTGTTTCTTTTTTAAATTTTTTTTTAAATTTTAATTTTTTAAAGATTTTATTTATTTGACAGAGAGAGAGCGAGAGAACACAAGCAAGGGGAGCGACAGGCAGAGGGAGAAGCAGGCTCCCCGCTGAGCAGGGAGCCCCAATGTGGGGCTTGATCTCAGGACCCTGGGATCATGACCTGAGCCGAAGGCAGACGCTTAACCGACTGAGCCACCCAGGCGTCCCACAACCAGTTGTTTCTTATGTCTGTGAAAACAACCAACCCAGGCAGAAACTTGGAACCATCTTTGACTTGTCTCTTTCCTGCTAATAAATCAAGTCCTATCAATTCTAATCTCAGTATACCATTTTAACCATCCACTTCTCTTTACTTCCACCATCTTTGGCTTGGCCTTGATAAGATCTCACCTGGATTTCTGAAACAGCCTCCTAATTTCTCCTCTATATTCTATCTCACCACCCTTATTCTACTCTCTATAGTAAAATGAGACTTCATGTCTCTCTCTGGGTCAGTTCAAGTCCCCTGGGAAGCCAATGCCAAGACAGGCCTAGAAGTGCAAGAGATTTATTTGGGGGGGGGGGGGGGGGGATGGTTGTGTGGATACTGTGAAAGATAAAGAAAAGAGGGAGGAGTCTGATGAGAAGCCTGAGAGTACAGATCTCCCATGAGATGAGTCCATGGCATGGCTCTAATACCTCCACTAAACGGTGCTCAGTCATGGGTTGGAAGCAGCCCGAGGGAAGTGTGACTGTCCTCAGGGTGAAGACTGGTGGATGCAGTGTGGCAGCCAGAAGCTATCAGTTAACCACATTCCTTGCAGCTGATTCTCTCCAAGATTTGAGTGGCAGATTCCTTGACTATCATGTTCTCCTTTGTAGAATACTTCCTTAGCGTCTCCTTTGAGCTCCTTATCATGGCTCACAAGCCCTGGCTCTTGTCTGTCTCTCCAAACTCATTTCAGTTTTCCCTTTCTACATTTCTCAGCCAATGAACTGCTTCTGTGCTGGGCCCTCTTTCCTCTTTCTTCTTATGTGAGTAACTCTTACTCTTTCCCCAGGTTTCTGCTTAAATATCCTTTCTTCCCAAAAGTCACGCACCTCTCTATTTACTTCCATTCATTTATCTGTCCTTCCATCCACTGACCCAATTCTGATTTTAAAGTAATACATGTACATGATAAAAACAAAAAACAGCAACAAAAACACTCTTCAAATGTAGCTCCTTTTAGCTATTTCTGATTTTAATCTAGTAGTTATCATCATAAACTCTAATTACACCTCTGCTTCTTGGTTTATAAAATTTGAGCAGTACCGATTGACTTTATGCTATGAGAGGTAAAGAATTTAGAGCACTTATATTCATCATCCCTCTTCTTTCCTTTTCTACCTCCAAGTTCAGGTTAGATATATTTTTACCTATGTAAGTGTTTACCTTTGTAAGTTTGGATATTTTATATTTGTATTTAATAATTCTTTGCTCTAAAAAGAAAATAACTCTTTGTTCTATAAGATGAGGAAATAAGCTCAGCTCTCTACTTCCCTTGCATATGCCTCTCCTGTCCCTTCTTTTTTTAATCTTATTCAATTTCTTGTATGTTAACAAGGCTTCTATTTTCTTTCCATTCTATAGAAAATACACTTGTTTTCCATGCTTCTCCTATAATTCTAAAAATGGAAAACCAACAAGGTATGTTTACAGTATCAAGTATGTAAATATCATACATTGGAGAAGGAACTTGTGTGATTGGACTCACATCGACAGAAATATTTGTGTGACCAACTCTGTCCCTTCAGAATGAGAATGTTCCAAGCATTCTCTTTTTTTTTCGCTCCAAACTATGGCTCAAAATTGAGTTTCCAATTGCCTTTCTTTTTTCTTGTTGACGGGAAAAATACCTACCATCATTTTACTATCAAGGGCTTCTGTGTTTTAATCATACAATTTGTACAATAGAATCTCCTTTCTGATTTTCTATTTTGATTTCCTTGGCATCCTGCAGAGCTGTCATCCTGAAACCTCTTGATTCCTAGGTCACTGCCATTGTCTCCTGAATTTCTTTTTCATCTTACTGAAGTATATCCTCAAGTAATTTTTTTTTTTGAAAGGCTACATGGGCCATGAATTTTCTGAGTGCCTGAACAACGGAGTGACACTATCGTGTCATAAGTAAGAGTGTGTACTCTGCAGCCAAAATCCATGGGTCCAAAGCCCAGCTCTGCCTCCTATGAGTAGCACAATCTTGGGCAATTTTCGCATCCTATCTATGCCTCTCTTTTCTCATTTGTGAAACCAGGGATAATAATAGTATCAAATTAATTCGATTGTTCTGAGGATTAAATAAGTTAATAAAATTCAAAGTACCTGGTTCATAGTAAGTAAAATAAATATTAGCCATTACAATAGGCCTGAACATGTCATTATTTTCCCTTACCCTTGACGAATAGTTAAATTAATCTGAATACAGAATTCTAGATTCAAAGTCCTTTTAAGTTTCTACAGAAACTTAAGTGTTGCTAATTAGATGCTTAATTTTACTTCCTTTGTAGATGGCCTGGGGTTTTTTTGTGTTTATCTTTTAACCATTCTGGGGTATTTTCACCTTTTCTGTTTATGCTTGAAATTCTAAAATTTCGTGAGGATATATCTAGGTATGGTTTTTCTTTCATACTCATTACTACTTGAACTCCTTCATTCTGAGAATTCTAGTTTTTCTCCCAATGACCTTCTGTTCTATTAATATTATTTCTTTTTCTTCCTTGCATTATCTTTATTTAGTTATATTGACCATTTCTGCAACTTTATTTTTAAGACCATTAATTTAGTCTTTAACCTTGTTCATTCTGTTAATTCTATTACTTAGCTTTTCTGTTTTTTCTTTTAACAGTCATATTTTAAGGTCTCTTATTTTCTCATTGACCTTTTTAAAATTAAAAATTTTAAAATGATTATTTATATTCTAGAGAGTTTGCATGTGTGAGTGCGTGGAGGGGTAGAGGGAGAGAATCTTCAAGCAGCCAAGCAGACCCCCACTGAGCTCGGAGCCCGACTGGGGCTCCAACTCATGACCCATGAGATCATGACCTGAGCCAAAACCAAGAGTCATATACTCAACCGACTGAGTCATCCAGGCACCCCTTGTTGATCTTTTTTTATAGAAGCCTGTTTTCTATTCTTCAATATCCTCTTAAATCTCTTTTGGAATACTATTTTTAATATATGAAAGTTCTTTTCTGTTCCTTGCATCTTCTCTTTCTTCTTGATCAAATATTTGTTGCTCATTGATCTTTTCTACCATGCTTTAACTTTTTCTCAGATATTTGGCTGTCTGTTTATATTTAAGGATAAAGGACCATGTTGGTTAGTATAGGTAGGCAGCCTGGGCTTTTACGGATCTGAGACCAGTTGTATAGGTCTGATTATCCAAAAACCCTCTCCCTTAATGGAGGTCTGACTTTGGCTCAGGGTTGGTTCCTGTGGATTGGCATTCTTTACATTCATGGGCAAGGGATGGGCAGGCAGGCAATAAGTAAAGTAAGGAGGCCTTTACTCTTGGGACAGAGCTGGCTCTGAGTTCAGCCAATCAGTGTTCTAGGAGCCTCTAGACATCCCCCCCCCCACACACACACACTTGTATGTTTTCCTCTCTATTTTTATTTTTGGGAGCCAGAGTTACTTTTGGCTCTTTTCTGCCTTTTCCCTCCAATCCCAACAGCCATATCCAAGTGGACATGAAATGCCGTGATCAGCTGCCCTCTATTCATATGAGAAGGGGATAGGGAACTTAGCCGCTTCTCAGAATTTCTGCCATTTCATCCAAATGACTTGATCTTTGTACCTGCAGAATACTATAGACTGGGTAACTTATTAAGAACAGAAATTTATTTCTCACAGTTCTAGAGGCTGGAAAGTGCAAGGCACTGGTAGATTTGATGTCTGGTGAGGTCCAGCTTCTTGGTTCATAGATGGTGGTCTTGTTGCTGTGACCTCGCGTGGTGGAAGTGGCAAGGGAGCTCTCTGGGGTCTCTTTCATAGGGGCACTAATCTCCCAGAGATCCCACCTCCTAATACCATCACATTAGGGGGTAGGATTTCAACCTATAAATGTGTGTGTGTGCGGGGGGACACACAAATATTCAGTCCATTGCAATCACCTTGAGCTAGAACTTTCCCACTAATTTTTAAGAATGAAATTTAAAGCTTCTTTCATCTTTTGAAAGGTGATATATTCACATCATTTGAAATCACAAGACATAAAAAGTACTACCATACTTTTAGTAAAACCTCTCTGGCTTAAGTATGAGGCAGTTCCTTGAATTAAAAATGGCAAATTTATTTACCTATGAACAACAACAGAAAAAGGTCTTGATTTTCATAAAGGTTAGTTGTGAACCTGAACTTTCAATTTTTTTTTTTTTTTGGATGGGGTCAGTTGTAATTAGGAAAATTCCTAAGCAGGATTAAGAGTGTTTCTTTTACCTTTGCCTCATCTGCCCAATCTCTCTCTATTCCTCCAAAAGTTTATTACTATGAGGAGTGTAAATACAGTTGACTCTTGAACAATGAGAGTTTAAGAATGCCATCCCCCACTCAACTGCACAGTCTAAAAATCTGTGTATAACTTTTGAGGAGCACTGGGGTAGCTCAGTTGGTTAAGTGTCTGACTCTTGATCTTAGCTCAGGTCTTGATCTCAGGGTCAGGGGTTAAGGCCCCGTGTTGGACTCCATGCTGGGCGTGGAACCTACTTAAAAAAAAAAAATCTGTTTATAACTTTTGACTCCTCCCAAACTTAACTACTAATAGCCCACTCTTGACTGGACACCTTACTGATAAGATAAACAGTTGGTTAACACATATTTTGTTTATTATATGTATTATATACTGTATTTTTACTATATTTTGAACTAGAGAAGAGAAAATGTTATTAAGAAAATCATATGGAAGAGAGAATACATTTACAGTACTGCACTGCATTTATAAAAAAATCCACATATAAGTGGACCTGTTCAGTTCTAACTCCTGTTGTTCATATCAACTTTATGTGTGTGTATATACGTATATATATCTTTATTTAACCCCAACAGAACATATTCTACACACTGTTCTATATTTGCCTTTTTTTAATAATGTATCTTATAGATACTTTATTTTCTTTTTTGAATTTTATTTTATTTAAATTCAATTAACATACAGTGTATCATTAGTTTCAGAGGTAGAGTTCAGTTACTCATCAGTTGCATATAACACCCAGTGCTTATAACATCATGTGCCCTCCTTAATGCCCATCACCAGTTACCCCATCCCCTGACCCACCTCCCCTCCAGCAACACTCAGTTTGTTTCCTGTAGCTAAGAGTCTCTTATGGTTTGTCTTCCTCTCTGATTTTGTCTTATTTTTCTTTCCCTTCCCTTATGATCTTCTGTTTTCTTAAATTACACATATAAGTGGAATCATATGATAATTGTCTTTCTCTGATTGACTTACTTTGCTCAGCATAATATCCTCTAGTTCCATCCACTTGTTGTGAATGGTAAGATTTCATTTTTTGATGGCTGAGTAATATTCCATTGTATATATATACATATATGTATATTTTAAAATAGCTTCCTCATTTTTTATAGCCATATGGGATTCAGTTTTATGAATATGCTATAATTTAATCAGATTCTTACAACAATGCTTCAGTGAACAACACTGTACATGTGGTATTTTCCATGTGTGCAAGTATACTGTAGGATAAACTTAAAGAGGCACAACTTTTGGGACAATGGATACATGAATTATATATATATGTATTTTTTAACTTTTTTTTTTTTTAAGATTTTATTTGTCAGAGAGAGACTGAGAAAGAGCACACAAGCAGGGGGGAGCAGCAGACAGAGGGAGAAGCAGGCTTCCTGCTGAACAAGGAGCCCAATGCAGACTTGATCCCAGGACCCCAGGATCATGACCTGAGCCAAAAGCAGATGCTTAACCAAATCAGCCAGCCAGGAGTCCCCCTTAGTACCTTTCTTCTAATCTTCTTTTCAGAGGAAAGCGCTTAACAGTTTGATGTATATTCTTTTAAACTTCTTCCTTAATGTTTATTCAAAGTATATATACAGTTTTATTTTTTATTTTATTTTTTAAAATATTTTATTTATTTGACAGAGAGAGACACAGCGAGAGAGGGAACACAAGCAGGGGGAGTGGGAGAGGGAGAAGCAGGCTTCCCATGGAGCAGGGAGCCTGATGCGGGGCTTGATCCCAGGACTCTGGGATCATGACCTGAGCCAAAGGCAGATGCTTAACGACTGAGCCACCCAGGTGCCTCATCAAACTATATATAGAGTTTTAAAGTGGAATCTTATAAAATGCCAACAACATTTTTCACAGAACTAGAATAAATAATCCTAAAGTTTGTATGAAACCACAAAAGACCCCGAACTGCCAAAGCAATCTTGAAAATGAAAAACAAAGCTGGAGAGATCACAATTTCAGATTTCAAGTTATACTAAAAAGCTGTAGTAAACAAAACAGTATGGTACTGTAACAGAATTTCTTTTCCTTTAGTGCCCGCTGTTCTTAGTCACGCCATGTTGAAGAATGAAGAGGTAGACCAGACAAAGAGTGGTGGGCAGCAAAGCAAAGTTTATTAAGCTATAGTAAAGTTTATAGAGTATAAAGCTCCCAAAGAGGGAGGGGACCCGAGAGAGTTGCCTGTGAATTTTATATTTTGCTAGCTATTGCAAATGGACTTCTATAGGTATTGTACCAATTAACAATCCCATTAGCAAGTTTTGAGAATTTTTTTCTCCCCAACACCCCCCAATACACAATACAGTGTATTATCAAACTTGGAGATGCTTTTACTGTGATGTGAAAAATAGTATCAGTATAGTTTTCATTTGTATTTTTCTTGTTATGAGTGAGGTTAAACATATCTTCAAGTAGTTAAGAGCCATTTTATTTCCTTTTTTGTAAATTGTCTTCACAAATCTTTTGCCATTTTTCTAATTGGTTTTAAAATTATTTTCTTAATTTTAGAAGCTTCTTATACGTTGTCTGTGATAGGAGTTGCCAGTTTTTTGGGCTTTGTTTTTATATGTTGCTTATGATATTGCTGTGGTCTGAGTGTTTGTGCTCCCCCAAAGTTCATATGTTGAAACCTAACCCCCATGGTGATGGCATTAGGAAGTGGGGTCTTGGGGAGGTGGTTAGGTCATGAGTGTGGAGCCCTCATGCATGGGATCATAACAGAGGCCTGAGAGAGCTCCCCTCTACTTTGTGAAGTTGCAGTGAAGAAACAACTGACTATGAGCTAGGAAGTTTGCCCTCATCAGACACTGAGTCTGCAGGTGCTTTGGTCTTGGACTTCTCTGCTTCCAGAACTGTGAGAACTAAATTTCTGTTGTTTATAAGCTACCTAGTGTATGGCATTTGTCATAGTAGTCTAAGAGGACTAAGACAGATCTGTTTTGCCATGCAGTTTTTTTTTTCAATATGCTTAAATTCACTTTTTTTTTTTAATTTTTAAAGATTTTATTTATTTATTTGACAGAGAGAGACACAGCGAGAGAGGGAACACAAGCAGGGCGAGTGGGAGAGGGAGAAGCAGGCTCCCCTCAGAGCAGGGAGCCCGATGCGGGACTCAATCCCAGGACCCTGGGATCATGACCCGAGCCGAAGGCAGTTGCCCAACCAACTGAGCCACCCAGGCACCCTCACTTTTTTTTTTAATGGCTTCTGAGTTCTGTGTCATAGTCAAAGACAATCCCTACATGAAGTTATAAAAAATTTTTTTTTGTTCTAGTCCTTTCAGTTTTTCCTTTTTACATTTAAATGTTAAGCCATTGGGTTTGGCTTCACGTTAAGTGTGAGGTTTTAATACAACTTCATTTTTTTTTCAGATGGCCACCCATTTGTCCCAACCACGTATGCACTCATTTGTAAATGTGACATCAGGATCCTTTCCCTCAACAACAGTCAGTCTTTTAACATTCCAGGTATAATCTGAGCAAAATGGTATAACTTCTTTGGATTAGAATGACTTGGGAGCCAGGAGCAAGGCCAGCAGAGGAAGACAGCCACTAGACTTTGAGCCAATGAATCTCAGCTCTGGGAGCCCCGAGAATCAGTTCACTGACCGTGTCCTTTTAGACCCAGTAAACTCCCTTCACATGACTTAACAGTAGAGTGAGTGCCTTCACAGTAGACTTTCCTAGAACATAGCTAGTTGCCCTTCTAAAGGTAAGGTTCCTTATCCATTGGGTTTTCTGTTGGTTTTTAATATCATATGCCCAAAATAGACCTGGATTTCAGAATATTCACCTTCCCATATTCTCATGTATCTTGAACTTTTATCTCTAGCTATCAGAGAAAAACCTTTGGTCAAGGGTAACAGTTAACTTTAGGGGGACATGGACAAATTCCCTGACTTATATGTTAGGAGGTTTTCTTTGATTCTGATTATTTTCTTGGCAAGGTGAATGTGATTTGCCTTCATACTTACATAGTTCCTGTCAAGGGACACGTTATCTAATTTGATATATGGCACATTTTTATGTTCTTTCAACTTTTACTTATTCTACATACTCTGTAAATGGTTAAGCTGCTTCTGGGGACTGCAGTGCTAGGACTAGAGGTATGTTCAATGGAACCTTACTAATATGGCATTGTTGGAGTATGAGAGGGCTCTTCCTAAAAGTATTTTTTAAAATACAGATACATTTTCTACCCCCAATTTTTCTCCTCATATTTAGTAACCTAATCTGTTGGAGTTAAAAGAAAGAACATGGGGTTGGGCGCCTGGGTGGCTCAGTTGGTTAAGCGACTGCCGTCGGCTCAGGTCATGATCCTGGAGTCCTGGGATCGAGTCCCGCATCGGGCTCCCTGCTCGGCAGGGAGCCTGCTTCTCCCTCTGACCCTCCCCCCTCTCATGTGCTCTCTCTCTCTCTCATTCTCTCTGTCTCAAATAAATAAATAAAATCTTTAAAAAAAAAAAAAAAAGAAAGAAAGAACATGTGGTCAATCTGGGGGAATTTATCCATAATGTTTTTTAGAAACTAGTATCCTAGATTAGGGTGGTTATTGTTCCTGTATCCTAACCATGACTATTTTAAATTTCATGAAAAGTGATGATTTCCACCTCATTATTTTCGCCTCAGAGTCTGTCTGTATTTGTGATTAGACCAGGGGACATTAGAAGATAAAGAGTAGCATGAAATGAAGGGCTGCAAATGATGCAAATTACTTTCTGAAAACTTTTAAAACTTTAAAAAATCACTCTCAAGTGCTTTGAGGCGAGGTTTCTTATGCCATGTTCTATTATCAGGTGACTAATGACTTAAAACTGATTTAAACTGCACTATGGTCTAGCAAATTCTTCCTCCTACTGCCTGGTTTGCAAGAATGCTTAGCCTGCAGACAACTCCATAGTAAGGTAGCATATAAAAAAACATAGTGGGGAAACATATGAAAGGTAAATTAGAAGAGGTCACCCAGGATTTTATGAAATTTAAATCATATTATAAATTTTTTATTATCTGAAAAAAAATGTTCTCAGGTATCATAAATATGAAGGACCTAAATTTTACTTAACTGTCCAGTGGTTATGGCAGATTCAAGGGCAAAGCCATACAAGGTATGAATTTGATAAGTAAAGTCACAGAAGTATAGATTTCATTCATTTTCCGAGTGCCTCACTTTTCTAAGTTTATAAACCAAGGTTTAGTTCTCTAAGCTTTGTAGACTCCACACCAAGTTTCAGCTGGAGTGTTAATAATACACATCTAGATACTATAATCGTTTAAACAAAAATACCTGAAGATTTCCTACTTTCACCATGATTGATAAACAACTCTCAATGAAGAGTTTTGAGGCTTTACTATTCGTTTGCTTTTATTAAGGTTAGGAATATGCTTTTCTTACTTGAGTTTAGACTATGACTTTTCTGCTTTTGGGAGACATAGAACCTTTTCCCCCTCTAAAATATTGACCTATGGGCTTCTAGATATTCCATTCAAAAATCCATACTAACTCCCTTGTTAAATTCTAAGTCTGGGCCTCATAGACCAAAATTGTACTTGACGTGCAGGTTGGCTTTAGGCTTTACCATCTCACTATAGATTCTTTTACATTTTATGAGAAGAAAATGTTAGTATTACCTATGATTATTTATGACGTATGACCTTTTATTTACATTACGTTGCACTGGTGTGAATAAGCTATGTGCTAAGATATATTATTAAGCTAGGAGCTTAATAAAGACTCTAGTGTGTTTATGCTTATGCACAACATGCAAATTTGCCAAACTCTGGGGCCAAATTTATATGCAACCTCGGAAAGGGTATAGAACTTAATGTCATACATTTTGTGTCCTAATCTCCTTGAGGGTTTCATCTTGTTTTTATGACACTTTCTTTCCTTCCCCTTTTCTTTACCTAATTATCTTCCTGTTGTATTTAAATCCCCATCTTCAATAAGTTTGCAAAGAGGTGATGTGTAAATATTTTAGTATTCTTCCAAAATAGGTCAGTTTTTGTTTGGGAATGGTTCTGAGAGGGTTAACATTTGATGTTAATAGGTACCTATACTCTGATTCTATAATTCTATCCTATGGAATTATAGTGGTGTCGTGCTCTGTACAAAACACAGTTCTTTGTGGCTGACTCTTATAAAATGGTGTGATCAGCATTTTTGTAGTCCATAAGCTGCAAGTAATGCAAGCTTGAAAATCAATTGTGTGCAATTTTCTGTAAGACTGATTTTATCTAGAAGACTTGTATTCCTTTTTTAGGTATTTGATATATAATTTCTTACTTAGGGGAGTTTATAGAATAGGCGTTATAAATAGAGCTGATCTTATTTTTAGGTTGGTATCCTGCTAAGACACAACTAAAGAACAATAATTCTCCTTTCACTAAAGTTGGCATACATTATAAAAAGAATTGCGGCACTTCTTCTTAATCCAGTTTTAGTACTCATATAATTATACTGCCAACATGTTTTTTGTTAAATTCCAATTCTTTTTTGGGGATGAGAGCACATGGTAAGCTTATTTATTTACCTATTTATTGAATAATTACTTACAGATGGTCTATTATGCCATTCCATGCTAAGTTCTAGTAATTCAGTGATGAATTAAGGTAAATTTCTTGGTCTGGAGGAATTTACCAGCTACAGTAAAATATTCAGACAACTAATTACAATGTAATTTCATAATTTCTATATGGATATACAGATAATCTTTAATGGGAGCATAAAAAGAACACTTCAGCCTGTCTGGAGGTAGCATTTTAGCTGAGGCTTGAAAAATGAGAAAAGTTTTCCAAATAAAAAAGCAGCAGAAGGAATATCATGTGCAAAGAAAGGAAGTGTGAATGCTTGGTGTATTCTGGGGGAACAAAAGGAAAGTAGCTTTATTATAGATAAACCTGGATTAGATGATGAAGCTTAGATGTACAGTCATACTAGGCTTCTTAATACTTCCTTCTGAATTACATTCTTGTCCTAACCTGCAACACCCCTTCCTCAAAGAGACAGAGCCTGTCCCTAAAAAATTACCTTATAGGTGAGCAGCAAATGGGGTATGTCTGCAGATTGGCTGAGTCTGGAAAGTTAAGCCAGTGTATTCCCTGAAACTGACCAAAAAGATCAGTCAGGCTTCATGAGAAGATGTGAGTTGGGGGTGATAGGCAATTTAAAAGAGAACATGGGTTACTATGGCAGAAGTCTCCTAAGCATGAGACCAAGGTAAAGAATGGAGATGATATGCATTGAAACGTTTTGAACTGGGGTGTGTAGTTTCCATTTTCATTACAATGAGAGTATTCAGTATGAAGTATGAAGGAGTCAAAGAAGGAAAGACTGGAGGCAGAAATTTCTTAGGAGGCTATGGTAGCACTCTGGAGAGAGATGATCTGGGCTGGAACAAGTGTGGTAGAGATGGTTAAGAGTTAAAATTGGTGGGAACTGGAGTTTGATTGCCTCAGAAAAGCAAGGAACAAAAATCTAGAATGACTCTGAGATTTATGGCTAAGGAAGTTGATTGTAATTCATTAATCTAGGTAATATAAAGTGAAAGCAAAGGGACAAATTCAGTTTGGGGCATATTGAGTTGAATATGGTTGGAGGAAATCAGAGTATAAGTATTAGAAATTGGATAGATGGATATGGAGGTAAGGAAAGGGATGTGAACTAGGGACAGAGGGATGTGAATTAGGGATAGAGATTTGGGGTGATTAGCAATTTGGTTATAGTTAAAGCCAAAGGCATGATTAAGTGAGTTGGGGAAAGTTTGTAGAATAGGACAAGAAGGTGGTCCTACCTCTTCATTCCATGGGCCCGAATTAGTTGGGATGGATATGGGGTACTTACAGAGTCTACCTATCCTTTCCATCCTACATAGCACCATGTTCTCTCTCTCTCTTTCTTAGAATATAGTTGTATAATTTAAACTTGAACTCAATCTCAGGTTAACTAAGACTCTCCTCTTGTTTCATACAAGTCGATGTATTAACAGAGAATAAATTAGAGGCACAGTTTGAATTGTAAGCATTCAGACATAACTAATTCTGACAAAATTTTTAGCTGTAATAAACTCAATTGATTAAAGCCCAAAATAATTATTTAGAGATTGAGTAGGATGTATAGATAACACTTACCAAGTCATTGTTCTCAGTTTAGTGTGTGATCTAAGAGCATAATTCTAAAGCATGCATTCTCAATGAAGGCAATAGGTGTCCCCTCCTGGGGAGGGGGCAAAAATTGGTTCTTCTGGGGCAAAAAACTTAGCTATAAGCATGCTGGTCCTCCATAGCTCAACCCTACCTGACAAAAATCTTACTTGTTAGTACTCAATTTTTCTGGTTATGGAGAATTTAAATTAAATTTTTTTCTCCTTATAGGCTAATAATGAAAAAAGAAAGAAACTAGGAAACGCTATTCTCAAGACATTAAGAAAATAATTTGTAGAAGAAATTAATTTTAGGTATCTTCCCTATGGTGTCTGAGATGGACTGGCTTGTCTTTTTATTTTTTTCTAGAATTCATTCAGTGAAGAGTATGGAACACAATCACTTGACCTAACTGTAAAGTTTTTGCCACTATTTGGTATAGGGCTTCCAGGAGGTATGGGCATCTAACTATATAACTATATATATAACTGTAACTATATATTTCTTGGTCCATCTGACCCTAAAAACACCTGATTGTTTTGGGTTTTAGCCGACATACTAAATAAATATGTATAAACTTATCACTGGCAATTTGAATATTAAATCTAGACCAACTCTTTGGGTTCAGGGATTGAATCTCTTATGTGATGGTGTGCATATTAATCAGGACTTTTACATTGTGAAAACAGAAATGTCCTCTGCATAGAAGTGCAAAAAGAATCCCGGAGAAGGGTGAGGAGCCAGCCTTGAGCAGGTTCCAAGCAAGATGAGGCACAGCCAAGATCCTGCCACAGGCTGCCTCTGTTTAGGAGACTGCCACGGGCACAGTGGCCACTGGACACTGCCACAGCTGCTCGTGGCACTGCCCTGCATGTGTGCCATCAAGAGACTCCGAGCCAAGCCTCTGCAGCTGCCACGATGCCTCTCTGACCCTGTGCCTTGGGTTGTCAGGGTCCAGGCAGGAGCCTCTGCTTGCGTCCGCCCTACCGGCCAAGAGGCAGGGAATATTTACCCTTACTCTGGGTGGGAGGGGAGGTGTGGGCCCTGCTCCCATCTTGACACAAGGCCAAGCATTCCTTACAAGATCAATAACTAAGATTTGAATAATGCTTTGCAGTTTGGAGAGTGCCTTGGAATGTTTTCCATTTGATTCTTAGTACAACCCAAAGTACTTCCAGTTTTTGAGATGAGAAAGCTAAAGTTCAAAGAGGTTAACTGACTAATCAAAAGTTTCAATGCCAAGGAAGAAATGAAAAATTTTGAGTGGCTGTCATATACTAAATGTAGTCCTCGATGCTTCCACACACAGTATCTTTTTAAAAATATGTATCTTTTAGGGGCACCTGGGTAGTTCAACCAGTTAAGTGTCTGCCTCCGGCTCAGGTCATGATCTCAGGGTCCTGGGATTGAGCCCCTTGTTCGGCTCCTTGCTCAGTGGGGAGCTTGCTTCTCCCTCTCCTTGTGCTCTGTCTCTCTGTCAAATAAATAAATAAGTAAAATATTAAAAAATATGTATACTTTATTTTATTTAACCTTATATGTTTAAATATTAGCTTTTGAATGTGTAATCAATATTAAATTGTCAATGAGATAGTTTATTCTTTTTCTCCTACTAATCTTGAAAAATCCAGTATATGTTTTCTACTTACAGCACCTCTCAATTAAGACACTAAATTTTTGTTGGATATACTTGGCTCTGTATTTATATTTCATAAAATGTACGGTTGAAAACAAAGATTTATATATTGAAGTTCAAAATTAATTTTTTGTATTGGCCTTATATTAATCTTTTATATATATAAAAACTGCATATATATATATGCTATTGCTAGCTATAAGATCATGTCAACTGCAACTATATATATATATAGCTTGATGGGTTTGGAGATAAGTATACATCTGTTAAAAAAAATTACCACCATCTCTGCTATCAACCTATCACCTCCAATGATTTCTCCCTGACTCTTATTTTATAATTGTTATTATTTTATTTTTTTGTGAGAAGAATACTTAAAATCTACCCTCTTCGCATATTTTAAAGTATACAATACTGTTAACTATAGGCTCTATGCCATACAGTAGATCTCTAGGGCTTATTCATAATTGAGTAACTGAAACTTGATACCCTTTGACTACTACCTCTCTGTTTCCCTATCGTCCCAGTCTCTGGCAGTCATCATTCCATTCTGTGCTTCTGAGTTTGACTACTTTAGATTCATCATATGAGTGGTATTATGTATTTGTTCTTCTGTATCTGGTTTATTTCACTTACCATAATATTCTCCAGTTTTATTCATGTTGCAAATGGCAGGATTTTTTTTAAAGCCTGAATAATATTCCATTGTATGTATATACCACATTTTCTTTAACCATTCATCCACTGATGGACACTTAGGTTGTTTCCATGTCTTGACTGTTGTGAATAATGCAAGGGACATGGGAGTACAGACATCTCTTTAAGATCCTGATTTCAGTTCCATTGGATATGTACCCCAAACAGGATTGCCAGATCATATGACAATTATGTTTTTAGTTTTTTGAGGAACTTGTTTTCTATAGAAGCTGCACCAATTTACATTTCCACCAACCGTGTGTGAAGGTTCCCTTTTCTCCACATCCTCACTGATATTTGTTACTATTATTTTTGGATAATAGGTGATATCTCATTGTGGTTTTTGATTTGCATTCCCCTGGGGATTAGTGATTTTGAGCATTTTTTCATAAGCCTATTGGCCATTTATATGTCATCTTGGGAAAAATATCTATTCAGTTCCTTTGCCCATTTTTAAATTTGAATTTCTTATACATTTCAATATTAACCCTTTATCAGAAAGTGGTTAGCAAATATTTTCTCCCATTCTGTAAGTTGCCTTTTCATTTTGTTGATCATTTCCTTTGCTATGCAGAGGCTTTTTAGTTTGATGTAGTCCCACTTGTCTATTTTTCCTTTGGTTGCTTGTGCTTCTTATCCAGTAAATCATTGCCAAGGCCATTGTCAAGAAACTTTTGCCCTATGTTTTCTTCTAGGAATTTTATGGTCTAAGGGTTTAATCCATTTTGAGTTAATCTTTGTGTATGGTGTAAGATAAGGGTCCAATTTCATTCTTTTGCATGAGGATATCCAGTTTTCCCAACACTATTTATTAAAAAGAATATACTTTCCCATTGTGTATTCTTGGCACCCTTGTCAAAATCAGTTGACCATATATGCATGGCTTCATTTCTGGGCTCTATTTTGTTCCACTGGTTTATAATGTATTTCTGTTTATGCTAGTACCTTGCAGTTTTGATTACTGTAGCTTTGTAATATATTTTGAAATCAGAAAGTGTGATGATTCTATCATTGTTCTTTCTCAAGATTTCTTTGGCTATTTGGGTTATTTTGTGGTTCCATACAAATTTTACGATTGTTTGTTCTATTTCTGTGAAAAAATGCCACTGGGATTTTGATAGGAATTGTGTTGAGCAGTATGGACATTTTGAGTAGTATGGACATTTTAACAATTTGAGTAGTATGGACATTTTAACAATTTTAATTCTTCCAATCCATGAACATGGGATAACTTTTCATTTATTTGTGTCTGCTTTAATTTCTTTCACTAGCATTTTACAGTTTTTTTGTGTATAATTTTTTTCCTTCCTTTAAGTTTATTCCTAAATATTTTAATATTTTTGATGGTTTTGTAAATGGGATTGTCAATTTCCTTTTTGGATAATTTGCTGTTAGTATATAGAAGTGCAACTGGTTTGTGTTGATTTTTGAATCAATTTTTGCTGAGTCTTTAGGGTTTGCTAGCTATAAGATCATGTCAACTGCAAGCAGAGATCATTTTGCTTTTTCCTATTCTATTTAAATGCCTTTTATTTCTTTTTCTTGCCTAACTCCTTTGGCTAGGACTTCCAGTACTATGTTGAATAGAAATGACAAGGGTGAGTATCCTTGCCTTGCTCCAGATCTTAGTGTAAAGGCTTTGTCTTTCACCATTGAGTGTAATGCTAGCTGTGGGCGTTTCATACCTGGCCTTTATTGTGTTGAGGTTAAGTTCCTTCTATACCTAATTTGTTAAGAGTTTTTATTATGAAAGAGTATTGAATTTTGCACATGCTTTTTCTTCATCTATTAAGATAATCATGTGATTTTTACCCTTTATTCTGTTAATGTGGTATATCACATTATATTGAACCATTGTTTCATCCCAAATCACATTTGGTCATGCTATATTATCCTTTTAATGTGCTGTTAAATTTGGTTTGCTAATATTTTTTTTCTCACATTTTATTTATTATTATGTTATGTTAATCACCATATATTACATCATTAGTTTTTGATGTAGTGTTCCATGATTCATTGTTTGCGTATAACACCCAGTGCTCCATGCAGAACGTGCCCTCTTTAATACCCATCACCAGGCTAACCCATCCTCCCACCCCCCTCCCCTCTAGAACCCTCAGTTTGTTTTTCAGAGTCCATCATCTCTCATGGTTCGTCTCCCCCTCCAATTTCCCCCCTTCATTCTTCCCCTCCTGCTATCTTCTTCTTCTTCTTTTTTTTTTTAACATGTAATGTATTATTTGTTTCAGAGGTACAGATCTGTGATTCAACAGTCTTTCACAATTCACAGCGCTCACCATAGTACATACCCTCCCCAGTGCCTATCACCCAGCCACCCCATCCCTCCCACCCCCCACCACTCCAGCAACCCTCAGTTTGTTTCCTGAGATTAAGAATTCCTCGTATCAGTGAGGTCATATGATACATGTCTTTGCTAATATTTTGTTGAGGGTTTTTGCATTGGTGTTCATCAGGTATGATGATCATGATCTATAGTTTTCTTATGGTGACTTTGGCTTTGATATTAGGGTAATTTTGATCCTGTAAAAGGAGTTTGAAAGTGTTCTTTTCTATTTTTTTGAAAAAGCCTGAGGAGGATAGGTATTAATTCTTTAAATGTTTGGTAGAATTTGTCTGTGAAGTCATCTGATCCTGAGCTTTTCTTCGTTGAGAGATTATTTAATTAGTGATCTAATATCCTTATTTGTTACTGGTCAGTTCACGCTTTCTATTTTTTCTTGATTCAGTCTTACTGGATTGTATATTTCTAGAAATTTATCCATTTCTTCTAAGTTGTGCAACTTGTTGGCATATAATTGTTCACAATAATTTTTTATAATTTTTTTACTGTGGTGTTGGTTGTCTCCTCTTCCATTTTTCATTTTATTTGATTCTTCTTAGTCTGTTTGTTGATTTTGTGTATCTCTTTAAAGAATCAACTATTAGTTTTATTAATTTATCCTACTTTTTTATTCTTTATTTCATTTATATCTGCTCTAATCTTTATTATTTTCTTCCTTCTGCTAACTTTGGGCTTAGTTTGTTCTTTTTCTAGTTTTTTAAGGTGTAATGTGGGGTTGTTTATAGAAGGTCTTTCTTCTTTTTTTAAAGATTTTATTTATTTATTTGTCAGAGAGAGAAACTACAAGCAGGGGGAGCAGAGAGGGAGAAGCAGGCTCTCTGATGAGCAGGGAGCCTGATGTGGAGCTGGATCCCAGGACTCTTGGATCATGACCTGAGCTGAAGTCAGATGCCTAACTGACTGAGTCACCCAGTTGCCCCCCTCTTTTTAAAGATTTATTTATTTATTTGAGAGAGAGAGAGAGAACGGGAGCATGGAGGGGCAGAGGGAGGGGAAAGGGAGAGAGAAAGAAGCAGACTTCATGCTGGGCACGGAGCCCATCACAGGCTCAATCTCATGACCCTGAGATGGTGACCCGAGCCAAAATCAAGAGTCAGACGTTTAACCATCTGAGCCACCCAAGCACCCCTTTCTTCTTTTTTAATGTAGGCATTTATCACTGAAATTTCCCTCAATACTGCTTTTGATGCATCCCATAAATTTTGATATATTGTGGTTTTGTTTTCATTTGTCTTGTGATATTTTATAATTTCCCTTTTTGATTTCTTCTTTAACCTAATGGCTGTTTAAAAGTGTTTAATTTCCATGTATTTGTGATTTTTTTTTTCATTTTCTAATGTTATTGAGTTCTAGTTTCATTCCATTGTGGTTAGAAAAGTTCCTTGAAATGATTTTGATCTTAAATTTGTTTTTGTTTTATGACTTCGCATGTGATCTATCTTGGAGAATGTTCTGTGAGCACTTGAGGAATGTATGTTCTCTGTTAGGTGGAATTACTATGTATGTCTTTTAGATCCACTTGGTATATAATGTAATTAAGTCTGCTCTTTCTTTATTGGTTTTCTGTCTGGATAATCTGTTTTATTATTTTAAGCAGAGTACTGAAGTCTCCTATTATGTTATTGCTATCTATTTCTCCTATTTCAGGTCTGTCAATGTTTGCAAAGTCTATTTTGTCTGACATAAGTATAGCCACTCCTGCTCTCTTTTGGTTATCATTTGCATGGAATATCATTGTTCATTCTTCTTTTAGCCTACATGTGTCCTTCAATCTGAAGTGGGTCTCATGTAAATAGTACATAGTTGGATCTTATTTTTTTTTTTTTCCATTCTACCACTCCATCTCTTTTGGTGAGTTTAATCCATTTACATTTGAAGTATTGTTGATAGGTAAGGAGTTACTATTGTCATTTTGTTGATTGTTTACTGTCCGTGTTGTATTTTTTTGTTCTCTTCCTCTCTGATTTGGTGATTTTTTTTTAATAGTGATACGCTTTGATTTTTTTCTCTTCATCTTTTTTGGTATCTGTGGTATGCTTTTTCTTGGTGGCTATCATGAGGCTTGCATAAAACTTATTGTTGCAAAGATCTTTTTAAAACTGAAAACAGCTGAACTTCATTTGCATAAAAAATTTGACACCTTTCTTCCCCTCCATACACACTTTGTTATTGATGTCAGAATTTGCCTTTTTTATATTCTATATTCATTAACCAATATTTTGTGGTTATAGTTCTTCTTAATACTTTTGTCTTTTAACTTTTATAGTATGGTTAAAAGTGATTAATGCACATTCATTCAGTATTATATTATTCTGTATTTGTCTATATATTTGATTTTACCTGTAAAATTTGTACTTTCATGTACTTTAATGTTGCTATTTAGCATCCTTTTTGTTCAACTTGAACTCACTTTAGCAGACCTTGTAGGTCAGGTCTAGTGGTGGCAAACTCCATCAGCTTTTCTTTGTTTCAGAAAGTCATTATTTTTCCTTAAATTTTCAAGAACAGTTTGGCCAGGTGTACTATTATTGGTTGGCAATTTTATTTTTCTTTCAGCCCTTTGAATATATCATCTCACTTTGTCCTAGCTTGTAAATTTTCTAAGAAATCTGCTTATGCTATAAAGGGATTATAGGGACTCAACTTGTATATGATGAGTCACTTTTCTTCTGCTTTCAAAATTCCCTTTGTTTTTGACTTTTGACAATTCATTTATAATAAGTCTCAGTGTAGATCTCTTTATAGGTTCACTGTATTTGGGATCTTTTGGGCTTCATGAATTTGGATGTCCATTTCCCTGCCCTAATTTGGGTAGTTTTCTGACATTATTTCTTTAAACAAGATTTCTGCCCTTTCTCTTTCTCTTCTTCTGGGACTTCCAACTGCATATTTTGATCTGCTTGATTATGTCCCATAAGTCCTGTAGGCTTTCTTCCACTACCTTTTTTTCTTTTTGTTCTCATGACTGGGTAATTTTAAATGACTTGTCTGAAAGTTTGTTTATTCTTTCTTCCACTGTTGAAGCTCTCTATTGAATTTTTCAGGTTAGTCATTGATTCTTCAGCTTCAGAATTTGTTTGGTTCTTTTTTTTAATTTTTATTTCCTTGTTGAACCTCCATTGTCTTCATCTATTGTTTACCTGATTTCATTTAGTTGTCTGCATTTCCTTGTAGCTCACTGGGCTTTTTAAAGATGATAGTCTTGAATTAATTGTCAGGCAGTTCTTAGATCTCTATTTCCTTAGGGCTAATTACTGGTGTTTTATTTTGTTCCTTTGGCGGTATCATGTTTCCCTGATCCTTTGTGGTCCTTGTAGCCTCATTGTGTTGGTGTCTGCATATTTGAAGAAGTCATCACCTTTTTCTATTCTTTAAGGATTAGCTTCTTCAGGGAAAACCCTTCACCGTTCAGCCTGGCCAGAGATTTTGGATAGATCAGTTGGTAGGGTCTGCAGATATGGTGTGCCTGGTGCCTGAGTCCTTATGCAGGTGGATGTAGTGCCTAGGCTCATAAGGACCAGTTGGGGACCACTGGAGTGGGTCTGGAGTAGAGGTCTATGGGGAGCAGGCCTGGAGCCTGGTACACAGTGACAAGCCTGCCACTGGGGTCCACTGGGATGGGCCTGGAGCCTAGGTCTACAGGCACTGCCCTGCTGCTGGGTTTCACTAGAATGGACCTGGTGCCAGGTTCCATGGCAAAATCAGACACTCTTTTCACTCTTTTCCCCATGAGAGAACTCGGGCAAAGGGGATATCTCTCAGCACTGTAATGCATGGCCTTGGGGGAAAGGTGATGCAAGTAAAATGAAACTGTCCCTCTTAGCCTCTTCCATGCATCTTTTTCTCATTTCCATATTCCACCCAGGTGCTCTAATGTCTCACCTGGATTCTGGGGCTCTTGTGAAGGTACTTCTATCTCTTGGTGGTTTTCAAAGTGGAATTTTTGTGAGGCCATGAGGGCTGGAAACGTCTGTTCTGCCATCTTGCTGATGTCACTCCTACACACAGTGTCTTATTTGATTCTCACAAAATTTTATGTTGTAGTATAATTATCCTATTTTCCCCCAGATGGTACTAGCAAATGGCAGAACTGGGATTTGTTCCCAAATCTTCTGACTCCAAATCCTATTCTCATTCCATGGCCCAATGAGATTGTCTTATTGAATTCTTTCCCTCCCTCTTCTGATATCTTCCATGTCATTTTAGTACCAGCTAATATCATACTACTCTTGTATCTCAGAAATTTTTATTGAATAAATTCATCTGTAAAACTTTTCCCAAAGCATGGTCATGGAAGAATATTCTGTAGTTGTTTTTGGACAGTTTTTCTCTAGAACGTTGGTCAATATAAAAATACAAAATGGAAATAGATTTGTGCCTAGGGAATATTTCTGTACTCTGGAGATCTTTCCATATCAAATATGTCACAAAAAATGTAAACATTACCAAATGCCAAAAATGTTAAAAAGTGAAGTTTATTTGTGTGGTATACATTATATGTAATCTGTTACTCACCATAATAGCTTCTATCCCTTCTCCACCCATGACCCCCAGAAGCCCTATTATGTCACTTAAAGTCCTTATGTTTTGAGGAGGACGTCTGGCAATTCCAGCCCTGCAATAGGATAATGGCTAACTGGCAGTCACCTCCTACTCTCTTTCTACTATGATAAACATCTGAGGGTCCAAGGATGCCAAATTCCAGCAGAGTCAACCTCATGCTTTGGCATAGAATTTAGCTTTATTTCCTGTTGTTATTCTTGCTGGCTCTCTGCATTTCCAGATTTTAGTGTAGAGTTAAGAGGACTCGATGGCTTACCTGTGCTTCCATGCCTTAGTTTATTTTTCCAGATTAAGTCCTTGACCCCCTACATCTCTAGGATTGGTCAGAATTCTTTGGCCATATTTCCTCACCTACATTGCCATTTTGATTTTCTCTTATAAGTACTCTAATTATTTCTGGGATTTTGAATTATAAGAGTCTGATCAATTGGATATCTACTCGAAACTGTGGAAAAGATTTGCTTGGGCAGGTTTGTTTGGCTACTTTTCCTTCTATTTCTCCAGCACTTGGGTTTTAACTTTATTTGGTATACCTAACCCCATTGTTCCTTCTTCAAGCCATTCAGATCAAGAACAGTTGAAGATATCCCAGAAAGTTTGTTAACCTCTAGATTATAAGAAGGTAACTTGACGAAAAGCCATTTGACCTGACCAGGGAAAAGGAGTATAGGGTTAGCTTAATGGATAAGTGTAAAGGTATTGTAAAGGCACTTGATGCCACTACTCTTTAAAAGTTTCCACTTTATTTTGTTTTTCTGAAAGAACAGATACACTAACTGGCTTTAGATCTGTGGTTTCATTGGTTTCCTGAGAGCAGATCCTGGGATTCAGAGAGGCTTCTCCCCACTGCTATCCTTTTCATTGCATAGTCCAGTGGATTCTATGCCTCTGGGATAAAGAAGCAGCTCACAGAGGAAGTAAGAACCTAAGCCCTATAGAACTGAGAGTTTTGTTATAAACACAACCAGAGGCACAAAAGATGAAGGCTGTCTAAATGCTGGTGGTTAAATTACAGCCCTAAAGAAAGATGGGAAGTGTGGTTTTAATTATTCATTTATTTGTTAAACATTTATTGATTTATTGTTGTGTCAGACTTAAGATAAATAAGATCAAGGACCTCTTCCTACAGTCTTGTTGACATAGATTCTCAAACTGGTAAGTCACAATGTAATATGGCAAGAAGTATAACAGGATATGTTAACTAATAGGGAGATGACATTCGAGAAGATCTTAAAAATATCAGACTTCACTTAGGTCTCTGTGATCAAGTTTTCCTTCAGAATTTTTCAGGCAGTTAGGCTGAGATAACACAATGGAATTTCAACCATTGTTGACACAATCAAAGCTTGGGGTATGAGTGTGGGTGGGAAGCTGGAGCTTGGAGAAGAGTCTAGGAGGAAGTCTGGATTAGAGTGATGTCTTGATCTCAAGGTCATGAGATGGAGCCCCGTCTGCTTGAGATTCTTTCTCTCTTCCTCTGCCCCTCCCCCACTTGTACACATATTCTCTGTAAAATAAAAACAAATAAAATCTTTAAAAATAAAGTGATGTCTTAATGGAAGAATGTGTATTTTTATATATAAGAAAATCTTGTAAATAGCTTTATTTTCTAAACATCAATATAAGGATTTAGAATTTGAAAATATAGGGCAATTGTATATATACATACACACATTCACACCACAAATATAAATATATATATATATAACATTTTTTCACAGAATTACTATTTCAACCCTGAAACTTCCTTTTCACAACATTACTAAATATGCAAATACTAATTGGCTTAGATTATTATTAGTAAGTGTGCTAATAAAAAAATAGTCTATATTTGAATCTTGATTTGTACATATTAAGAAAGGTTATAATTTAAAAGATTGTGAAGTTTTGTCCCATGAATTAGAACATAACCCAAAATAAAGTATGACTAATTTAAGATGTCTCCTGAAAAAGAATTTTCATATATTCCAGAAATATTTTTTTTACAACTCAAAAAGAATATAAGATATCTACCATACCCTCGTCACTATAAGTTTGTAGTTTTAATTGTTGGGAAATATCTGTAGTTATATGAGTGCTGGAAAAATGTCTTAACTAGAATTCAGAATCAGAAATACATGGATACTTTAAAAATATACTTTCCTTGGTCCTTCCCAGACCCATCGAATCAGATCACCAGGAGCAGGTATGAGTATGTACATGTAGATTTTTCAGACAGACATCCCTGTGTAAAGTACCATTGCTGATAGATGTTAGATGTTATTGATTTTAAACTCCATGAGGACAGGAGCTCGGTCTTATTTATTTTGTCCCTAACAACTGACATATAATAGGTACTCAATTTGCAGAGTGGATGGATGGGTGGATGGATAAATAGATTGACTTGCTCTGTTTCAGATTCATTTAATGTTTTTTTTTTTTCCTATTAAATTCAGACCCAGTATCAACAACAAATTCTTGTTCTAGCACTAGGAAAAGAGTGTTTGATCTAAGTCCTTTGAGCACATCTAGTCTCTGCTGAAAGATCTCATTCTGTGGGGGCTTTAGACCTTGGCCTTTGTCCCTGTGAGTCTCTTATTGTAATAGACTAATGAGCTGCAGCTGCTCCTGCATTTCCTCCTTTTCTACGCTTTTCCCTTGAGCTGTCTGTGCTCTTCTATCCCCTATGCCATGGCCAAGGATGTTTTCTAGCTGGGGCTGCAGGAACTTACATGTCTCAACTCTATCTCCTCAGACTCCTCCCCACAGCTACACAAAGCACTTTCTTCCTCTTCCTATGTGGCAGGAAGGTACCCTTTTGTCACATCCTGCATCTACCTACTCTGTGGCTTATGAGAAGACCTCTGTTCTAGTCCTCCAGACTTGGTCCACAGAGAGTTAAAAGATCAGCTTTGGGAGATTTCCTAAAACAAATGAACCAAATGGCACCTATCCTCCCTCAAGTGCCTAGCTTTTAAAATTTAAAAGCAGAATTTTCATGATTATTTCTTCAACTTTGAATTCTTTTAAGATTTATTTTGCAAACCAAAGCTAGAAAGTGATTTCTTTGTTTTAGACGATTGCTACTCAAAGCGTGATCCACTTTGAGCAGTAGCATCTCAGCCTACCCCAGAGTTTGTAAAAATATGGCATCTCAGCCCCCATCCTACCTGCAGAATCAGAATCTGCAGATTCAGCCTCCCCTGGTAATTTGTATGTACATTAACATTTGAAAGGCAACCATTCTTGGTGATTTCTGCTCTGTTTCTGAAGGATCATCTCAGCTACAATAAGGAGCTCTAGTGACAGCTTTACTAAGAATTAAAAATGCACCAGAAAATTATGTGTGTCGCTTCCCCAAAGCCAGAATCATACTTAATGAGAAAACACCTGCCAAAGTCAAGGATAAGACAAGAATGGCCAATATCATTGTTACTATTTAAAATCATTTTGAAATTGTCATCTAGTGCCAACAGAAACAGCCACATGACTTAGAAAGAGGTAAAATCATCTCTATTTACAGATTATGTATCTGGAAAATTGAAAAATCACTAAAAAAAACCCTAGCAAAACACTTAAGAGAATTTAGCAGGCTATAAAATCAATATGTAGAACTCAACAGCTTTCATATATAAAAATAACTGGTTGGAAGTTAAAGACCCCTTTTATGATTGCAACAAAAATAACAAAAGTCCCTGGCATCCCTCTATTAAGGGATGACTAAAACATATATGAAGAGTTTTTAAAATATACCAGACTGACATGAAAGTAGCCATAAAAAAATAGTAAGCCATGCCATGAATTTGGATAGGAAGACTCAATATTATAAAATCTTTTCGGATAATACACATTTTTTCCTTTAAGCTAAAGAACAAATTGATTTTTATATTTCATTTGTAAAAGCAACTAAACATAGACTGGAGAACCTTAAAAAAAAACAATGAAGGGGGGCTATATCTTAAACCAGATGTTAAAACATATTACAAAGTCTCTATAATTAGAAGAAAATTATATTGGCAAGTGAATAAACAGACAAGCTAATGGAACCAAATAGAAAATCCAGAAATAAACTTAATTGCACATGGAAATTTTGACCATGATAAAGGCAGCATCTGAAATCAGTGGAGAAAGACTTCTCAAAAAGCGATGTTGGGACAACTGGATACCTATATGAAAAAGATAAAAATGGATTCACCTGCATATTGTTTACTGGTGTAAATTTTAAATAGGTAAGAGATCTGAATGTAAAAGATGAAATTGTACAAATACTAGAATGTAAAAGATGAAATTGTACGAATTGTAAAAAACATGGGTGAATCCTTCATCACATATGAGTAAGTGAAAATTTCCCAAATTAAGGGAAAAGTTTGATAGCTATATTTTTAAAAATCCTGCATGTCAAAAAGCCATTCGAAGTAAAGTAAAAATACAAGTGGCATGGGGGGAAATATTTACAGCTTCTCTCACAGAAAGAGTTAATATCTCTAATATTTAAAAAAATTTCTACAAATTGAGAAGAAAACAAAGAACCTTGTAAAACTGGTCAAGAAATACATATGCAAGTTCACAGGAAAAGAAATGAAAACAGCACTTAAAGATACAAAAAGATGCTCAAACTTGCTCATAATAAAAGAGTTGAAAGTTAAAACTACATTAAAATACCATCTCTTGGGGCACTTGGGTAGCTCAGTCAGGTAAGTATCTGCCTTTAGCTCAGGTCATGATCTCAGGGTCCTGGGATCCAGCTCTGCATTGGGACTCCCTGCTCAGTGGGGAGCCTGCTTCTCCCTCTCCCTCTGCCTCTCCCCCTGCTGTGTTCTCTCTCTCTCTGTAAAATAATAAAAAAAAAATCTTTAAAAATAAAATACCATCTCTCTCATCTGTGAGATTGGCAAAAATTAAAGATTCTTTTTTTTTTAAGATTTTATTTATTTATTTGAGAGAGAGAATGAGAGAGAGAGAGAGAGAGCGCGCACATGCGGAGGGGAGGGTCAGAGGGAGAAGCAGACTCCCTGCTAAGCAGGGAGCCCGATGTGGGACTTGATCCCGGGACTCCAGGATCATGACCTGAGTCGAAGGTAGTTGCATAACCAACTGAGCCACCCAGGCGCCCAAAATTAAAGACTCTTAACAGTTGCACTCTGTTGGCAAGAGTGTAGAGAAATAGGTACTCTTCCTGTACTTTGCTGATGGGAGTACAGCCCTGGTGGAGGGAACTTGTCCATATCTAGCAATATTGCATAAGCATTTATGCTTGACCCAGCAATCCCACTTCAAGGAATCTTTCCTAAAGATTAACTGGGAAAAGTATGGAATGACATGTACAAAGCAATTCATTGTAGTACTAATTTGTAATAGCAAAATAGAAAGCAATTCATTTGTCCAACAATGAAGCTAGTTGAAATAAACTATGGTACATTCACACAATGGAGGACCAGGAAATAGTTTAAAGAAATGAAAATTATGTCCTTCTATGGATATTTTTAGGTGACAAAAATAAATGGCAGAACAGTGTCTGCAATACGCTACCTCTTATCCAAGGGGGGAATATAAATATATATTTGTATTTGCATATATTAATAAAACATTGGAAGGATAAACTACTAAAAATGGTTGTCTGATGACAGAGGTAACAGGATGATGGGGATAAAAGTGGATGCTATACTTCTTTAAATATAGTTTGATAATTTGAACTTGGAACTATGAAAATGTTTTTACCTTGCCTTAAAACAAAATTAGATAAAATGAAAAAACAAAGAATGCAGATTCATAAAATTGAAAAAAAATGAAGCACAATAAACAAATGTATTTCAAATTTGTGGATTTGTGTCTTAGTAACATAGAGGATTATTTCATGTTCCTTTAGAATACATGTAATTTAAAAATACATTCTTAGTGAAATATATCCTAAGGACAAAAAGAACTGCAAAGAAATCTTAAATTGTATTTAGTAATTATATTGTTAGTATTAACATTGTCTTGAAAACATGTATGTTATAGGATAAATAATGATGTTATGTCATTAGGAACCAAGATTTTCAGGATAAAAGAGATACATATATAAAATTACAGAAGTTAAATTAAAACCTGTATTTTGGAAAGATATGTACTCATGATATATTTTTCTCTTAAAAACCAAAAACCAAAAACAATAAAACTGGTTTCCTAGCTCTGTACTTCAAAAGGCCTAGAAACAATCTCAGAAGCAACTAGTATCCCTGCCTCTCAGACTGTGGTCTCTAAATACTGTTTCCTGAGGCTCCTGGGAGAAGTTGCAGATTCCAAGTCTGATGCAGGACCTATACAAGATAAGCCTGGAATATTGTGTGGTGCCAGAAAGCAAGGAAACTAATATAGACTACCATGCTTTTAAAAAGACTCAGGAGCTAACTTGAAGGGATGCCTACTGGCCACAGATGGAACCATTTGAACATTAAAAAGAATACTAAATACAAATTGAAAAAAATCAACCATATTAACAACCCATGTTTTGGGGTTTTTTTTTTTAAGATTTTTTATTTTTTATTTGACAGAGAGAGAGAGTACAAGCAGGGGGAGTGGCAGGCAGAGGCAGACGGAGAAGCAGGCTCCCTGCTGAGCAGGGAGCCCCATGTGGGGCTCAATCCCAGGACCCTGGGATCATGACCTGAGCCAAAGGCAGATGGTTAACTGTCCGAGCCACCCAGGTGCCCCAACAACCCATGTTTAAAACAAAACAAAATAATTGGTAATCTTTCAAAGTTGCTAGGCACTAACGTATTATTCTAATAACAAGGAAAGAATCAAGCATTTTTCCTGACTTCTTAGACAAACTATCTTAGAGTTACAAATACTTTTGATGAAAAAGTTGTCTCTATAGCAGAATACAAACTAGTGAGTTCTGAGAGAATGATAGAATTAGAAAATCACCATTTTGCATCCCATAATGAAATAATGGCTATAGGTCATCAATGATCATCAATGGCTACTAGAATTATTGGGTGAAAGGTTGATGGAGAATCTTATAATGGTTGGATCAGGCTGACAACATGTGAATGCACTCAATCTTAACATCAGAAAGAGAATGGCAATCATACATCAGTTCCTTCCTGATGTGATCCAATAAGAAGCACACATTACCTAGAAAGTATCACTGCCAAAAAACTGAACCTGAATCTAATCAAATCCTTACATCTAGCTACTAGACTACAGGAGATAGAAGAACATGTTAAATGACACCATAAGAATGCAATCAGGCAATCCAGAATGCAAACCAAACAACTTGGTCTCTTCAACAATAAAAGGTAAAAAAGCAGTAGGTGAGAGGGAATTGTTTTTCATTAATAGAGACTTTCAAGACCAGTCAATCAAATGCAATATGTTGTACTTAGCATAATGTCTTCAAGGTTTATCCATTTGTAGCATGTGTCAGAACTTCTTTCCCTTGTAAGGTTGAATAAACTATATTTTGTTTATCCATTTATCCATCTATGGATACTTTTATTGTTTCCACCCTTCCAGCATTGTTTCCATGCTGCTATGAAAATGAGTGTACAAATAATTGAGTTTCTGCTTTCAATTCTTTTGGGTATATACCCACAACTGAAATTAGTCAATCATATGGTAATTCTATTTTTAATTTTTAGAGGAATCACTATATTGTTTTCTGCAATGGCTGTACCATTTTACATTCTCACCAGCAATGCACAAGGGTTCCAACTTCTCCACATCCTCACCAACACCTCTTATTTCTGAGTTTTTGATAATGGCCATCCTAGTATCTCCTTGTGGTTTTGGTTTGCATTTCCCAGGGATTAGTGATGGTGGGCATCTTTGTGCTTATTGGTTATTTGTGTATCTTCTTTGGAAAAATTTCTTTTTTAACTCCTTTGTCCATTTTTTAATTGGATTGTTTTTGTTGTTGAGTTAAAGAAGTTCTTGATATATTCTGGATATTAGCTCCTTATCAGATATATGATTTGCAAATGTTTTCTCCCATTCTGTGTGGTGCCGTTTCACTCTTTTCACACTTTTTTTTGATATACAAAAGTTTTCAATTTTGATAACGTCCAATTGGTTTATTTTTCTTTTGTTGTCATATCCAAGAAATCATTGCCAAATTCAGTGTCAGAAAGCCTTTCCTTTATATTTTCTTCTAAGACTTTTGTAGTTTGAGCTCTTAAGTTCAGGTCTTTGATCTATTTTGAGTTAATTTTTGTGTATGGTATTAAGTCAGGTTCCAAACTCATTCTTTTGCATGTGGATACCCAACTTGCTAAAAAGACTATCCTTTCCCTATTGGATGGTCTTAGTATCCCTATTGAAAATCATTTGACCAATATGCAAGAGTTTTTTTCTGGGCTCTCTATTCCATTCCAGCAATTGGGAAAATTTGAATAATGACTAGATAGTTGATGCTATGAAGAAATTAATAGTAATTTTATTAGGTTTGAAAATGGTTTTATGGATGTGTTATAAAAGAAATGTTCATCTATTAGGTATATACCAAAGCATTTACATAAAATATAGATAAAATGCTATAATGTCTGGAAATTTCTCTGAAATACACCAACTGGGTGGAGTGAGGTGGTAGGCAGGGCAACTGTATATCGGGGAGAGAGATGAAACACGATTTGCCAAATATTGATAGTTGTTGAAGCTGGATGGTTGCTATATAGGAATCTACTATATTATTCTCTATTCTTTGGCATATATTTGTAATTTTTCAAAATAAAAAGTTAGAAATTATACAAGAAATCATCCTTAAAATATCATCTTACCAGAGATGCTTAATAGTCATCTCAAACTTTATATGTCCCTGCCCTTGCCCTCCAAACCTGCTCTTCAATAGACCTTCATCATCTTAGTCAATAGACTTTCATCATATGGTTTTTCAGGCCAAAACCATGGAGGAATCTGTGATTTCCTTCATACTTCACAGTAAATCCATTTATCAAATATCTTGGCTCTACATCCAAAGCACTTAACATTTTTGCTGGTGCCTCCCTGGTCCAAACCACCATCATTTCTCACTTGGACAACTTCAGTAGTTCTTGCATTTCTCTTTTCTTCCATCTTCCCATACCCCAGGCCCTACAAGTCATTCTCCACATCACTGCTAGAGTAATCTTTTAAGAAATTAAATTGAATCAGATAAGCCAAATGCTTAAAACTTTTTAATGGATTTCCTTCACATAAATAAAATCCAGACTTCCACAAGGCTCCCTGTGAGCTGGGCCCTGCTTACTCCTCTCTCACTTTGTAGCTCTTCTTCCTGAAATATTTAGCTCTGAGAGGCAAGTCAGGTCTCAGCCAAGGGTAGTTTCTTCAGAGAAGTCTGTCTTCACTACTCTCTGGGAAGTCATCAGTTCTACTCCCAATGCATTATTCCCCAAATTTATTGTTTTTTCATAGCACTTCTTATTATCACTTGTTTATTGTCTCTTGCCACTAGAATGTCAGCTCTAGGAGAGTAGGAACATTGTCTTAATTACTTCTGGTTCACATTGACCTAGAATAGTGCCTGGTGCTTGGGCAGGTGCTCAATAAATTTGTATTAAATGAATGTACTTCCAGGAGTTTCTGGCATTGTGTGAAATGCATTTTGCTTGCCTCTGGGGAGGGGAACTAACCAGAAATTGGAAGACTACTACTATTACAGTAGTCTAGGTAGAAGGTTAGTAGTCTAGGTAGGACAGTAGGCTGAAAAGGTCCCAAATGGAGAGAAGATGGAAATACACAAAGGAAAATCAACAGAGCTGAGTAACTGATTGTATGAAGGGGGAAAGAGATAAAGAGGGGAAAAGAAATTTTGATCCAAAATGACATGGCTGGGGAATGATAGTAGTATCTTTAATAGGAATGGACACTGGAGGATGAGGGGAATTAAGGATTCTGTTTTTTAATATATTAGGATGGGATGCTATGTTAGCAGGGAATTCAATATGAGGAATGTGACCCAGGAGAGAGGTCACCTTTAGAGATACCACTTTGGGAATCATCTACTTGAAAGTGCTAATTAAACCCGTGGGGCCGATTGGAAGCTGCCACAGAAGAGAGCCCAGAGAGAGAAAAGGGTGAGACAGACCCCAAGCTGCCAGAGGAGCAGCTTAGGGAGGAGGGATGGTCCAGTGTCAAATGTTGCAAGGCTGTGGAGGATGAAGGATAGAGGGCCAGTGAACGTTGGTTTTGGGTCGTATCATTCTCTGCTTTGTAAACCTCATTCTTTTCTACTATAAAATTTGTTTACCTTTTCTTTCTAGTCTATCAGCCTATAGAAACTTTCCCCAAAACCCAATACAACAAAAATTCAGCTTTTCTCTATCTTTACAGTCCATGTCACATTCTAACCATTGCCTCTCATTGGTTTTTCCCCTTTTCTCAGATTGAATATTACATTGCCTCATTCTCTGTTTGTCATGGATCTGTCCATAAGCAGCACGACAGTAATAAAATAAGCATATGCCATCCTTATGGGAAAGCCCATATTTTCTTTCTTTTGTTTATTTTTAATTATACAGTGATAAGTTCATCTTAGTAAAAATTTAAACATTCAGAACCATAAAGAGTAAAAAATTATATTGTCCTCAAAATCAACCAACTTCCCTCTCCAAAGTTTACTATTGTTTATCATTTGGTGTGTATGCTTCCAGATGTGTGTGTATGCATATATTTTAGAGAAAGAGAAAAATTATAAATTTCAGGACACAGACTCAAGTGTGTAGGAAATATAAGTTAACTTTTCTATAATTGAATTTCATTTGTATTTTAAGTCCCTTTATGCTAGGTGGTGGGGAAAGAAATCTCAAGTGAATTCAGAGTTGTCCTAGTCACACATATGCCCTTCCCCTACTGCCCTATCTTCACCCAGGATTGCATCTAAATTCTAGGAGCTTTGGTGTGTCAAGGTTGTGGGGGTGAGGGGAAAGGGCTTAGGTGGTCATGGGTCATCCCTTATCCACCCAGCTGGTCCTTGACTATCCATTTAGGCTGATAAGGCATCCCTCCCCATCTAGTCCATACAGGTCACTGTTGTGTCTTATGTTCAATTTCAAGGCTTCTTGGATCTGGTTCTTCAAGCTCCTCTTGGCCATGCAGAAAACATATAACATTCCTCCTGTGTCATGCAGAAAGCAGCCAACTGTTTCAGGTGGTCTCATGTTCTCTTAGCCTAGACTTACCACAAACCTGTTTCTATTACTGTTCTGCACCATATTGCCTTGCATTACCAAGGCATTTTATCACTTCTTTAGGTTTTATCTCACAGTGAAAGCATAAGTCCCCTTTGCTTTTGAATTTCCCAAATCTGTTTTAGGTTTCCATTATTCTTCCTTTGCAGAGACTCGTTCTCCAAGACCCAGATCAGCATCAAATTCTTTTGCTTCTCTTCTAATTCTTCCCCTATTTCAAGTCTGTGAACCATTTATGTAATCTGAGAGTAGGGTGACCAACTGTAATGATTTTCCTGAAATGAAGAGGGCTCCAGAGGTGTGGGATTTTCATTGCTAAAACTGGAAAAGTTTGGGCCAAACAGACACCTTATCTGGGAGTGGGAGTGGGGATGAGTGGTGAAGGAAAAAACTGGCTTTGATTGATCAAGAATTCTTCAAAATCTTTTCTTTTTGGCATAAACTTTACACTCTAAATCTTTTAGGAATTAGATATTTTTTGAGATGCACAGCAAAGAATAAACTATTTTCATAGTTTGTTTCTTTATCTCCTTCTGGATTTTTCCATGCTTGCCCTTGCTCCTTTGGACTGGCAGCTTCTTCAGAAACATTGTCCTATTTTGTGTTTTAATTTCGTTCTTGGATAGTGCCCTTTGTGTCACTTTCCTGGACCCTTTCCTCTGTAATTCGTGGACAAATCCCTCCTTCCTTGGAGCCCAGAAGAGGTTTCCCAGGACTCACACTGCAGCCTGAGCTGGGGACCGTCAGTCTCTGGTTCTCTAAAAGAGGTGCCATAGTGGCACACAAGATCATCAGGGTGGGCAGGGGTATGAGCATACTGGAAGAATGTACTTGAACTTGCGTTAAGATTTACATTTTATTCTAATGAAAATAATTTGTTATTAATCTCATTTTATGAACTGATACCAACACTCACACTCAGTGTGATATCAGACGGTCACAGAACATATATAATATGTGATATATCCTGAGGGAAGAGTGACAGCTCCACAATGTGGAGGGGGATGACAGTGGCACCTTCCTTTTTTGTTTATTTTCAGCTTATTGCAAAGTACTGCAACTTATGTATGCCTGGGTAAGTGGATTATGTTGATTATATTTCTACATTCAGTTAAAGCAAACATTATAAAATATTCAAGACTTGAAATATCAAAGGTTATACCAGGAATGTAAGCACAAGAGTAATAGGACCCACCACCCACCCCTACTCACTCTTCAACATTCACACTTGGTCTTGCTTTTCTTCAAACAGTCTGGCCACATCCCATCTCAGGGCCTTTGTCCTGGTTGGTCCTTTTGCCTGACATGCTCTTTCTCCAGTTATTGGCAGGACTCACTCCCCTACTTTCATCAAGTCTTTGTTCACATGTCACCTGACTATAATTTGCAATTGCAATGCCTACCCTTGCAATTCTCATTCCCTTCACCTGCATTATTATTTCCTTATGCTAGCACTTCTCATCTTCTAACATGTCTTAAAATTTACTTTTTTATTTTATCTATTATCTGCTCCAATATAAGCCTCATGAGGACAGGAATATTGCCAGTGCTTAGAATAGTGCCTACCACATGGCAGACCATACAGATATGTTGAATCAAGGTAAGAAAATTGCAGAACCAACACCCTTCCTACTCTTAGTACAAGTTCTTCAGTAGCCATTGTATCTGAAAACATGCAAAAATGTACCTCCATTTATTTCTAGAAATTTCCAACATGATGCCTCACAAGTGCTCACACCACACAGTCTATTTTGCCAGCTGTGCTCACACTTAGCTTCTGGCCCTAGTACTCACTCATGTGAAATCACTTGGAGAAGCCTCACTGTTAACATGGCCCTTGGAGAAGAGCGATGTTCTGTCTATGCCAAGTACTTCCCAGGTTGTTTTCTTCCCCAGACTTTCTTTATAGGGGGAGCTTCATGGTGGCAGTCTGAGTGGAAGAGGGAGCTAGGAGAGTCTTGAGCTACATCTGCATAGCAAACATCCCACTTTTTACTGAGATGCTCTGTTTATTTGGAGTGGTTGGAAGCCTTGGGAGCTTTTGGGCACCAGTTGGTACTGAGGTCTTAATAGTGGGGGGCAGGGGGAAGAATGGCTATAGCTTTCTGCCATGCTTTGTTGCCTGCATTTATGGGCCATCTTTGTGTCCAGAATCTCACAGGTCACTCTTGAAGAGATCTGTCAGATTGTCTTTACCTCCCTCTCTCTATGGAGGGCACAAAATTTGTTTTAAAAGGATTCGATTTTTACATGCTTTTTTCTTCTCCATTTTTTGTTCTTTCCTCACCAAACAGTGCCTTTCTTCTTTCAAATGTAAAACATATCTTCCATGCTTATGAATATGTGTGAATGTCCATTTGTATGTGTCTGTGTTGGCGGAGGGGGAGGCAATGGTAACAGAGAAGAGAAGTTATATTAGCAAGAGCCAGCAAAAGATGACCCAGTATATTAATATTATTCATTTCTGAGTGAAATATGATCTTAAGCCCTGTAGATGTTACACCCCAAACGTATCACTACTTCCTGAACTTGTGTGTTCTGCCCTTCTCCACAAGATATACTCCTATATCCTCTCTCTCTCATGATCCAACTCAAATATCATCTCCTCTATGAAGCCTTTCCAGCTCTCCCAGGAAGGGAAAACTTAATTATTGACTTGAACGAGTAAAGTTGACTAAGTGAAAGCTTGATGGAGAAATCACCTTATTATGCTGGCTTCTCAACATGTGTATGAGTAATGCACAGAAATAAAGTGCTGTAAGAGGATCAAGTAGCTTTGAAACCACCAGAAAAACAACTGCTAATTGCAGAGGGCTAGTTTAAGTCCATTGGAAAGGATGCACCATTGATGAAAGTAGGAAATAGTTTACTCTCCTATTACCATAATGATGAATGATTTTACTCCTCTGTCCAGGAGAGGTGGCATGTTGTAGCATGGGAAGAACCTCCAAACTCTTGGTCAACTAACCTCTACATCTCTGCTGGGACAAGAGACCCCTTTTTACTTCTGGGAGTTTTTTTTTTTTTGTTTTTTTCTTATCTTTAGTTTATCTTTTAATGTTATGGCCACTCGTAGTATCTACTGTGAATCAAGAGAAAGTCCTCTAAAACATATTTTGTTCATGACTTTTTTTTTGAAACTTGAACTTATTCAATCACTGGCCTGTCTAAAAAAAGTTTTGATAATAGTGGTGGGTGGAATTTATTGAGTGGCTGTTATGTATTTAGGGGTGTTCTAAGTGATCGACATGTATTAAATCATTTAATACTAGAGCAACTCCATGAGGTGGGTATTATTATTGTTGTTGTTGTTGTTATTTACAGATAAGGGACCTAAGATACAGAGAGGTTAATTAACTTGCCCAAGGCCACTCAGCTATGAGATATGAGCCCAGGTGGTTTGTTTGCTCTTCCCCAGCATGGCAATCTACTGCCTCCCTTTAAGAAATGAACCCTTAACACGGCTATCCAAGTTTGCATTTTACATGATAAATACAGAAAAATGTATTTACTATGAAAACTATAAAAATGAATCTATCACACACACAATATTTGTACAGTTTATAATGATTAGGCTGGTTTTAGAGGGCAAGCTAGCATCAGGAAACACAAACCCTTCCCCTTCTTATTGTGGTTAATGGTTCCATACCTCCCCAAGCCTCTTAAACATGACATTATTTTGTTTTTACATTACATTTATTGGTTACCTTCATCCCCCTGTAATGTAAGTCTCATGAGGTCTGGAGTCCCATCTGTTTACTTCTGTCTCCGTGAAGGCTACAACATAGCCTGGAATATAGTGGGTGCCACATAAAGCAGATTCAGCCTTTCTTTATTATTTATTACATATTCATTATATTGTCACATATATTACACATTATATATTTATCTTTATGAGCTATTATAAAGATAGAAATTATATATTAAATATATGTTAAATAAATGCTTATATATTTAAGTATTATAAATATATTACATGTAGATAAAAATATAAAATTATCATAAACAAATTAATAAAAATCCTGACAGCCCACCAATATTTGTTGAATTGAATGCTTATTTTTTGGAATTGTTCTTTACTGCCTTTTGTCGGTGAACAATGTTACAGTTCTTATTTTGTGTGTAGCATTGCATTATTGGAGTTCTTTAGAAAAGAAGACATAGTCAACAACTTAAGTAACACTTAGTAGACTATGACAATTGTATCTTTATAAATACATCCAATGCAGCATTAATAAACACCCATCTTCACCTTGTGTTCCAGCCTCAGCAAGCACCAGCAGTCCCAGACCATCCCTGGTCACACGTCCCTTTCATCTTGTACTTGCTGAATTTTTGCTTTGTTTTTAGGACTTTGCTTCAGTGTTAGTCCCCACAAAGGCTCCCCCCGCCGCCCCCTCCCCCACACACTTCTCTATAAGAATACTTTACTTTTTCCCCCTGGGATCTCAGAGCACTCTGTAATTACTTACTTGTTTACATGTCTGCCTCTCTGACTACTTTTTGCTCCTTGGGGGAAGGATTATGCCCTATGCATTTTTGTATGCATTTTGTATCCGTAGTACTTGGCCCATAATAGCTACCCAGTAAATGCTGCATGAATGAGTCAACTTAATAAAATCAGAGGGGAAGTCAGACAGACTACCTAAACAGTAAGTAGGGTAATGAAGATAACATTTTTATTTTGCTAGCCTCTATTTGAAATACTGTGCATAGCATTACATTGTAAGCGGTAGGAGGCTGGACTCAAACTATCCTTAAAATATTCTAAAAGTTTGCGGTCAGATGAGTTAGCCATTATTTGCAAGGATCTCACATTAAAGTTCTGAAGTTCAGTTGAAGTTCAACTGAAGCAAAAAAATGAAAATGTTGTATGTGTTGGGCCAGGAGAAGCCCTTCTCAGTGTTGACAGCACACGAAAGAATTTATTCTGGGCAATTAGTAGGACACATCAGCAATGAGTTATAAATTTTCCCTTGCAAAAGCAGCTCTTTCTCACTAATTTATATACAAGCAAAAGCCACATCCAGCACAGAAAACAAGATAAAAATAACTGCATGTATTTATAAGCAACTACAGTCACAAATCAGTACATTCCCCTTTTAAGAAAATAGTGTAAAATTCAAGCGTGGGTGGTATTTGATTATGGAGATCTGTCATCTGCTTTCAGATACATTTCAAGAAAAGCACTGGCTAATTAAGTTTATTACTCATCTTCTTCCTTCGAAGTAAAGCCTATGCAAATTACCTGGGGCAGATCAGATTCCTAAGGAAAAAGCACCATCCTCTGAGGTGGCCCCAACTCACAGCTCTTTCTAGTAATAAGAGGTACAGGTGAACTGGGGAGGAAAGTGTTTTGGTAGAATTTTCCATGGAAAGAAGACCTGTTCTTCAGTCTTCTTTCCCTTAGCAGAGTTAGGAATCTTCAATGCTTTCAAATGGAATAAAAGTCACAGCTTTTTAGCAGCAAAAAGAAACCCCAGTCTTCATCTCTGTAACATTGACTACTAACAAGAAAGTCACCAGCTCTTTTTCTGTGTATTTTCTTGGAGTTAAATAGTCATGCACATCTGGGTTGGAAATTGAGAATTCTTCCTCTCCTAGGTTAACGGCAAGAGTGAAATAAGAAAAGTAAATCAGCCATCTGCTGAAGAGCTCACTAACCAGGCTACAGGGGCTGGGCAACATTTACCACTCAAGGAATCTGGATTTCAAATTATTCACAGTAACCTGTTTGTCTTCCTGATGCCACTGCATCCTCTAGAGCCTGGCTAATGATCTACTAAACATATGGCTGGGTCTGCTCTCCTTTCCCATTTTCACTACGATTTAAACTTCTGGAGGGCAGGGCTATGCACCCTGTGTGTGTGTGTGTGTGTGTGTTTTGTTTTTGTTTTTGTGGCTACAGAACACCTGGAATACTTTTATGCTCAATTATGGGCAATATTTCCGATGATAGCTCCGGATTGGTTTTGGACAATTTCATTGAACAGTGCGAATTCCCTCCTGCACCAAAATTATTGTTTGATTGTGTCTTTTAAGAAGTGCTACTGATAATGCAAGCCATGGCTTTTTAAGGTTTTTAATACAAGAGATTTAAGATTTTTTTTTTTTTTAAGATTATTTATTTGAGAGAGCGAGAAAGTACATGAGAGGGGGTAGGGTCAGAGGGAGAAGCAGGCTCCTCGCTGAGCAGGGAGCCCGATGCGGGACTCGATCCCGGGACTCCGGGATCATGACCTGAGCCAAAGGCAGTCGCTTAACCAACTGAGCCACCCAGGCGCCCTTTAATACAAGAGATTTAATAGGAAAAGCCTCTTGGGCGGTTTCCTACGTTTACGCATCAGGAAAAAACAAGCCCATCATCGGTTACTGGGGAAGGTACATGCATTTTGATAATAAAATATTTACAGAACTTCTTGGGATTCTGGGAGCATGTAATTAAAATCCTAAAACCTTGAATACTTTCAATACTAATCACAGAAGTGTGGACCTAACCTGCACATATTTGATCACTTAAAATGACCAGGGAAAAGATGAAATTGCTCAGGTGTACCTTATGTTACTGTTTTTCACCTTGAATTTACTAGTTGCAATTGAGATTTGAGTTTTGCTAAATAAATTTCATATATTTGTAAGTATAATGGTCAATGCTAATGCTACTAAGAACTATAATTTTTGCATCTGCCCTTTAGAAGAAGTTTATAAGGGACCTGTCTCCCAAAAAGAGAGCCTGGCCCAGCAGAAAGGCATTGAGCTATGGTTATGTTCCTTTCTAATTCCAGCTCCATGACTTTTGTCTGAGCTGAGACTTACTTAACCCTTCCAAACTATAGCTTCTTTATCTACAAAATACAGTCAATAATTCCCACTTAAGGGGTAATTGTGAGGGTTAGACCAGAAAATTTATGCAGAGTAACTGGCACTGAGTAAACACAACAAATGGTAACTATCAATGAAAAAAATAATAGAGGCATTAAAGATCTTTTTAGAGGAAAGCAACAATCAAGGTTTACAGTGTATATTTTGAAAAAGGTAAGTTTTATTTTTTAACTTTTTTATTATGTTAGTCACCATACATCATTATTTTTTGATGTAGTGTTCCACGATTCATTGTTTGCGTATAACACCCAGTGCTCCATTCAGTATGTGCCCTCTTTAATACCCATCACCAGGCTAACCCATCCTCCCAACCCCCTCCCCTCTAGAACCCTCAGTTTGTTTCTCAGAGTCCATAGTCTCTCATGGTTCGTCTCCCCCTCCGATGAAAAGATAAGTTTTAAATCAGTGGGCAACATTCCTCAACTTTGCCTTTATTCAATTCTCCATTCTGAGAAATTCTCCATATACTCTTGAAGACAGCTTATATTAATTAACTCTCCCTAGTCCTAAAAATATCCTTAATTGTAATTCTGGTTTTCACTATAACTTGCTCCAGATCATCCACTTGTTTCTTCCTTTCGTCCATTCTTCTCATCCAGCAACCCAAAAATCAATTTTGAGCTTATTCTTTGCACTGGGCACATTGAAACATAAATGCTCCCCACAGGAGAAGGCAAGTCAGAGCCAGGTGTGGCTCAGAGATGATCAAACCAGGGAGTGAGTGTTATCTTCTGAACTTGCCATCTTTGAGGCTCATGACACAGCCCTAAACTTTGCCTCATCAGGTTCTTCATCCATCAAATGAAAATACCTTCCCTCCATCTAACAGGATTGTTAGGATGTCCAAATGAGATAATTTGTGTAAAATCATTTTATAAATAATAAATCATGATCAAATACTTAGTATTGTTAATAATATCAGTTGGTTTTAGGTCTCAGGATTATTTTGAGAACTTCTTTCCTGAGAGTCCAGCATTTCTGCATTTGCTGTTTATAAATTTAATCAATAATTGTGGGTCTCTTCCATCCAGTTGGCCTTTCTCCTTTCAGCTACATTGGCAAGTCTCTTTGCCTTGCACTTACAAGAGCATACAGATGAGGCTGTGATTCTGATTAAGCCCATGTGGAGTTTAGAACTAATGCTCATATTCATTCTTGATACCACCTGAAATCACATTTTTGGTTAGGTGGTGAAGTTGTGGCAGGTATGTATGGGGTGGTGGAGTAGCTCTATACTTTATAAAGACCCTCTTACATTCTCCTTTGTGTAAGAATTAAGAAACAAAAAAGTACCAATTGCCTAGGACTTGCCTAAAGTGTGTGTTTTTTTTTTTTTAATTTTATTATGTTATGTTAGTCACCATACAATACATCATTAGTTTTTGATGTGGTGATCCATGATCCATTGTTTTCGTATTGTGGTTTTTTGGGTTTTTTTTTTTTTTTACAGAATTTCTAGTAGCATATGAATAATCTGCAACTTCTTTTTTTTTTTTTTAAGATTTATTTATTCATTTGAGAGAGCGAGAATGAGAGAGAGTACATGAGAGGGGGGAGGGTCAGAGGGAGAAGCAGGCTCCTCGCCGAGCAGGGAGCCCGATGCGGGACTCGATCCTGGGACTCCAGGATCATGACCTGAGCCGAAGGCAGTTGCTTAACCAACTGAGCCACCCAGGCGCCCTAATCTGCAACTTCTAAATCTGCATATTTCTAAAATATTTCTGAGGAGGTATCTTAAATGTCCAAATAACTTTCTAAGCAGAGGCTGATAATTTGACCAATGCTTAATGCAATTTCCTGGGAACGAAGTATAGAACTTTCTAGCAGAAAATTTGGCATCCATTTATAGCACATTGTATGGATGGGAGCAGAAGTAATAACCTTCCCCAAGAGGGCACACCTATGCTCATGAGGATCTTGTAGGATATATGCAGGGTTGGCCATAAGCAAAGCAGAATGAGTGACTGCTTATGGGATGTGATACTGGTAGAGTTAGGTACTTGCTCTCAAATGTCACCCCATCCGGGGGTAAGAGATCGTGAAATGCCACCACTTGGAGAGAGAACACATGGTTCTTTGGGGGAAGATGTAGAGGCAGCTTTAGCTGTAAAAATAGTCCTTCATCAATTAAAAAGGTATACTACCTCTATCCCTAGCACACAGAGAAGCACTTAGTGCCTGGAATGAGCTTAAGGAATAGACAGTTTATAATGAACAGTAAATCAGACCGAGCCCCTTCTTCCTTCCCATGTAGTCCACATAATTTGGGGGACACTGATTCCTCGTCCAGCTCCAGGGTTCAGTCCTAAATCAACCATGGGAATTCCAGTATCCTTGGTCCTAAGTGGTCCGGAGCAAAGTTGAAGCCAATCATCATGTGACATTCTGCTGCTAACTGTCGCTACTTGATCTAAGTTGCCTCTGATAGACTGAACTGACAGATTTTTACACCAGAGTTGGGGATAGTTTCCCCCCCCCTTTCTTTCTTGCTAGATATGACCAAGAAAGCATGTTGCCCATTGTTACTGGCTGTCCTAGCAGCTGCTGGAGGACAAGGACAACCCACTGAAGAGCACAGGGCCAAACGAATACCACAGAAACGAGCCAGAGACCCGTGCCTAGAGTTTGGACCTCCTAGTACAGAAATAATAATTTTCCTTATTGTTTAGAAAGTCAGTTGCCTGTATCTTTTATTCCAAAGCATTCTAACTAATCTAGCCCTCAGTACATACTTGTTAGATAATTTATCAAGTAAATGAGTAAGGGTAAAAGTGAAGGGGAAGACAGCCAGGGAGGCTGGGGTGGGCGGGGGTGTCGGTCAGTGATGAGCTCTGACACCTGTGCCCAGAATGGATTCCTGGACTGAAGCCTTGGCCACTGAGCTGCTTTGCGCTGGGGTCTGAGAGGAGCCCTGAGAGGACCACTGTGAGGGGCTGCCCGGGAGCTGTGCTGGCCCAGTGCCTGCCAGGAGTCCGCAGGAGTGGAGCTGAGCGCTGCCTGCGCCCCAGGCTCGCTCCAGGGTCGGGCTGCAGGAGCACGAAGTTCACTTCCACTTGTTTACTTATTTGCTAGAATTGCAAATCCTGTGAGGTCAAGTGCTTTGTCTACTTTGTTCACTGCTGCGTCCCCTCACCGCCTAGAAGAGGCGCTGCCATAGGTGGGACCGCAGTACACATTTTGTATTTTTTAAAAAAATAACAGCTTTATGGAGATATAATTCCCATGCCATAAAATTGACCCCTTCAATGTGTATAGTCCAGTGGTTTTTAGTCTAGTCACAGAGTTGGGCAACTGTCACCACTATCTAATATCAGAGTGTTTTCATCATAACCAAAGAGAAACTCGTTAGCAGTCACTCCCCATTGCCCCTACCACCAGCTCCTAGAAAGTACTAATCCACTTTTTTTTTTTTTTTTTTGAGGAAAGGAGCATCTTTATCTCTGAAGACAAAGGGACACTAAGAAGAATCCTAACAGTTCTTGCTCAGTTTGCCCCATCACCTCATACTCTTTGCCCTGTCATATTCCCCCATGACTGTCCACTCTCCATCAAACCAGGCAAAAAGCACACAGGTATGTTTCTTCCTTATGAAGGCTCCTGTGTCATGTACACTAAATAAATTCATGTGCATTTCTTCTGTTTATTTGTCTTTGTCCATTTGATTTTTAGACTCAGCCAGGGACCCTAAGAGGATCGAGGAAAACTTTTCCTCCCCAACAGTATCAAGACTGAATTTTTAAGAATTTGCAATGCAATTCACATACCATACAATTCACCCTTTCCGTGGTTTTCAGTATATTAACAAAGTTGTGCAACCATCCCATTGTCTAATTCTGGAATATTTTCATCACCTCAGAATGAAACACCACACACCTGAACAGTCTCTCCCCATTCTCTTCTCCTCTCAGCCCCTGGCACCACTAATCTAATTTCTGTCTCTGTGGATTTGCCTATCCTTGACATTCCATATAAATGGAATCATATAAGTGGTGGTTTGTGACTGGGTCTTTCACTTAGCATGATGTTTTCAAGGTTCATTCATGTTGTAGCAATTAGCATGTATCAGTACTTCATTCCTTTTTGTGGCTGAATAATGTTTCATTGTATGGAGATACTGTATTTTGTTAATCTATTCATCAGCTGATACTTGGGTTATTTCCAGTGTAGGGCTATTATGAATAATGTTCTTATGAACATTTACCTACAGGTTTTTAGGTGGACATGTTTTTAATTCTCTTGGGTGTATATCTAGAAGTGGAATTGCTGGGTTAATGGTATGTCTACGTTTAACTTTTTGAGGAATTGCCAGAACGTTCTCCAAAGTAGCTGCAACATTTTACATTCTCTTCAGCAGTGTATGAGGATCCTAATTCCTGTACCTTCTAAGCAACTCTTGTTATTTGTCTTTTTAATCATAGCTCTTCTAGCGGATGTGGAGTGGTATTTAATTGTGGTTTTTTGAAACATTTTTGAAAGAACCAATAAATCTGGGTCAAAAACCTCATTTGACTTGTGTCATGAGGCTTTTTGCTGCCCCCTTCTGCTTACCTTGAGGAGGATATCTTCTTGAGAACTCCCAGAACCACTGGAAGGTCAGAGGTAATCCTGGAAATCTAGTGAACTGGTGGGCATGAATTCTGTCCACGTAAGTAATAATTCATTTTATGTTAATCAGAAACTCTGACCATTCAACATCCCTTTGATTATTAAAAATGGAAAACAAATAACATATTGCTTAATAACTACAGTTTAGTAAGAGATTTCTTTAGAAAATGAGCTTTGGAGAGTAACTGAGGCTAGAATGAGTGATCAAAAAAAGGTCTTGGCTAAGGCAGTATTTCGTGATGTGAAGAGTGAAGCATCTGGACACTGCCTGAGTTTGAATCAGCTCTCCCACTGCCTAACTGTACAATGTTGGGCAAGTTATTTAACCTCTCTGCTTCTCATACACCTATATCCATCTGCAAAATAAGGAAAATTTTTCTGCCTATTAGTGCCGTGAGGACTAACTTAGTCATTGAAGTGACTGACACAGCGCCACGTAGGTGCTGTTATGATGATCATTCCTGGCCAAACGGTTGTGGCACAGCTCTCGTTTTAGAAATGAAGACATAAAGGCCCAGAGCAATTCGAAGACTTGTTCAGATTAAAATCAAACTCCACTTCAACCACCAGAACATGCGTGTCTTGACCCTCACACACACACTCTACTCCACTGCCTCCTTATTTGAGTAAGAAGCCAGTAAAACACAAAGAAACACAGAAATTTCTGGACATAGCTTCTTTCTCCCGTGACTGTTTCTGCACCCAGCTCTATCAGAAGGAGGAAGGACTGTGGCAAAGGAAGATGTAGTCTTCATTAAGAAGTCAAGTACAATCATCCTATTCCATTCAGCACGACCAAACTGAGACTGTCAGTGCTCTGGACATGCTTCAAGGTTGGGGATGGGTCAACAGCCTCTGCCTCACTGATTCTAGACGAAAGGAACTCGGTCAAAGAATGTGAGGTCCCTTTCCATTTGTAGCGAAGTTTTCCCTGTTATCACTGTGCTCCTATAATTGAAATCATAATGATGGCTAATGATTGGGATGGATTTCTACTGGGTTTTAATCAACTACTTGGCTGGGTAAACTTATGTTGCAAAGAAAGTACGTTTGGAAGTAAGCCTGCCTTCCAATAATCTTGACGGAAAGAGAACTTGACAATGCACTTCACATAATGGTTGGTTCTTTGGGAGAGGCTTGTTTTAAGACCGCAACAAATGCACAGATATCTTTTTCTCTGAAAACACAGTTACACCTCATTGGAAGCCAGAGGCTAGATCAGAGCAGGAACTTTCAACCTTTTATGCCTGTGACCCACAGCAAAAAATACATTTCTATCACAACGGTACACACACACAAACACACACATACGTACAGTGAATTTTTAGAAAACAATTTTTACCCTTACTAATTGGAATGCATTCTGATATTTTCTATTTTAGTCTATTTCATTTAAAAAATACTGGTTGTGATCCACTAAATTGATTTTAGGATCCACTTATCAATTGCGACCTGCAGTTTGCAAATGCCATATTAAATGGATCTTGGGGTATCCTCCTTAGTTCTATATAATATAATAATATAATATTACATATTATATTAACCTTTATTAGCATAATAAAGGTTATAATAATAATAACCTTTATTAGTAAGAATATTAAGAATACAACTTTGATAGTCTTTGCCCTCCATGCTTCATCTTAAAATGTTGAAGGGCCTTGTGTTTAAGGGTATTTTTATAGGGAAAGCATTTGCTCTTCACATATTCTTTACTTCCTTCTGGAGATTATTCCATCCCTCAACTTGAAAAAAGTATTTGTACAGCCTGAAGTGAATCTTGATATGTATACTGTGCTTATTAATGACTCAGAGTAATAAACTTTAAGTAATATTACGAGAGAGCTTAGTTCTAGTGTCTACTATATTATAATTTTCACTGTACACAGATTCATTCTTTAAAAAATATATTAAGAATTTTACGTGAAAAAGAAGTTGCACAACAGTCTTTATCTTATGTTATTGTTTGTATTTTATAAAACTCTAGGTATATGCTTATATTTACATAGAGTGTTTTTAGAAAATAAAATTTTTTTGTTCAGTTTTGGGGAAAAAATGCCATATTTACTTTAAGAGAATGTTAGTGCATGTAGTTAACACCTCCATAAAACAAATGAATTGGAAGAGAATGCTCTCCAAGATTCTTTTCATTCTAAAAGTCTAGGATTCTAAGCTCTGACTGTGTGTTCAGATAGGCATTCTATATCCAAAGGAAGTGGAACATAACCAGTCCCTGCTATTGAGGAATTTATATTCTCAAAAGGTGGGGCATTGGTGTATAGATGTCAAGGAGAACATGAAAAATATACTGTCATTTATAGAGACATTTGGCTATCTTTTGCAGATCAAGTTGTTCTAGACAGTTATTTTGAAAATAACTTTGCTATTTTAAGCAATAAAAATTAAAAAGTTATGTTAGATGGAAGCCCATCTAAAATGTATTATACTCTTCACTTCGCCAGGAAATGATATGAATACGATGGACACATCATTATGAACTGCACTTACTAACTGGACAGTGACATGGCTCAGTAGTGCCGTCAGAGTTAGCTGAGGGACATTGGGCTGTTTGTCCTGAGTTTAGTGATTTCACTCTGCAGTAATTTTTAGTAGTTTTGTTTTTCTGGATTCCTCTGTAGATTACACTGTTGATCTCTCTCAGAATGCTAACCTGGAGGAAGAAATTCTTTGTTCCACTTCAAATTCACTGGCCTAATATATTAGACTTAGAAAATAGCTAATAGCATTTTTTAGAACAATATGTCAAGTGTTAATGGGCCCTGAGTTTGGACCTCACCTCTGAATAGCATACATGCATTTTAATGGATGGACTTTGTAATATCTACTTTAGTTATTTAGAGCTCTTATTTTTAGTGGTTCCCGGTTCTTGTCTGTGTTCCTCATAGTGCAACTGTCTAGTAGCTTGGAGCGTGGCCTAGAAATACCTAAAAGGATGTGCAAGAAAGGCCAGATGTGGGGCGCCTGGGTGGCTCAGTCGTTAAGTGTCTGCCTTCGGCTCAGGTCATGGTCCCAGGGTCCTGGGATCGAGCCCCACCTCGGGCTCCCTACTCCCCAGGGGGCCTGCTTCTGCCTCTCCCACTCCCCCTGCTTGTGTTCCCTCTCTCGCTGTGTTTCTCTCTGTCAAATAAACAAAATCTTTTAAAAAAAAAAGGCCAGATGTGGAGGGAAGAACTCCATGGCAAATATTGAAAGTGAAAAGCCCAAATATGGTGAAGTTAAACAGTCATAGAAAATTTACATCTTAGGGATTCTGTCAAGAAAGCTGCAAATCACTTATTAAAGTATATATTGAAGAATAGTTATAATTTTATTCTTTTTCAAGAAAAGATTAAAGATAAGTAGAAAATGGAAAGAATAAAATTCTTAGCCACATGACATAAACTGCTGAAAGGGAAAAATAAAATTGGGACAAATAGCCATATTTTTTTCTCTTTAACAATGTTAAATTCATATTACACATTTATATCAATTATCTTATTTGTTCCTTATATAATCAGGGTTATCAACGTAACAGCTAAAGACTCAGAGTGCCTTAGGATTGCCTAGCCCCAGGGGCACCAACCACAGAACCCTGGAAATGGGACACATGACTGTTGAGCATCCATTCCTAAGCTTTCTTCCTCGAGGAAGTTGGCCAGCTTTGTGACAGTGTGGAGATAAAGCCAGAGAGCTTGAAGTCTTAAAGCAAACCCTGGGAGTAGAATTGGTAGAGAGAAGCATTAAGAATAGCCGTGGGTCGGGGGTGGGGGTGGGGGTGGTGCCCCAGGTGGCTCAGTTGGTTAAGCGTCTGCCTTCGGCTCAGGTCATGATCCCAGGGTCCTGGGATCGAGCCCCGCATCGGGTTTCCTGCTCAGCGGGGAGCCTGCTTCTCGTGCTCTCTCTCCCTCTGTCCCTCCCCCCCATGCTCTCTCTCTCTCTCTCTCTCTCTCTCTCGCTCACTCTCTCTCAAATGGATAAAAATAAAAATCTTAAAAAAAGAGGAATAGCCACAGGGTTAAACCCCGCCCCAGCAACTGTGCAGGGGGCTTTCTGATCTGTCAATTGAAGGAGATGCTCCACGTTTGTGAGCTATTTCTGGCATACTTGTGAGCTCCCCAGATATGAATTTGACACAACCAAAATGAGTCACATCAAGTTATAATATCATCTGAGGGAGGGATGCCTAAAACCCTAACCCAAACAAACTCCAAACTAAACTAAATGGAACTGTAAAAAAAAACACAAAAAAAACCCAAAAAACCAAACCAACCCACACACCCAAACACCCAAACGCCCCATGAAGCAAGATCAGATTTTACAGAGGTTTATTTATCGAGGGGAGATGGGCCAGTGATGGGAACATTGTAGGACATTTGCATTATATTCAGACTTGAGCAAAACATTGGACTTGCCATGCTGTATGATTTTCCTGGATTGTTAGTTCCGGGCAGCCTTGGTAATACCACAGCCATGCGGGCTGGAGGGGCTTTAAGGCCACCTGCAAAAGGTAACAGGAACAGCACTGTGAGAAGTCCTGAGGGCTTGTCTCTTTGTGAGTCACTGTAGTTTGTATTTTTATGTAATCCATAATCCGGAAGAGGGAATGAACAGAATGTTAATGACAGTCGCTGAGATGACTAAATTGGGAGCTGTTACAAGCTTTGATAAATGGCCAGGATATGAACAGCAGTATGGTTCACAAAGACCAAGGCAAGTCAGAAATATGGATGGAAAAAAAAATGAAATTGCTCTCAGAAAGATGCAAACAAATATCTGGCACAAATCACATCAGAAGCATTCACGGGAGAAGAGAATCTTGAGAAGTGGGATTGCTAGAAGCAACCTGTGACAGAGAGACGTAGACAAGTTGAGAGTGAATAGGAAAAGAAGGACCGAGCAGAACTCTTTGAGGAGCTGTTGTAGCACCAGGGAAGGAAGTTTGTAGTCTCTCAACAAGTATGGCTGAAAGTACTCTGAGTCAACTGTATTCAGTTTTGAGCACCTAAATAAACAAACAATGTTGACAGTCTTGGATGAAACCCAGAGATAAATAACAAACATAGTTAATGGAAGGGACACATTGATTTATGAAGGAAGATTTATGGAGTATATCGTGTGGCTAAGTGGTGGCCAGAAACAGCATGGTACAGTCTAGAAATGATACCAAGACTTAACTTCATATTTAGGCATTGAAATGTAAGGGAAAAAAAGAAAATGGAAGGATAAAATAGGATAGGATTAATTAACAAGAGGGGAACATAAGATTGAATTTTAAGTGCTGCTTGAACTAATGCTGAGGGGCCGTTACCTATTTTAATGGTGAAATGTTCAATTACGAATCAACTTTTAAAGGAGAATGCTGAATCCACCGTCAGTTATGACATCTCCAACCAGAAAGGTCACTGAAAGGAACAATTCCGTCCTGGTGGTAATATGGATAAAACAAATGGGTCTCGTTTACTTCTAATCTCTCTGTTTCTCTTCTGTGAACTATAAGCAAACAAGCTTGCTTTTAACAGAATTCTAAAAGTGCTGCCTTTGTCAGTTTAATAAGGGGAAATGGCAAGAAAAAAGAAGCCCTTTATTCTTACCTGAAGGAAAACTGTAGTATTATTTTCTATACTTGTGTTTTACTGAAGGACCTGCCCCTGCATCCAGAAATTATGTGTAAATGGAAAAGAAAGAACTCAAAGGCTTTATATATTTTTAAAAGACATCTGCCTTCAGTTTAGTGGACAGGATTTCTTTTACACCCTTATTGGGATTTTCTCTGTCATTGATTGAAAAGACAAATGTTTTTATAAACTATGTGAGTAGTCATCCTAACATGATCTTTTAAAACTGAGAAAACAAGATAACCCAATTTTGTTCCCATTTTCTCTTTACCATATTAGAGGCAGGTATTATTTGTTGAAGGAAAATAAGACATTCGGCATAGAATCAAATACAGAAAAAAATAAGTAACCCGTCCAAGGGCCTCCAGTCTGATATGAAATGCTTAAAGAAATGAAGCCCATTTCGGGATAATTGTAAGTGGCACTTAGCATATATGAGTGCAAAGTTGAAGAATTAAGCCAGGATCTTAAGAGGATCTGGTTATGCTGTTAAATGTATATTAGAGTGAACCCTTGAGTCTTAAGGAGAATGAAGCTACTTAGTGAATGGCAAGATATATTTAAATGGTAAAATAAAAAATCATCAAGCATGAACTTGAACTTCAGCTCTGACTCTTTGTTGGCATATCTGTGTGGAAATCATGACAAATTATAGTGATCCTGTGTTTCATGATATCAGGCTACTGCAGTAGCTAGTGATTGCCTAGTACATAACTGGCACTCAATAGATGTTTGCTGAATGAATGGGGGGAGGACTGGCCCAACTATATTCAGTAGCTGACCCTAAAATGATCCATGTGTCAAATCTACCTATAACCAGCTCTCATTTCCTCAGGATACATCAAATGTGACTATATTTCGTCCTCCCCCTCCATGTTTCTCTCTCATTCTTTCAAGTCATGTTATTTTTTCCTTATCAGTCTCACCGGGCATTTGAGAGCACCTACTCAGTGCTGAGTACTGGGCTAGGTGCTGGGGCTGGGGTCACAAGATGAGTAAGACAATTTCTCTTCCCAAGGAGGTTATAGTCGGGGACGACAGCCAGCTAAATCTTATACATTTTTACATTAATATTAATATTTTACATTATATATGTAAAAATATCTATATAATAAGTAAATCATTATAGTTCGCTAGATCAGTGTCACGGTAGGGTTTTGTGTCAGGAGCCAGGGAAGCACAGAGAAGAGAGTATCTAAATCCTCAGTATAACAGAAATGTGATCAAAGTGCTGGGACTTCTTTCCCCTTCCAAGGATTCTCTCTACTTTCACTTTAACCCGAATCTATGTCTGTGTATGCATTTGGAAGATAGGATCATTAACTCCAGACCTCATACTTTTCTGTCCTCTACATTCTACAACACACAAGGACATCCCTTTTTACAGGGAAGTTTGGCCTTTAGTGTTCTTAAAATTACTTGCCTGTAAAGGCAAAAAGTTCTGCTTAAAATTCATTTGTGATTTCTCTATGCAATGTTAACTTGTTTGTGTTGGTCTCTTTCCATTGCAACCTCAAGAAATTATTTAACATGAAATCAATTTGCAGGAATGCTTGATTTCATGTGTCAAATATAAAGAGCCACTAAAAATTGTTTATTCTCAGTAGGACTGTAACATGTGAAATTGCTGGTTTGCAAAAATTATTTTACTCTATTATTTTTATAAGCATATTTTGTTGTCAGTACATAGTAAAAGGTGCACTGGATAAAAGTACAATACAGGCTGTAGTCTGTAATATCTAAAAAAAAATGTCTACTTAGCAACATATTAGGTGTGCTTTATTCAGCCCACATAACACTAAGGTTTTTAATTTATGTTTCTGTTGACTGAATGTAAATAAATAAAAAGGAGGAAGTTCTTTGCATACCACTCTCTCAGGGGAAGGCGGTATAGAGAGAACCTGCACTTTGATCATTTTATTTTACAATCAGTATCTTAGATGGCAGATTTAAGACAGGTTCTGTAGATTGCTGTTCGGCTTTTATTACGAAGGCCTGATGTGAACAGGATATATACCACAATATAATATTACTATCCATCTTGTACTTCAACTGCATTTCAGTGCACAACAGTAAATCACCTGTAGCTAGATACTAGATAATATGTTGGGTAAATCCCCCTTCCTTGGTCTTTGTATGAGTTTAAATATAAGCATATTATCATGTTGAAGTACAGTTAGACTATCATAAGTTCCATTATCTACCGCCATTTTCAAAGTAGGAGTAGTAATATAGGAAATGAACATATGTATCCTTTTTCCTTTTGAAATCTGTCAATCATATTACACGGAAGCCGACAGAGTTGAAGCCTGCTGCCTGCCAAACTGCCCCAACACAGAAAGAAATCGGTAAAAGGATACTTCATGCAGTGTATATTCAGAGAAAAGCACCACCATGCCTAACGGAGAGGAAAGAGCACCGGATTTTCACACAGGTAGCACATGTCCTGGGAGATCTGGACTCATCATTTGGCTGCCCAGCTCTCAACCGAGGTCTGGTCTAGCTGGGGCATCTTAGTTATGGTTTTTGAAGCATTTTGCATATTAGGCACAATAACTTGTAATTCCCTTTATTAGCGACATTAGACAGAAATTAGACATTAGACATCTGATTAGAAATTAGACATTTCTTTAAGTAGGTTAATATATGTAAAGTGCATAAACAGCATCCAGAACTTAGTAATTAATTAGTAAAAGTTGGGCCTGGTGATGGGGATGATAGAAGAAACAGAGGCATCTTTACCAGGGCTGCAACTAGGCAGGAGGCAAGTGGCAGGCAGGGGCCGGAGATTGGGGGCCTCCTCAGATTCTGCACCCTCAGCTCCTTGTGTGTTTCACCCTCCTCCTGGCCTTGATGTTTTAATCAGAAAAAACCAATCCCATTTTAAAAACATCTCATAACATTGGGACACCTGGCTGGCTCAGCTGGGACAGCATGCGACTCTTGATCTCTAGGTCATAGGTTTGAGCCCCACGTTCTGTGAAGAGATTAAATAAATAAATAAACAAACTTAAAAAAAAAATCTCATAACAGGATAATTATAAATTATGCAGCCTTTCCCTGTATGCTCTGCTGATAACCATTCCGTATTAGTTATGGACAGCTGTTAGATCTTCTATTTGGGACATTAACAAGAGAAAAAAATTTGTGAATATATGAGTATGTGCATTTAATAGACATTTACACAAAATTAGGCGTGTACATAAAATATGTATACATCATATTATTTACGTTCTCTGACATAATTTAGGATCTGTTTCTATAAACATGATCAACTTATCAACTTATGTACATCATGTGTATGTATAAAAACTCACAAAGGTACCTGTGTTGGACCCGTATGCAAGCCCCCTCTGCCTTCTGAGGACTCAGCAAATTCAAAGTTACCTATTTAAAGGGACTGACAGTGTTTTACATCATCTTCTCTGCCTCACCGATGCCTCAAAGTTAATCTGATTTGCCAGGACCACAAAGCAAGCCCAAGGAAAAGCTCCGTTTAGAACTTCGATCTTCAGCATCCCACGTATTGGAAGTGAAAACTGTCACCTAGGACGTTTTTATTGCTTCCCGCAGGCTGCTGGCGTTGAGACTCCAGCTGACGAAAGACGGGAAGGTGCCGGCTCCGGAGCGGGGGCGGGGCGGGCGGGAGCAGGACGGGCGGCTGCGCGCGCCGGGGCCTCAGCCGCAGACCGGCTCCCCCCGGAGGCGGAGTGTTGGTGCGCGCGCTTTCCTAAGTAGGTAAATTTAGAACTTCGCGTAGGTGTGCTTGTATAAATATACCTCTGCCTCATTATTCAAGGCCCTGAAGAAGACCGTGGCAAGACTGGGATCTTCTGTGTGCTTAGGCTTTCTTTTTTCTATTCTTTTTTTTTTTTTAATTGATAACTGAATCCCTGTTTGGAGTCAGAAATCCCAGGGACCCAGTGGCAATTGGACAAGCAGGGAATCTGGCAGGGGCCATGTGATTACTTATTTTACTTTAAAAAGATGATCTAGAGGGCGCCTGGGTGGCTCAGTTGGTTAAGCGACTGCCTTTGGCTCAGATCATGATCCTGGAGTCCCGGGATCAAGTCCCGCATCGGGCTCCCTGCTCGGCAGGGAGTCTGCTTCTCCCTCTGACCCTCCCCCCTCTCATGCTCTCTGTCTCCCATTCTCTCTGAGATAAATAAATTAAAAAATAAATAAATAATAAATAAAAAGATGATCTAGATAGTATATGAATTCCTTCTCCATTTAAAAATCTGAGCATTACGAATAAGGCCAATATTCCTTTAAACCACTCCCCACTTCCCCATCCTGGTTTCCTTCCCAGTTTGATGTCTGCCAGTCTAAAACTTCCTCTACACATTTACATTATAAATAAATAAATATATATATATATATACACACACACACACAGACACATTGTATTACATATACATATATACATTACATTATGTGTGTGTGTGTTGTGTGTGTGTGTGTATCCATACAAAATATGCATTTTGTGCATGTGCGTATGCAATTTTATAGGAATGGTATCGCTCTGGATAACCTGTTCAGCAATTTCTTTCTCCCACTGAATTCCACATCTTTGGAGATCTTTCCATGATCAGACGTATAAATATATCTAGTTCTCTTTAGCCACAGCATCATATTCTACAGTGTGTTTATACAGGAGTTTATTTAATCAAGCCCCCCCCCCCCCGCCCCAGTACAAGGAATGAAACTTAGTATGTGCTTAATAGGTATTTGTTGAATACATGAATAAATAAATTTTCTTAGCTGGGCAACAGAAGGGAAAATGTCTTTAGAAATGGATGCATACTTGTGATGTATATAATCAAGGGATGACCATATCCTGTTCTGAGTCATAGAGTAATTTCCTCCTATGAGACCAGTAATAACAAACATTCCCTTGTCACAGACTATGTGTCAGACACCGTGGACACACTTCACATGCATTTCTTCATCTCTGGTGCACGTATTCTTATTATCCTCATTTTACTAATGGGGAAATTAAGGCTCAAAGAGGTTCTGTAACTTGCCCAAGGCTCAAGGGGTGGAACCTGTTTTCATACCCAAAGACCAAAGGCTCAGTGATTACCCACTCTGGCATTACCCTACTTTGACAATTTGAGAGAAGAGTGAGAGCGAGAGTGAGAGAAGGCAGGAGGGAGGAGGGCATGTTTTGTGTTCTCTGCTTCTGTTTTTATCTCTTGCCTTCTACATTAAAAAAAAAAAGTTGAAGATGAAGAGTGTTATAGGATGGGATGGGAAGGAGTAGGAACAGAAGGGACAAGAAATAAAGGTTACACAGGCAAGAGGAAGTAGTAAAGATAGTGGGTAGAAAAAAGGACATAGAAATTCCCCAAATTTCAGGCTGGAGCACCCAAACAATATAAAATAAACCTGACAATTTTTGAACGAATATGACCAAAACGTTTAGACCATTGGAAACTTAAAGGCAAGTTAGTGGGGAAGGGCAGTAACTTTCAGGGACGGTGAGGGTTCAGAGAGATGTCCCAGAGGTCACATGGGCTGGGATGGGAAAGCGTCATAAAACAGCCTCGGGGATCTGATAGTCCAGAGAGAGAAATCCAGAAGGGTAAACCACAGAAGGATGATACGTCATGGGGACTTCCTCTTTAGGTAAGTGCCCTGGATGACTAGTTGATCAACACCCTAGCTTAGGGGCAGTGGGGCACAGCTGAAAGGAGGCAGCTGACTAGCTGTGGCAGGGGTTATGGAGAGGGATTTGGAGAGCAGAGCCTGAAGAAGAAACCAAGCCTGAAGAAACTAAGGGTCAGTGGATGAGGCTCAACCTTTGCCTGAACACAGGTGGTTCTCTCTACAGCACCCCTGCCACTCAGCCTCTGAATCAATTTCACTGGTGACAGAGAGCTGATTTTTTTAAGAGCTGTTGATTGAAGCCTGGGTATTTTCAGAAATTCTTTATTTCACTTAGCTAAAATCACCTTTCCTACTTAAACCCACCTTTGGCCCATTTTCTTCCCTGGGATACAACATGGAACAGCTCTGTATGAACAGCTCTAGAGGACCCTTGTCCTCCCAGCCTACCTCCACCACCTTCAACCCTGGGCTAAATATATCTTGCCTTATTCATCATGTTCTCTTCACCATCCTGAATTATATTCTCTGGGTACACTCTGATTTGTCAACATTCTCCTTAAAATATAACTCCTAGAACTGATGATAAAAGACCAGACACCATGTGCCCAATGATGGTTACAATGGGGCTTTTACCGTCCTTGGCATGGACAGCCTTATTAATGCGACCGAAGATTGCTTACACGTGTAGCCCTGAAAGTTAATTGCAATTCCTGTCTGGGCTTTTCTAGCTGTTGCACTCCCCTATGCCAGTAAGATCTCTTTGTAAGATTTCCTTGAATGGCTTTTTCAAAGTTTAATGAACCAGTGTTTTGAGTGGTGGATTTGGAGGTGCTTTCATTACATTATTAAAAATAACTAACAAAAAAAAATTTAAACAAATAAAAAATAAAACTAAATAAATGAGTTAACTAATTCCATTGGGCCATGCATGCGTCATGAACATGGATTGTGTTTGATCTGATTCTATGCACCTGAAAGAAAAATTAAAAGTTAATAAAGGTCTGCTGGATGTGGGGCAAGGGGGTCAGATGTGTGTTTATGTCATGCATTCCCTCCATCTTCCAGAACTCTGGTCTTCTCAAGTAGTGCTGGACCTGCAATGAACCTGAAAATTTCCTCATATCTAGCCCGTGGCCAGGTTATCCCACGAATTATTTGTTATATTTCTAGAACGCTCGCTCAGAGGCTTCTCTTCATCCATCTCTCTCTGGTTGTTATTGAAGAAAGTCCCTCAAAGTAGGAGTTGGGGATTTTCTTCAATAGTTGCCTTTTCCTCTCATTTCTGTCTACACTTGTCCGATATTCAGTTATGTAACTCATCACACCCCCTTTGGCTTCTGTGATACTGAGCTCTCCTGGTTTTCCCCTCACCTAACTGGACCCTCTGTTTGGTCTCCTTTGTGTCTCTTCCCCCTTGTGGTGTACGCTCCTTGGTCACCTCATTCATTCCCATGCTGGTGACTTCCATGTGTGTGTCTCTTCCTTCTGGACCTTACGTATCCAACAGCCTACTTGACATTGCAATTTAAATGGTAGTAAGTGTCAAAAACTTAACTTATTCCCAACCAAACTCTTGCTCTTCAAGTACCCCCCTAACTGCTCATCTTGCAGTTTTTGTTTTGTCATATGGTAAATAGTATTGTCATCTGCCTTGTTCTCAGTCCCTGATCTTGAGACATATATTGAGGCAGCGTAGATCATGACAAAGGGCTAGGCTGCCTGCATCACTGTAGCTCTAATCACTTACTAGCTGTGACTCAGGATACCTTGCTGAGCCTCAGTTTCCCCATCTGTGAAATGGAGAAGACAAAAATATCTCATAGGATTGTTGTGAGAATTAAAGTATGTTTAAAGGGTGCAAACCAGTGTCTGGCAACAGTAACTGCTCCATTAACATTAGCTCTTGGCTTTCCTAGAGCCAGCGGCAGATTGACTGTGAAGCAAATAAAGCTCAAGTTTGTCCAGGACTCTTTTAAGATCCTGTACCTAATTTCATATGTGTCTTTTTTGTATTTGCAATTTTTTTTAAAACAGCATTCATAAATAGTATAAATTCCAGGGCCACAAAATTTGAATCTGCTCCTGCCTGAGGTCCTGCAAAGAAACACCTCCAAATGCCATAGAAAATATATCCCGTGTTTTCCATCTCAATTAACACAAGCTTATCTAAGCCACTGATGGCTCTTGCCTGGACCATTAGACTAACTTCCTCTTTGCTTCTGATTTTTCTCTAATGCATTCTTGAACCAGAGTGATCTCCCTAAAAAGCAAATTCTCGCTTAACCCCTTTCAATGGAATACTACATAGAAATGTGGGGGGGAAATTAAATACTTATGTAGAATTCTCTCTGTGTCTGTTAACAAATTTTACTTGAAAAGCACACTTCATTAGTTCCTCATTGTCCTTGGACATAAAATTCACCCTCCTTAACTGTAAGGTAATGAGTGACGGACACTTCGTTGCCTGACATAATCTATCCACATACCCTGCTCCAGCTTTTGATCTTGCTGGAAGAGTCTTGATTTTGTTTAGTTCAGGATGGACCCTACTGACAGGCTAGTGTAACTTAGAGACCCCTTTTCCCAGAATAACCTTATTTATTTATTTATTTATTTTTAAAGATTTTATTTATTTATTTGACAGAGAGAGACACAGGAAGAGAGGGAACACAAGCAGGGGGAGTGGGGGAGGGAGAAGCAGGCTTCTGCTGAGCAGGGAGCCCGATGCGGGACTCGATCCCAGGACCCTGAGATCATGACCTGAGCTGAAGGCAGACGCTTAACGACTGAGCCACCCAGGCGCCCCAGAATAACCTTTTTTAATATATAAAATACATTGGGTTGCAAAGGAAAGAAATTATGTTGAAATACAGTTATCAAAAACAGATCTGTAGAATAGCAATACATGGATCCCTTTATTAATGCATCAGATAAGAAGGTTATAAATTTAAAATATAGGCATTAAAGGTAAGTTAAATTTTTAGCAGATCTATCAGCATGAAGTCTGTTGTTGCTTAGTGTGAATAAGAACAATGAACTGTGCGGTTGTCTTTGGCTTACTTCCTTCTATGTATTCATCAAAAATAGGTGACATAGGGAATGCAGGAAAGCAATGTAACCATAACTGTATTGTGATATGAAAATATCTGTGATTTCTGTTGGCGATAAGGTCACACTGCTATTACTACTGGGGGTTTATTTTGCCCAGCTTTATAATTGGAGTTGATAAGATTTCAGCGAGAAATGATTGGAAAATAAAGATGTAATGTTTTCCAACCCCAGTTTATAGATCTCCCTGAATTCTATCTTACCCAAGGTATTTGTAGGTGCACGTTAAGAACCTTTCATTTAGGTGTCACTGTTCCTGAAGCATGTAGTCAGGCCCCAGTGGGTTCTGGCAAAACAGTTGTGGTGATTGTATTCCTCTTGCCAGTGGTAGTTTTAGCATCGGCTACGCTACCAATCTGCCTAAGAAGACATAGTCACAAACCTGCTGGGAAGAGAAGGTTGGGAAGGGTTGGGGGTAATGCTTTTGGGAAGGGTTTATTTGCTTAAAAAATGGACTGCAGCAACCGTCTAAGCCCATAAGAGGACCCAGCCTAAGCAGAGAGAACTCCCAAGAATGGCAGGAGACGACGTGGAAAGAACTTTCATCCTTGATGAGGTGGTTGAGCAGCTGACGTATCCACTCCAGTGACCGTATGCGTTTGGGCCTCTTTTTATGTTAGATTTGAGCTCTTTTAAATTTGACTTTCTAGGATTAGCAGCAGAGAGCACCCAAACTTATACGAACTGCGTCATCTGGACCTCACCTGTCTTTCCAACTTTATTTCCCGTCATTCTTTGCCTAATATGCTGGCCTTTGGCTTCCTGCTCTTTGCTGTTTGCTGCCTACCCCTCTTTGTCTGACTAGCTCCTTCCTGGTCCCTCAGGTCTGACTTGAACGTCATTTCGTCAGTCCCTCATTCTCAATTATATAACCTCTCTCTTCCCCCTCATCCCCTGCCACTTTCTGTTTTTCTATTATTCCTTCACAGACCTCACCATAACTTGCACTTCGTAAATGTTTTCTGGGGTTTGTTTATTTAATTTCTCTTTTTCTCCTCAGACTGAAAGTGCCATGAGGGAAGGGACCATGTCACTGTTGTGTTCCCAGCATTAGCACGGTGTCTGGAATAAATGCTCAGGAAATATTTGTTGAACGAATGACAGACAGCCTCACTTTGGCCTGGTTCTTTCCCAGCACTCAGAAGAAGAGATATATTTCCCTAGGGGACCTTATCTTAGCACTGTTGAGCCCAAAGTCACCCCAACAATCTCCCAGATGACTACTCTTATTAGTGCTTTGGCTTAAGGTAATCACCATAAATCACATAAATAATGGGGGCCATGAAGAATTGAGTGACTGGGATGGGATAGTTTAACTGAGTGGGAGAATAAATAACTCGTTGTAGTCTGGGTAGGTAAACAATATAATATTATGTAGGAAACCTACTGCCTTTTGTTAATTCTAGTTTTGTTAATTCTAGTTTTCCCAGTGCATTCTCATATCGTCTAACATTATAAGCTACAACGTGAGAATATTATTCGCTCTTCTGATTGTTATGTCTCATTTCTATTTCGTATCTTATTACATTGTCCAGAATTTACAGAGTAACTTTAAATAATGATAGCTTTATTAATCATCTTTGTTTCCTTCCTGCTTTTAATGGGAATATCTTTCTTGGCGTGTTGATGTTGGCTCTGTGTGTGATATTTAAAAAAAAAAAATCACATTAAGGAGGGTTTTTTTTCCTGAGAGATGTTTAAATAAGGAACCAGTTAGAAACATGTGAAAAACTATCTTTTTTTTCTTTCTTTCTTTCTTTTTTTTTTTTTTTTACATTCTATGAGATTCTGGCTTATTTTCATGTATAAAATTACATTGATGGTAGAATTTGACTTTTTCATCTTGTCTCATTTTTCTAAGTAAATGTATTTATGAACATCGCATCTTCCTGCTCAGTGGTAGAGCTGAGGTTGCAGAGATCATATAATGGACTTGCTAAGTGACCCATGCAAGTATTGAGCATTATGGCTGAAGAAGTGACTGTTGTCTACTCTTACTTTCATTGTCCCTTCCTAACATGAACTCTGTATTTAATATGTACTTCAGGATATACTAGTTATTTATACTAGGATATTTACTAGTAACTAGTAACTAGTTACTATTTAATGAGTGCTTACTATGTGCCAGCCTATGCAAAGCACTTTATATGGTTGGTTTCATTTAATTCTCCCAAAATTCTATGAGGTAAATGCTATTACTATTATTCCCGTTTTAGAGATGACAAATTAAGGAGGGTCAGTTTATTTGCCTCTACACAGCTGCTAAGTGGTAAAGCAGGGATTTGAACCTTCACAGTCCACCTCCATGTCCTGTGTTATTACTGCCTCCTCTGTTACCAATAAACCGCTGTTATTTTTGAAATCTACTTAAAATTAGTTACCATAATTTCAAGGATTCACAGCAAGAAATCAGTAGATTGGAACCAATTTTGAAATGAAATGACAGTAAATATGCAAAGGTTTTCATAAAAATTTCTCCCTTATTTTAAGATTTATAACAGATACTTGCCCTAAAAATCCCTGTGTTGCTAAGAAGCTAATTATCATCAGAACTTTCTCAGTAATGAGCTTGTATGCTGTTTCAAGTGTACATCTACCCCGAAAAGATTATCTAGAATTTCTAACATAATATTCTTTTCCTGAGTTATAGTAATGAATCCACATTTGTTTATTATCATTTATACTCACTACTGGCACATTATCAAAATGAAGTCAGGGTGTTTACATTTTCATTAGAATGCTAAGGGTTTTTGTTGTTTTAAACAATTTTTTAAGACAGTGACAACTTACAAACAACTGGAAACAGAAAACACCATAGTCATTACCCAGATTTAGATTCTAAAGGGACAAAATGATCTCATAAAGAGTGCTACTTAAAACAATGATAAAATTCCAGTCAACATAATAAATGATGAAATCTTCGGAAATGCAATAATGTCATAAAACATTTCACCCTTCAGAACCAAAAAATCAGGGGCACCTGGGTGGCTCAGTTGGTTAAGCGACTGCCTTCGGCTCAGGTCATGATCCTGGAGTCCCGGGATCGAGTCCCGCATCGGGCTCCCTGCTCAGCAGGGAGTCTGCTTCTCCCTCTGACCCTCCTCCCTCTCATACTCTCTGTCTCTCGTTGTCTCTCTCGCAAATAAATAAATAAAATCTTAAAAAAAAAAAAGAACCAAAAAATCATGTTTGAATTAATATCTGGGATTATGGCCTTAATAAATTGATTGTAAGGCTTTTTTCCTAGTGCTTACTAAACCTCATGGTCTCATATGATATTCTTGTGGCATACACCTCACATTTAACTGAGATCATCTGTGCCTGCTCAGGTCAACTCTTTGCTGTTATAGACACATGGAACCGCATCACTGTTTATAATCTCAGCAAGGGTCGTCATCAAGCCTGTGAGGCTTCCAGGACCATCTGAATAGAGGAAGTGCTTGTGTCTTTATTGCAGGTATAACTTACTCTGATCAAATGAATTTTATGAAAATCAATATGATTACAAGAGATCAAGTGAAATGGATTTAATATTCTGTAGAAGGATTCTTCCTGCATCTTCAATAAATTTCCCTTCAAAACTCAGCTCCCTTAGTACCTTAAAAGCATGATTTGATTTACAAAAATTTTTAGAGATAAATCTGTTGCATAAAATACCGTGTCTATAATGGAAAACAAATAGTAATTAAACTGCCTCCTATGTGTCTATGGTTGTGAATTCAATGCTATGCAACTTTCCTTAGTTATTCCTTACAACAACCACATGAGATAGCTATAATTCCTAATTCATAGATAAATATGTTAAGGCTTACACAAACTGAGTAGATGCCAAAGATTGACTCTCATGTACCTTTGTCGTCTGCATGCTCATGGAGGGCTTGAGGCATGGTGAGAGAAACTATGGAACCAAGGCAGGAAACACATGATGGAAATGAATTTAAATCCAAGTTTTCTTACTCCAATTCCAGTGTTATTTCCACTATACCAACCTGCCTTTAATAGTATTTTCTGTGACAGTAGTAAATGACAAGTAAAGCCAACTGAAATGAAACTTAGGGACTCTTACCTGAAATAAGGTGGGTCAAAGTTAGGTATAAAGCAATTACACTGAAATCTGTGAACTTTCATAATATTGTTCTATCACTGTAGTTGTCCACAAGGGAAAGGTCATCAGTTCAAAGATGAGCCTAATTGCTGATGTTTGGGTACAGAAATGACTAACATGATCCACCAATAAACAAAAGTCTTAGGGACTTCTGTTTCCAGTGATGGCAAGACTAGGTAATTCCAATCAACTTTCTGCAAAGGACAACCAGAAATGCTGGACAAAATATTTTTAAAAATCTGTTTGAAAATATCAGACATCTAACAAGATAGTAAAGAATTATAGCCTAGGATATGGAGGAAATAGAGGGACAAGGACACAAGCCCAGCATCCAGGGCCATTTTTCCTTTGGGAATATTTGCCAATTCTGGAGGAGCTATTGAGAGCCTGAGAGGCTGAGAAGAGGTTTTAAAAATGTTTGTTTATCTTTTCCAGTTTTATTGAGATATAATTCACATACAGCATGGTATAAGTTCAAGGTATACAGTATAATGCCCTGACTTATATATATTGTAAAATGTTTACCACAATAAGGTAACTCAATATCCATCAAATTAAGTAGTAAAAAATATTAATTTTTTTTCTTTAGGGGTGCCTGGGTCTTTCAGTTGGTTAAGCATCTGACTCTTAATTTCAGACCAGGTCATGATTTCAGTGTTGTGAGATTGGGCTCTGCACTGAATGTGGAGCCTGCTTAAGATTCTCTTTCTCCCTCTGCCCCTCCCCCCTTTCTCCATCTCTCTCTCTCTTTCCCGCCGCTATAAGGATTTTTTTTTTCTTTGCAATGAGAACTTGAGCAAAGCTTTTGACAGCTTTATGGGGCTAGAGTAGAGATTAGAGTACAGGATTTGCCAAGTTGTTGGGGGTTCTTGTGGAACTGCCTCAATTAGGTTTTATTTTGAAGGTTTGTACCTTAAAGTAGAAACCCAAAGTAGACAGGAACTCTTAAAAACCTCAGGTTAATTTTAAATCATCTCAATCCTTGAAATTGGATTTAAGTTCTCAAATTGTTCATGCCTCCAGCTACCTGATATAAACATACGTAAAACATCTTTGGAAAAACAAAACATCATTGTTGACTACAGATGAGTTCTACAAACAGTTCTGTAAATACAGTATGCCGAACAAAATAAAAAATAACCCAACACATGAGGTGATAAACTTTATGAACAAAATATAATAGAAACAGCAGACAATGGAAAAAGGCCCATAGGGGTTGCCAATATGGTAGTCCTCAGACACAGACTCTAAAATAAATATGCTTACTATGTTCAAGGAGATAAGACAATGTTGCACATTTAAGAATAAAACTGGAAATTATAAGATACCATAAACAACACAAAAAAGACTTTTAAAAAGACTTTTTCTTAATTTTAATAAAAAGACATAGATAAAGAGAGAATTAGAGAATTAGAAGAAAGATCAGAAAAAATATCAAGAATGAACATGGAGGAAAAATAAGGTTGGCTAAAAAATATAGAGGATACAGTGATGGGAGTCCCAAAAGGACTGAGGAGAGGAGACACAGAATAGGTCAGAAATAATATTGGAAAAAATAATGGCTGAGAACTTTGCAAAACTAATGAAAGAAATCAAGCAACAGACTTAAGAAGGTCTAAGACCCATAAGCAGTATAATTGTAAAAAAAATTGTAATTTACACACAACAAAGAAAAACCAATGAAAACCAAAGAGAATACATTCTTAAGCATAAATCCTTTACATGCATTTACACCTATGTAAATATTTGTTACATTTTCAGTCATTGCTGTTATTTGTAAATCTTGTTTTCTTTTGTGATTTTGATGTATCTTTGCACAGTCTTTGATTGTTTATAGGTAAATTTCTTTGTTTTTATTAAGGGATAGTAAATTTTTTCTTCTGGTAGGAATGACAGAGCAGATTCATGGAGTAACTAAATCAGCTGCTTGAGGATTCAGTAGTAATCCCAGCATCTCTAACTCTGTAGGGAATAAAATTCTCTCTGAGGTTAAGGGAAGGAAGGAGCTGATAATAGGGGTATTGTTTTACTAGTTGTATTGGGCTTCCCTGAGGAAAAGAACCAACCTAAATAAATTATTTATGATTTGTTTATGGGCTAGTTAAATAAAAAGATTGAAACACATGTAAAGTAAGACATTTAAAAGTAAAACACAACAAGAAAGAACACAAATAGTAGATAATTTCTGGGGCAGAGCTGATGGACCAGATAATAAATTTGGATTCAAGTATTCTGTCATAAAAACAAAGAGGGATAAACCTAAGTTTATTTACCTTTGACTTAATTTTTTCTGAAACCCAAAACATATAGATCCAGTTAAAAAGGCAATATTTGCCCTGGATATTTAGAAAAGGAGACACCAAAAGTAGTTTAAAAAGCATTGGATCCGAAGGTAAGACAATTGGGTTAAATTCTAACTTTGCTACTCAATAACTGCTCAGTTAATCTCATTGAGTCTCAATGACGTCAAAAGAGAAGAGGATAAAAATAATTGACCCACCTAACTCTTGGGGTTATTATGAAAATACATTCAAGTTGGAAAAAATAGACAGAATAATATCAAAAAAGACTTGAGCTCTTAGAGAGACAAGAGAATGGAAAAAGGTATCTCTCTGCATTAAATAAATTCAGGGAAATAGATAAAATTGAATTTCATTTCAGTGGATTGACCAGAGATAAGAATCCAACCTTAATGTCAGTAATCTTAGAAAAAGAGAGGTATTAAGAATGAAGATAAGCCAATATTGTCTTAATATTTACAACGTGTATATGAGTGAGGGCAGGGAAGAATTGAATTTTAGGAACAAAAACCTAAACTGTATTGATTTTTGGCAAGATTTTGTAGTGAATTTTGAGATAGATTATTTGTTAGGTTAAGAAAGAAAATTGCAATTACCAGCAATCAATATGGGTCCACTAAGAACAACTTGTAATACCTATTCTTTTTGTTCGTGGTAGGTTGGAGAAATGCATCATGATTCCAGCAAAGCAGCTGACAAAGTTTCTGGGTGTCACTGAGGACAAGGTGAAGACAGGGATGTAGAAGACAAAAATAATTAGTCAGAGTCAAAACTGATTGAAGGCCTGTAGGATCTCCTGCTAATGACCTGATTATCAACTAGGTGGAAAATTTTAGTTGACTTGCCACATAGGGCAATTCAACTTGTGAAATTATCAGCTCAGATGAAAACAGAATACATGCTGTCTTCATTTTCAGATGCTGTAAAGAAGTTAGTGTGTTGAATGATTAAAATAAGATTTTAAAAGATCTTGATAGCCTGTAAAGAACAATAAATTAAAGAGAATAAATTTAATAGGGATAGATACATTCAAAGTAAACATTTCCTTTGCATTAAAAATCAACAGCACAGGACAGTGGAGATATGGCTTAAATGTGGTTTATGTAAAAAAAGGTCTCAGGGTTTTAGTTGACAACAAGGTCAACATGAGCAAGTCATGTGATTTGCCAAAAACAAAACAAAACAAAAAAACCAACAACAACCAAAAACCCAAAAACAAAACCCATAACTAACCAACCAAATAAAACCCCCCAATCTTCTTAGGCGAGATCAAGAGAAATAGCCTTTCCAGACAAGGAAATAATAGTCATCTGTATTTAGAATTGCTTAACTCACATCTGGAAGATTGTGACCAGACAGGGGTGCCACAGTTTAAGGGGAGGGTGTTGATAAAATGGAGATGACCAGCGGAGGGCAATCAAAATGTTGGCAGGTCTAGAAACAGTCATATGAGAAACAGCTGTAAGAGCTTGGTTTGTTTTGCCTGGAAAAGGGGATGGTGTATATCTGTGTTTACAGAGGGAGATAACATCATAATGTCTATAAAGAATTTAGCACAAGGCTCTTTACATAGTAAACACCCAATAAATGCCAACTATAATTATAATTCCAACAGGAGAGGACTCAATTATTCTATGTAACCTCAAAGGGCAACACTAGGAACAATGTGTGGAAATTATGGGAACATTAGTTATTTTTCTCTCAGAACTATACAAAGATTTAACAGATTGTTTCATAACCTGGTCATCACCTGAGATATTATAGAAATTTCTGTGTTTTTATGATAGCCATAATAATCTAAAGAGGCAAAACTAGCTGGAATTATACATCATCTTGTGGCTTAGAAGCAGACCATCTTCTGTCAATTGGCCATTTCTGAATGACAAGTTTGTAGACTGAAATAAGACACCTCATAAGTACATATTAGTAATATGTTTGCTGTCTGAGTGGGAGACATTTTTGCACAAGGTATGACAGTCTTTTCTTTTTTAAGGAAGAAAATATTTTACAGGAGAATGTTAGGATCATTAGCATATAACAGCACCCAGTAAATATTTGTTTAATGAATTAGTTATCAAGACAGAAAATAATTCCAGTTGTAACCACTGGAAACTCCCATATAGAAATGGGTAATGAGAAAATACTCCTTTCCCTCCTAGCCATAGAGAAGAGCTCTTCCCCATTTGGGGGTACTTTATGCATGTGTGTGCACACATGCAGACATGTATATGAACTTAATCTACCCAGAGAATTGTTCCTGCCTGAACTGAAGGGTTCTTGCTCTGAGATGAGGCATACTTTGGTGCACAAGGCACTCCTCAGTAACTTACCATCACTTGTTCCCTCAAGGCTGGTGGTGAATTTAGAAGTAGAAGCAAAATGGAAATCTCTTTTCCTCTCTTCCTTTCTCCTCTTGATATGTGTTTTGGAAGTGGGGTAGACAGGCACACCTGCCCAGTTGCTGATTGAGAAACTTGAGAGCAACAGCTCCTACTACTGGTTGTTCTAGACCTGGCCAACAGCTTGTTTTCTTCAAGGGACACATTAATAGTCATCATTAATAATGGAGCGAATATCTTTCCACTGAGCTTTCATACTGTGATGAAGGCCACTGGTAAACTCAGCTCCATGCCCAGCACCTAAGCAACCACCTTGTTTTCTAGAGACCTAGTCCATTAAGGCATGAACATTTAAGGGGAGATGCAAGTTTGTTTTGATAGCTAGGACGTATATACCAATTCAAATCTATTCATACGAAGTGATATCATAAACACATCCTATTTCTCTGCCAGAAGAACTTTAGAGATCATGGAGTTTTACATCATTCCATTAAAATGAAGTTGAAAGAGACAGCCTGATACTCTGTTCAAGGGGTTCACCATCAGCCTTAACATATATGTTTCAGAAGTTTTATGAGGAATAGAAGAAGAGAAGAGAGAGAAGAAATATGGAAATAATTCTGGTTTTTAAAACTTGCATCCCACTTGCAAGAGGTGGTTTGGGTATGAATTTCTGAGGTTCAAGGGGAAGAAGATAGGTCTATGTCAGGGGAAATAAGTAGAGTCATGAGGAGATACTCAGACACTAATGAGATTTATTTTTAGTACTTGTCAATGGAATTGTGAGGGAAGTGCTTTAAATTATAGTCAGACTCTTTTTAAGTAAACAGTCATGAACAGCATTAAGGTTCGGACTTTAAAATTATGTTTTATTTAGAAATTATGACAATGATATGAGGTTGTCCATATTGTCTGTACTGATGACAACCTCCTTGTCTTTTCCTCTCAAATGTATTCCCTTGAATTTGGTAAGTTGACCAAAAAGGAAGTAATTGTATAGACTCAGAAAGCATCAAGTTATAAGGGCAAGAATCTAATTTATACTTTGTGCTTGAGACTAATGTTGAAAGTAATCATATATTCTAGTACACCCTCTAATGTGATTCTTTAACACATGCAGGAATTTATAATATCCTCCTCTCATTCATATGGCTTTATCTCCTGTGGAGCCATTTATCTTGTTTTTTGTTTGTTTGTTTGTTTTCTTTTGCAATTATTTATTCCTTCCAGGATTAGAGAGTTTTGATTATTTTTAAAGCTAACATACGACCTTAATTCCAAATTGTTATCATGCTTTAAGGTGAATTTTTAGGATATTCGGGAACTATTTTGGCACATTCTTCGTTTATACTCGATGTCTCACAAGATGGCTTATGTTTAGAGTGAAAACTCTGCCGAAGTTATTTTAGTCTCTGCTGCAAGCCGAGCAGCCTTACTGTTCGTGTTAACACTGGGATTAGGAGCCTCTAGGCAAGTGGAGATGTCTCTGACTTGATGTGAATGTTAAAATCTGGAAACAGGAAAACCAGTCGGAGGGCCCCCATTTTGAGATTAAATTATCTGAGTATCAAGGTATTTGTGGCTATCTTGTTTCTTTGCACCTAGTTCCATCACCTTCCAACCTAAACACAGCGACTTCATCATTAAGATAAGTAATTGGGAAAGAACAGTGATGGTTTCTAATAGAGCTAGCACAGTTGTGAGACTGGAATGCTTCTTAAGTGGTATGAAGTGGATTTGGGTATCCTTGAAGTTTCTTGTCTGTGATCTGAACAAACCCCTGTGAGTTATAACTGGAGGGTGTTCTTATGATGCCACATCCTACCCCTGGCATATAAAAGAAATCATCCTCTGGGGTGTATGAAATGTAGTGAGACCTTCTGTAATACCAGCATCGGGAGCCTGGATGAAGCCTAACATTGCACTTTAGGTGGGAAGCCTGGCCTGTGGGGTGTTCTTACCTCAGGATGGTGGCAGGGTACAGAGGTACGGGACAGCACAGGGTCGAGGACACAGAAACTGTTTGAAGTTGTGTTACTTCTTATCTTTGTGAAAGCCTATACTTATTTAAGACATTGTGCTGGGTGTACTGGATGAGGAGGAGAGAAAGGAATGCTTTGGAGGGCAAAAAGAGAATAGAAAGAGTACTTCTGAGGACAATCAGAGGAGAGAAAGAGTGTTCTCCAGAGTAGAGAGTACAGAAGAAAAACATGGCGGATCAAACATTTGCTTCCCCAAATGCCATCCAAGTGTCCGTAAAGGAATTTAAAAATGTGTAGGTCTGTAAGGACTAAGAGAACAGGAGTCAAGAGCAGATGAGAGATCTCAATAAAATCTTAGCAGATGGAAAGTAAATGGAAACGTAATTAATTTAGCAGAAGAGGGACAACTGAAAATGAAATTTTTATAGGGGGAGATAACCAAAAGAAACCACAGAAACAGGGCAAGTCTTAGAACCAGAGGCACCCTGGTTCTGTGCCATGGAAATGGAGGTGAAGTGTGGGGATGAACCAGGAGGATTAGTGAGTATCTACAGGAGAAGTAATTAGATTAAAGTTCCCTTCTACCTGGTACAGCCGTCCAGCTACCTCTTCCCTGCTCTGGCAGGTGACTGAAGGTTGATTCTCTCAAGAAATTGAACTAGAGCAAGTAGGAGGGAAATGCTGGAAGGACTATGGGCAGATGCAGTTCAAGTGGGAAGGCAGCAGGCAGGAACAAAGTGTCTGGATCTTTTGGAAGATTTACCAGCCGACTCCTGGAGCTGACAACTGAGCTGATGTGAGGAACCGCCATCAGAAACCCACAGAGCAGCTCAGAACTGGTAAAGATAGCCTGTTCTGGGCAAAACAGGCAGCAGCGGCCCTTGAAGAACCTGATAAGGGCTAAGAACCTTCAAGCTGAGTAGGAATAGAAAAAGAATTTCTAAGTGATTGTTGAAATAAGGGAGTGTTCTTGCATTTAACCTCTATGAGCATCACTGGGTTTGGAAAGAATGAATGTCCACGTGCAGACAATTCACAAAAGGGGAAATACACATGCTGGGTACACATATGTGAAAATGTTCAGACTCACACATAATCGAAGGAGATGCATATACAAAGAGCGCTCAGTTTTAACTGAAAGTTAGCAAAGAATGAGGAGAACAAGAATACCTAATGCAGAACAGGGGTGTTGAAATAGGTGCTGGCATACTCCTGGAAGGAATATAATGGATTATTATTTGAAGAAAGTGATTTGACAATGTGTATCAACAGTTCTGAATTTATTTGTTCCCTTTGGCCCATAAATTCTGGGACTCTCACCTAAGGAAATAACGAGAAATGCAAATAAATATAAATGATAAAAGATGTTTAACACTCATTAATTTTGATAATTAAAATTTAAAATGAACTAAATGTTCAACAACAACATCCAAGTAAGTTATGTTATATTGCCTTGCTGCAATGAAATATTATGCAGCCATTAAAATTTATGTTTGCCAAGAGTTTGTAAATTTGAAATATGGATGCAATCACTTTCAGTAGCATAAACATTTGTTTATATTTATGTTCTCAACTATGTGAAAAAGAAACACTCGAAGGAAACATGCCAAAATATAACAGTTGCTATGAGTGTTCGGATTATAGATGTTTTCCTTATTTTTAAAACTTCTTTATTGAATTTTTAGGTATTCTAAATAAGTTTTTTAATTAAAAAGCATAAGAATGAGTGCCTTTGGAGAAGATCTGGAAGAATGGCTATATTTTCAATGGATTAACTTCAAACTCATCAGGGACCACAGGTATAATGAATTTGTAGAGGTGCAGTACTTTAAAATCTGAATTTATGTTGGAGAATAAGTAAACAAAGTGTGGCAGGAAAAATAATGCCCACCCCCCACCAAAGATGTCCACATCCTAACCCCCAGAACCTGTGGATATGTTAGGTTATGTGGCAGAAGAGAATTAAAGATGCAGATGGAATCAAGGTTCCTAACCAGCTGACCTTCCGATGGGGAGATTATCCCCGCGATTTTTCCGGCGGGTGTAATGAAATCACAAGGGTCCTTGTAAGTGGCGGAGGGAGGCAAAAGAGAGAATGAAAGAAATGGAAGGGTGAGAAGAACTTGAACTGACAGGACTGGTTTCAAGACAGAGAAACAGAGTCATGAGCCAAAGAATGTGGGTGATCTGTAGCAACTAAAAAAGACAAGGAAAGAGATTCTTCCCTAGAGCCTCCAGAAGGAACTAGCCTGCCAACACCTTGATTTTAGCCCATTGAGAACCACGTTGGACTTTTGATCTCCAGAATTATAAGGTAAATTTATATTGTTCTAAGCCACTAAGTTTGTAGTAATTTGTTACTATGGCAACAGTAAACCCATACACCAACATGATGCCATCACTGTGAGAGAAGCCAAAGTCACTACTAAAAGGACAAGTATGTAGGCTAATATTTGTATAATAATTTTGCATATACAAAATGCTTTCAGCATGCATCAGTTCATTTGAAACTCACAGCCATCTTGTGAAGGAGAAAATACATTCCCCTTCTGATCTTTACAAGTAGGAAAACCGAGGCTTGGCTAGCAAATCAACTGGCTAGAGGTTGCACAGTGGCAGAACTAGGGTTCAGAGCCTGGCCTCCGACACCCAGCCCTACGCCGTGGTCTGTCTCCCACCATGTACCCAAACAAGGGTAAGCAAAAAGTAGCAGAACCCTTTGTAAACTGTGGGCCTCTAACTTGGCCAAGTACAGCAGAGAAAAAGAATGCTGTGAATAGCTGGTGTTAAGTTTATAGGATTTTTTTTTTGAAGTTTTTTTTTTGTTTTTTTAAGTAATCTCTACACCCAACATGCAGTTTAAACTCCCAATCCTGAGACCAAGAGTCACATGCTCTACTGACTGAGCAGCCGGGCTCAGTTTATGGGATTTGTTTTCTGTTTATGGGATTTGTTTTCTACAAAATTTTTGAATGGAAAAAATAAAAACCCTAAAGTAATACATAAAATGTAATCATCTCAAGCCTGTGGTCTAATTATTTTCTCTTTCTCCTTCTAAGAAGGGAATCTATATTTCCACATGGCAAATGGGGGAAATGCTCAGTTTTGGGGGAAGATGATCTAACCTGTAGCTTGGCCTTCTCATTGATGTCATTTTGTCCTTCTCTTAATCATAGATGCCCCCATCTGATGATGGCAAAAAAAAAAAAAAGGTGACATTCAAGCCCTTTGTGGTGGTTAATTTTATGTGTCAACTTGGCAGGGCCCAAGAGTACCCAGACATTTGATCAAACATTATACTGGGTGTGTCTGTGAGGGTGTTTCTGGATGAGATTAATATTTGAATTGAAGAATTCAGGAAAACAGATTGTTCTCCCTCGTGTGGGCTGTTCTCGTCCAATCAACTGAAGACCTGAATAGAACAGAAAGGCTGAGTAGGAGGGAACTTCACCTGTCTGCTTGTTGAGCTGAAACATTGGTCTTCTCCTGCCCTTGGACTAGAATCTATGGCTCTCCTGGCTCTCAGGCCTTTAGAATTAGATTTGCACACCACCACCAGCTTTTCTAGATCTCCAGTTTGCTGATTGCAGAGCTTGGGACTTCTCAGCCTCCATAATTATGTGAGCCAATTCCTTATAATAAGTTTCTCTCTCTCTCTCTCTCTCTTCCCTCTTCTCTGGTGATCCATCACTAATACAACTGGAAGTAACTAAATGTTAGTAGAAAGTCTAACTGAGGAAAATAGTTTCCAACCCTGAATAAGCTAATTTGAGCTTCATAATTTCCTTTTGATTATTCCAGAGGTGGCTGTCCTCCCAACCTTCAACAATTCAAAGATATGCACCAGGAATGGAACCGCTGATGCTCTTTTGGAAGCAAGAACAGACTATCAGTACTTAGGAGTTGCATCTATCAGGATTTAGCCAAAACCTCAACTGGAGATGTGGTTAGATCCCAAGAGTAGGGGCCTGGGCCTGAGGGAAGGGCTGGGCAGGGTGTCTGGATAGGGGTCTGCTCCACTGGGTAATGGGAAAATGAGCCTAGAGTCTCTGTTGACCAATGTTTTGACGCATGCTTCCTACTCTTTGTTCTAATGTCTTCTAGTGTAGTCTCAACAGCCATCACGGCCACAAATGAACTTTTAATAAAAAGTTTGCAGAAGATTCACTTGGAGAAAATATGCTCTGGAGGAGAGGCTGCTCCCTCTGCTCTGTATCCCCGCCTCTCCCTTGCCATTCTCCTTCCCGTCAGTCACTAGCTAGCTAGTAGTCTCTGCCCTCCCCACTCTGCAAGCCTAAGTAGGAGGTTTGAGGCTTGCCTTTCTTTCCCCTCTCTCACATTCAATATAACCTCCCTTCCCTCTTGTGTGGAACCCAGATGTGTGGGACCCTTCAGTGATGACCACTGGGTTTGGCCACTGTGCCCTCAGGGGCTCTAAGGAACATACAGCCTGCCTATGTTTCACTCTATAAACCCTAAAGTGCTCCTGATGCATCCCTTAGACCTTTGCCCGACTTCTTCTCCACCCTGCCCAAGGTTTAGAGAATTAAGCTTCTACTTAAGATCCAGGGCCCCAAGGCCCCAGCGCAGACCCAAGCCATCCCTGCAGCTAGCCTTGAACCCTCATCCTGGGGTGAGCCCTCCAGTGCCCTTGGACAGTCCTCCCAAATGGCAGGGACTTGTTGATCTGGCTGGTGGATTCCCAGTCTCTGCACATCATGCAGTTGTGGAGACTTTCATTAAGGCTGCCGTGCCAGTTATTTGACTACACCCAAACCTCCAGACCCCAAGTTTGTCAGTCTGATCGAACCTCTTGCATAAACCTGGCTTGTTCCCAGTACCATCCTGCCCTTGGACGTAGTCTGTGGGTCATACCTGAGTACTCCTGCTTGCCTATTTTGCTGCAGGCACAGAGGTGAGTTTGAAATAATTGCCTAAAGGTTCCTGGAACACTGTACAGTATTAGGAAAAAAGTATCTATCTCAGAGGGGAATTGGGCCGCAATTGTCTATCTCTTCCCGGCATGTTTCTGGAGGACTGAGAGTTTGTCATTCCTGGAAACAGGATTTAAAGGCTGCTGTGAAGGGCATGTGGGTGGAGCATCCGACTCTTAACTGCAGCCCAGGTCATGATCTCAGGGTCGTGAGATCGAGCCCCGAGTTGGGCTCCGTGCTCAGCTTGGAGGCTACTTGAGATTCTCTTTCTCCCTCTGCCTCTCTCCCCACTCTTACTCTCACTCCTTCTAAATCAATCAATCAATCAATCAATCAATCAATCAATCTTTAAAAGGCGGCTGTGAGCAGTACCGTAGCTGTAAGGTGAGGGCAAGGATTCAACATGCTCTGAGCGGCTGTGCTTGCTGAGAGCTGTCTTGCGATTTTTTAACATTTTCACAGGGCCCACACAAGGCAACGGATATTATTATTTTCTTTTACAGAGAATGAAAGTGAATCTCAGAGAGGTTGAGGGAGCCTGGGTGCTGTGGTGTCGGGACTCATATCTACATTATTCTTAATCCTGTGTTAGGTGTCATCCTGCAGTAGATGCTTAAAAAATACCCAGGGGCGCCTGGGTGGCTCAGTCATTAAGCGTCTGCCTTCGGCTCAGGTCATGATCCCAGGGTCCTGGGATGGAGCCCCGCATCGGGCTCGCTGCTTCGCGGTTAGCCTGCTTCTCCCTCTCCCACTCCCCCTGCTTGTGTTCCCTCTCTCACTGTGTTCTCTCTGTCAAATAAATAAATAAAATATTTTTTAAAAAATACCCCAGAACATGTTGCAGACATTCAAGGCCCTCTGTATCTAATAGTTGTTTATAGCCTTCTTCCTTTGAATTCTGTGTTTGGGGAAAGGCAGGCTCCTACTTCTCTGGCCACAGGAGGTGATATATTGAACTTCTTTTTCTGGTATGTGATAGAAGAGTGTTTTTCCTGATGCTTTGAGATGGGAAAAAAAAGCTCTGACCGGCCACGGTCTGGAAAGGTGTATTCCTAGATGCCCTGGAAGTTTTTAGTAGTAAAAAAAAAAAAGCTACCATTTCAATTTACACAGTGGAGGCATTTTTGTCTCAGCATTATTACAAGGTATGAGAAATAAAATCAACATACTATCTATACTTTCCTAACAGGGGGAAGGGAGCACCTCGTGTAAAGTTTAGATAGTCTTATCTTGTAAAATACTCAGCAAATAATCTTAAATCACAAAGGTGGTTTTGTTGTCTTCTAACTGTGCCCCGCTGCCCCCTGTCGGGGCTGTGGGTGATGTGTGGAGAGTGTTCTCCTAGGGGCGGCGCGGGGGTCTCATTTCCAGTGGTAGCAGGTGTAACTGCTACCGAGGCCGCCCTGCGCTGGCTGTATGTCATCTAAGGCTGTCTGCCTCTGAACTGATGAACCCTCAGTGAAGGCAGATGTGCAGGCTTTCTCAAGGCCTTTCCAAAGTGGAGAAACAAAGGCATCTATTGATGATGGTAAGGTCAAAATTTGTTTCACCTGGAGACAGTGGTTTCTATTGTCCTTGTAACGAACGTGATCCTATAAGCCCGTGGTGTTTTTAAAACTTTCTTGGATTCCATATTCCTTCGAAAAGCTGATGAAAGTGATAAGAGCTCTTACCCTAGGGGGAAAAATGTACATATGTACATCCAGACAAAATTTTGTGTGTTTTCAAGGGGTTCACGAAGCCCCAGGTGTATGACCTAAACTACGTCCTCCCTTGGGGGTATTTATTCTCATTTTCTTTTATTTCTGAGAACATAGTGCCTTCCAGAGCTTGTGGTCAAACATATAGACCACTAGTTTTATTTTGGCATTCATAAAAATGAAAGCTATCTGGGAAAATTCTTATCAGTTTAGCATAAAAGTTCACTAATTAAAAATAATCATTGGTTATCTTAATCAACAACTGAGGCTTAGTTCTTTGGGTTCCCCCCAAACGCACTTTACTATTCGCATTAACAGCTCATTTCTACTCTTGGCTCCGTGGATTGGGACTTGGGGGAAGAAGGGGAAGGAGGAGTATGGAATAGAGTCACCCGGAGGTGACTCTATTTAAGTAGTGCTGTCTCTTGTTCCTCCTCTCCAGACGGGACTGAGAGTTGTAGACCAACCGGCTGTCTTCATGATGCCTAGTGGAAATGTGGGGGCTCTCCAGCAGAAGGTACAAATTCGACTTCAGTCTGTGTTGCTTATTACAATTTTGTGTCCAAAGAGAGGGTGGATGCTTTAGAGAAATCACAGAATCAGAGAGTGTTGGAGTTGGGAGAAACAATGTAAACATTTGATGGTGATCCGTAGCAAGAAACACAATGTCCGTCTACCTTCTTCTTACTTTTTTTTTTTAAAGGTGGTGCCCTTTTTACTCAACAGTCTCATTACAAAAATAACCAGAATGCGTATTGCGCCAGAATTAGGAAGGACCGTCCCCATCCCCACCCCCGCCCCCTGGCTTCTACGTGAGCAGCTGGGGGCAGCCTCTTCCACATAGTGTCCTTGTGGCTCTACGCAGGAGGCCTGGCTGAAGAGTCAGGGTCTGGGCTTGGCCAGGACTGTCCACGCCGAGCGCCTCCCCCACCCCCACCCCCATTTTAAACAGGACTCCCGACATCAAACATCTTCCCTGCCCTGTTGTTGAGGTCTTCAACAGGACAAACTGTCCTAGAAACTTCCTTCCACCCACCCAGCCAGCCAGGAAGGTAGTGAATACCTATATACATACCATGGAAATGTGCAAAACAATACCATGGACTGCATTCTAATTTTTCTGTCCTACTCTATTCTAGTGCCATACTGGTTCCAAGCCACTGAATTAATGGGCTATAGCCGTAATTTGAAAAACAGTCATGCAGACTAATAGCCTTCAAACTAAATTCTTGCAATTATCTGATGAGGTGTCTCAGGGCTGTCTGTGGTGGGGGTGAGGGTGAGGAGGGGAAGGAAAAGGGTAAGCAGGAGAAATAGTAGGCTTAACTCCTGGTACCTCCCTCCCCCAATCAGAGGAGCTCCATCAGGATTTTTGTTTTTTTACAATGTATTGGGATTGTTTATAATATTTTATTTTAAAAACCTTGAAAACCACTGACTTACCCTATTTTACAGATGAGAAATTTAAATTCAATACTAGGTGATTTATTCAAGTGAGACCAGTAGTTAGTGACAGGGGACTACTCTGATTGTTTTTCTTATTCCACCATTCTTTTGTTTTCAATGTTAATTAATGTTTATATGTATTTGGTAAAATGCCAGATGATTTAGCAGAAATTATGAAGAAAATCAAGCATCTCTCACCCATACTTGATCTCACTCTTCTGTCTGCTTCTGATTTTAAATTTTCCTAACTATCCCGTAACTCAGAATATCCTGTTTGTCTCTCTACTCCTTAATTTATCACTTAGATAACCCTGTTGACTCCCCACTATGCAGGATAGAGGCTTAGCTCACTTTTCCTATCACCTCCTCTTTCCCTCTTCCCCTGTGTTTTCTAGCTATGTTATTTTTAGTTCTATAATTGATTACATGTGTTATTTTAAGTTAAAATGTAGCCCTCTATTTCTGACTATACCCTCGTCTTCTCACCCCTATTCCATTGCTTTTTCTATTGCACCATTTCCAGCACCTCTAAAAACAACACCCATGCTGAGAAATTTTAGTTGACAGTAAGATGAATTAAAGTGTGAGATGGCTTCTTCCAGAAGCTAGAGAAACTTTACACTGTATTATTAGAGATATAAAGTCGATAAGTATAAGGTTTGAAATAGGTGGATCACAAGAGAATTTCCATAACACAAACACACACAATTACTGTCTGGTCCCTAGGAACAGAAGCCAAATATTCTATGTATTTCTACCTTCTGTTGCACCTAGGTCTGTATATTCTGTTCAGCTACAGAGGGTAGAACTCAAACTGGGGAATGAAAAATTGTGACATGCCAGATACAGGCTCAAAATAAAGAGATTTCTAATAAACAGCCCTCCAACTATGGAGGTGGTAAGGTAGTTAAGTTCCCTATCACTGAGTGTCCAAGCACAGGATAGGTTATCATTTGTTAGGGTTTTTGCAGAAGGGTCAGTGGCCCCTGAGTTATTTTCAATGGTGAGATTTTGTGACTTTGTGGAAGCAATAGCATGTCTCTCAAGGTGAGCGTTCTCCATGGGGGTGCTATCACCCCCAATAGAACAAAAATCAGTTTTTGGGAATGTGTGGGAAAAAAAAAATCTCAGATATTGCAATGATTTGTGGCCCTCCAAAAAGCCACATCACAGAAACAGATACACAATATATCTGTGACCTTAAAAGTTTACGGCAGGTAGGAATTAGGAAGAAAAAGACAACAAAGGTTTTGGGACTGGGGTGGGGCAGTGGTTCAGAGCTGAAAAATACTGAAAACCAGGTTAAGAAACATTGTGCTAGACTCCACGTTACATTGGTAAGTCCCTGTGTTGGTTATATCACCTCCCTTGGGAGGTCTTCGCTGACTTTCTTGCTCTTTCTCCCTGGGTGGAATGAGTAGCTCTCCCCATCCCACAGCCCATTCATTCTCTGAGTTGTTATAAGAGAGGCAGTTTGGGGGGGAGTGGTTAATAGAACTGGATTTGCACCTGTTTCTAACATCGACCGGCTGTTTGACCACTGATGACTGATGTAATCTCACCAAGCCCCGAGTTTCCTCCTCTTAAATGGAGCTAAGGACAGTTCGTTCCTTCCACATCAGGTTGCTGGGATGTTTAAATTCGAAGCCCTCTAAGTGTGGTTCTAGAACCATTGGCATACGCTCACCTGGCAGCCTGTTAGAAAGGCAGCATCTCAGGCCCCGTCCCAGACTGACTGAATCAGAATCTGTATTTTCACAAAATTCCCAGATGATTTGTAGGTACGTTAAAAATCTGAGGATTACTGTACCTCTGAAACAAATAATGCAATATATGTTAAGAAAAAAAAAAAAAAAAGAAGATAGCAGGAAGGGAAGAATGAAGAGGGAGAAATCGGAGGGGGAGACGAACCACGAGAGACTACGGACTCTGAAAAACAAACTGAGGGTTCTAGAGGGGAGGTGGGTAGGAGGATGGGTTAGCCTGGTGATGCGTATTAAAGAGGGCACGTTCTGCATGGAGCACTGGGTGTTATGCACAAACAATGAATCATGGAACACTACATCTAAAACTAATGATGTAATGTATGGTGATTAACATAACAATAAAATTTTTTAAAAAAAATTTAAAAAAGAACAAGAAAGAAATACAATGTTAAATGAAAAAAAATCTGAGGATTAGATTAAATGAAATAATGCTTGTAAAAGAGCTTATCACAGGACCTGATGTTGGGGATTATTACTATTCATCTCTTTCTCCCACTCTACACTGTCAGTTCCATGTCAGGACTTTGTCCTATTCATCCTTATGTCCCCAGCCCCCAAAGAAGTGCCTGGCAGATGGTAACCACTCACATTTATATATCGATTAAAAGTCTGCTAGATGAGAAGCCAAGAGGGGAGAGAAGACAATGCTTGCTTTCTGAATATAGCTAGAGATGGCTTTTCTGCTCAGTCCTATTATCTGACTCCCAGCTCCTTCCCCTCAATCTGTAAATGAAGACCTTCTCCCCTGGGGACTTGCTTGTTTTTTTGTTTTTGTTTCTTAATTAAGAAACTTTTATTGAGTGCCTTCTTTGTGTGCATCTTGTGTTGAGGAAAACAAATATGAGTAAGACAAATCCCACCCTCTGCCACTGTGGGTTTGTGTGTGTACTCTATCACAAATCTCTTGCAATATACTCATTTCAACCTTATCTTGGCTTAAAAGATAAGGAGCGAGCCGAAACATATGGGGTTTGTTGGCACACTGGGGCTGAGTTATGAATACTGTCACAGACGCAAGAACCAAAAGATTCAGGCAAGAAAAACAAGCTTTAATAAAAAGGTTCCAGAATTTAGACACCTTTTCCTGCCCCCGCCCCCACCTGCCCTCAATGAACCCCCTCCTCTGCCAAAATAAGCTTTCCTGCTGCAAATAGCCTTCAAGTTTTGGAAAACATATCCTCAAAATTACATTCTTTTTTTTTTCTTTTGTCAGTAAGGATGATCCAACACATTTGCTTCTTTTATATTTGCTTTTGCAGATAATTCTTTCTTAGAATAGGTAAGCCATCTGTTGACAAGTTATCCTTAGTCCTCTGTGCAAACTATTTACCTCCTTAGCCACAATGCCCTCTGGAGAGAGAGAAAACAGGCTTTCTTGCCCTCCCTCTCACTCCCTGTTTGAAGTCTGGCATTACTGGAAATCATCCAATTTTTTTTTTTTGTACAAAGAAATTTTTCTCTTGACTAAACTATTTGAAGTGACTTTTTTTTTCCTCCTGAGGTATATAGTTATAGCAAATTTTTTGCTTTTTATTAATTATACTTGATTCCCTTTCCGAGGGCATTTGGATCTCACTGGGAGGTTAGGGAGGGGCTGGGTCAACTCTTGGGAAGCAACATGGGGACAGATACCAAGATGCCCTTGGTAAGGGCCATGATAATTCAGGACACTGGTGAGTCAGGGCACCAGCCTTCCCTCTGAGTCAGCAAGATTAACTGTAGTTCTGCAATGCTTTTCATCTGGGAAGCTAAGGACTTTCCACATACAAGGTCAATTAATGCTGCGAGGCAAATATTATGAATGTTTACTTTATTCTTTGTAGTTGAAGACCGCACAGAAGATGGTGTTACTGCCCAGGTGTGCATCGTAGCTTAGAGCTCCGGGGAGATCCTCTAACCTTGCCTCTTAGTCTGGTTTCTGCACGGTGGGGAGATGTGGATTTTGGAATCTGGTCCACCTTATGATTGGAATCTACACCTGGATGTTCCATAGCCCCCAGATTCAACAAGTGGCCCGAACACTCCTCTTTGTCCTCTGGATTCACTCTCTTGGTTGCTGGCATCGCCATATGCCCATCTGCTGATGTCCTCTGGATCTTCAGCATCTAGCACAGTACCTGGCATATGGGAAATGCTACTAAATGTTATAGAATACACAAACACCTTCTCACCTCCTCCATCTCCCTCAGCCCCCACAACCAAGCAAATGTGCATCAGTTTGCCCAACATATTTACTGAGCACTTATGTGTGAGGTACTGTACTAAACTCTGGGGGGGATATAGCCATTAACAAAAGCAGAACAAAATCCCTGTCCTTGTGGAGTTTATGTTCTAGCAAGAGGAGCCAGATAATAAGCCAAATAAATGATGTATTTTAATGGTGATAAGTTTTACTGGGAAAAATTAAGTAGGTAAAGGGAGAAGGATGTGTTGGGAGGCAGTGTCCAACTTTAAATAGGGAGGTTGGGAAAGGCTTCACTGAGAAAATAACGTTTGACTAAACATTTGACCTAGGAGAGGTCAGGAAGTAAGCCACCCAGATATGAGGTTGGTGGGGGCAGAGGGTGATGAACATGCTTGGCAGTGAGAAGAGCAAGTGCAAAAGACTCTGAGGGAGCATGCTTGTCAGGTTCAAGAAATGGAAAGGAGCTCAGGTGGTGGGAGTGGAGTCAGCAAGGGGAGGAGAAGGAGACGAGGTCAGAGAAGGAAAGGGTTGGGCAGATTGTTAGGACACAGAGGCAATTTTGTGTGAATGGAGATGGAAAATCATTGGAGGATTTTGAATGGAGTGACCTGATCTATGTGTAAAACAGGATCACCCTGTGGTCTTGAGAGTAAAGTGGGGGAGGGTATGTGTGTATGGGGGTGGGTGGGATTAGGGTGGGAGCAGAGAGACCAGTTGGGAAGCTTTTGAAAGAAATGGTGGTTGCTCAAGTGGAATGGTAACAGTTGAGATGGTGAGATGTGGAGGTATTCTGGACTTATTTTGAAGTCACAGTCAAGAAGAGAGCCTGACAGATTGAATGTGGGTGGTGTGTGAGAGAGAGGAAGAGGAGTCAGGGATAACCCCAAAGTTTTTGATCTGAGCAGGTGGAAAGCTGGAGCTGCCATCAAGTCAAATGAGGAAGACTGCAGGAAGAGCGTTTTATTTACTTATTTATTTTTTTGGAAGAGCGCTTTATGATGGCAGATCAAGAATTCTGTTTTGAAAAAAAAAAAAAAAGAATTCTGTTTTGAACAAGTTAAGTGAATGATGCTTTAGACATCCCAGTGAAGAACATGAATGGGCTGCTGGATGGACACAGGTGGGCTTTAGGCCAGAGAGCTGGACGGGAAATTTAAATCCCAACAAAGCATAGAGTGTGTATGCAAAGCCATGAGACTAAATGAGCTCATCTGAGGAGTCATAAGAAAGTCCAGAGACCCAAAAGGCTGAGCCCCGGAGCCCCAGTGTTAAGTGCTGGGGCCATGGGGCAAAACCAGCAGAGGGGACTTCGAAGAGAAGCTAGTGAAATAGGAGAAAAACCAAGGCCATGTGACCTCCTGGAAGCCAAGTGAAGAAAACCTTTCAAGGAGGACAGAGTGTGTCAGATGATGCGGTTAGGCCAAGTAAGATGAGGTCTGACATTGTTCCCAAGAAATAGCAACACGGAGTTCACTAGTCATCCTACAAGAGCAGCTTCAGTGGTGTGATAGAGTGAGTTCAAGAGCAAATGGGAGGGGACAAGTTGCACCAGTGAGTATAGACCACTCCTCTACCCTTCCTCTGTTGGAGTCTTGCTCAGCTCTTACCCAACAAATTGCAAGAGGTCCTGCCTCAAGTCTTGATAAAACCTTTAGTGTGGCACTCAGGCCCTTCATAGTTTGACTTCAACAAACTTCCATAGCCTCAGCTCCTGATAATTCCTGTTCTTCACTCCATTCCCAAATCAAATCCTTTTCTCCTAGTGCCAAGAGTTCTCTCAAGGTTCTAGACTATCCTACATGCTGTTTCTCTGGCAAAAAATCCCAACTTCAGCCGCCTTCAGGACAGTGAACTCCTGGCCATCCTTCAAGATGCAGTCAAGTGTCATTTCCTTGGGTGAGTCTGCCCTGAGTGGTTGACCGAACAAGTTCCTGTCTTTCCCCCCTCCACCACCACTTTATGTGTGATTATACTTTTGCACATATCACACCCATTGTGCTTCAACTTGTTCACAATGTGGTCACTAAAATTCTAAGACTGATCAGGGAAGCTAGTATTTATTGAATGCTTACCATATGTGTTGTGGATGTGCTTTTTCTTCTTTAAAAAGCTCTATGAAGTAGTTACAACATGCATGAAAGACTGAGTCATAGAGAGGTCAAGCAACTTGACCATGGCCACACTAACAAGTTTCAAATTCAAGACTCAAACCTAGGTCTGCTTGATTTCAAAGACCATGCTAGAATTAACTTTTTAATTAAGAATTTCTTAAACTAATTAATTTTTTTCAAGAATTTTATTTGAAAAGGTATTAAAGATACTGAAGGAATCAATGATCCTAAATCTGTCAAAGATTTTCATTTTTTTCTTAAGGTAAAGTTTGGGGCCTATTCACAGTATCTTCCCTCTTCTTCCATTTATACCTTCATACAAAAATTTCTAGATGCTCATCCTTAATAAGATTCTATAAACATAGTAACTTAGATAACCCTACTTCATTGATAAGTGTGCATTTAAGCCTTACCAACATAATAACTACCACAAACCAACAACATAATTTTGAAATCTATAGAGATAGGGACAAAATATGAAACTTTAAAATTTCATTTTACAGAGTAGAACCAACATCCAAATGAAATAGTAAAATGCTGCCCCTGAGACAGTTACTAAAATTTCTGCGGCCTTTCTGTACTGTTGCTCAAAACTGAAGTATTTATGAGAGAAAGTCAGCATTCTAGACTGGCATTGCCCAATAGAACCTTCTGGTGTGATGAAGATGTCTTATAAATCCACATCGGTCAATATGGCAGCCACAGGCCATAGGTGGCTATCGAGTGCTTGAAATTTGGCTAGTATCACTAAGGAACTGGTTTTTATTTTAATCAATTTAAATTTAAACGACTACACATGGCTAATGCTACAATAATTGGCAGTGCATTTCTAGAAAACCAGGCAGCTCCAGATAACTTAGGTGAATACTATCAGTGCTGAGAAAGTTATGAGAGGTTTTTAATTCTCTTATTTTATCTGTAAGAATAATCATGACTAAAAATTCATATTTTGTGGAATGTAAGATACCACCAATTTTAAGATGCATTATTTGTGTACTACTAAGAAAAATAATGCTGACAGTTATAATTGTAGGGCACCATTGAATTGTTAGACACATTCCAATTTCAGAGATTTTAAAATGTTGGGGAAAATTAATCATAGAATCAATGAAAATAGTAACTTTGATATTTTGGTCATTTCCAGGAAATTTCCTGGATGATTTCCAAATGTCACATTTTTTCCCCCCTATTAACCTCTAGTATGATTTAGGTCACTATCTCTAGTGTAGTGTCATTTCCAGTTTAACTTCATTTTCTAGGTCAAGTATGTGGCAGTAAGAACCGAAATAACAACCAAAAATATTAACAGGTTGTTCCTAAGAGGATCTGGAAATGACACATGCATATTCATAGTATGGGCGGGGCTTGCTGTGTTGACACCTGTTCTTGTTTCAATTCTTCCTCCCCAACACGGTTCCATTCACTTTTGCTGTTTCTTTTGTTCAGACCATCACACTGCTTGTCTAAGTGCTAGAGTTCGTGGTCGGTTAATATCGAATGCAGCTAGCTCAGAACTAAGTGATTATGAGTTCTTTGCTCTGTGATGTGATATCGTCCTCTGTACAGTTTCCTAAGCCTTCATCTCTTCACGGAAGGCAGTTCCAGCGTAATTATTACATTTGTCTAACCTTGTTCTATGACTGTTGTTAGTGTGGCCCTCTGGTTCCACCTTCAATTTTTGAAACCTCTTAAAAAACAAGGCACGAATCTGGCGTCTGTAACTAGAACCATCTCCAACTTTGAAGTGATTTAAACCCAAATGGCATGTCTTTTAATATTTAGAGCATTAAGTCCTAATCCATCCTCTTTAGTGCTTTCACTGTTATTTCTTAAGATGCAAAGAAAATGCCCTATCCTTTACCCAGCTGCAACAAATTAATAGGTAATTTCAATCAAATAAAATCATTTTGGTCCTGAAATTCACTCCACGTTCTCCATTTTTAACCTTAATAAAATTGGTAAAATGTGTGTGAGGTTAAAAATCTGAGCTTTTGAATTCAAGATGACCCACGACCTATTTGGTAGCTTTTTTTTAAACTCCTGGTCAACACAAAGACTCTTTCATCTAATAAAAAAAATTAAGTTTTTTTATTAATATTGTTAGGAAAAGAGTACTTTAATCTAAGACTAGGGTGCCTTGACAGAAAGGTGCCACCAATCAGGCAAAATTAGAAACACTCTGAATATGAGTCATGGCGCTTTTAAAAAGCTAATTTGAACAAGGGAAACAAGACAAAACAAAACAACAGAGAGAGCTTGGGATCCTTTATTACAAAGGCAAAGAGCCAGTGTTCAGGCACTCCTGCAGAAGGAGTGGGGGAAATGAAAACAAAGCCCAGAAGTCTCTAATACCTCTCCCCACACCCCACATTTATTTATAAAAAAGAAAAAAAAAGTTAAGTGCTGTTAATAGTATCTGTTGTCATCAGTGCCTGCACCTGACTAGGAGTCTTGAAATCCTCGGTGGTGCTGGTTCCTGTAAACGACGTTAGCAATCCACAGGCAGCCTCTTTTACTCCCTCCGAGAGTGACTGCCTACCTGGCATCAGCCCGTAACCCCCTGTTTGCTTCCATAATTAGCAGAACCACGGTAAATATCATTTCTGAGTACCTTAGGAAGAGAGACAATTTTCAAGCTAGTTCCCCGCCCCCCGCTCCGGTACCCTACAGTTTCCTTCCAGGAAAGCAGTGCATTACATCTTGCCTTTTCTTTCTAGCATGGTAAGTGCGAATTATACCGCTTGGGTACACCTTGGCTGCTGTGTTAAACACATCTAGGGTTGTTTTCTTATTACCATGAAAAAAATATTTGACATGAAAGACTACCTGTGGAGGCTCGGAGGGACATCAGAATAAACCCCCATAATTTACGGGCGAAGCAATTCAAGGATGCAGAAAGATGGGGTTGCGCTGGGAAAGAGGTGCGGGAAAGTCCCTATTGTGTGAGTTTGTTTAAATGAGGAGATGAAATCAATATGATGTGAAGAAAAGTGCCCCTGGAAGAGAGAGAGAGAGAGAGAGTATGTGTATGAGGGGAGGTGGGGCCCCATGCTTCCCCCCAATCCACACTTCCGCTCATATACCGCTTACCATATATTCCACTGTCTTACTACTTCTGAAGTGGGTAGGGTAGATTTTCAGTCTACTCACTCAGGTCTGTAGAAATAAGCTGTTCGTTGTTCTGTAACCCAACCAAAGTTTAATCGTAGAAACTCTGCCCCTTTTCTTGAGGGGCTTTTGGGTGTTGCTCTGGTGGCCGCGGAGGGTTACTTCATGTCAACACTGTCGGTCATCCCCTTGGGCATCCAGGCGGACATCCTTGTTCCCATCGAGCCTTGTAGTGGGTCCAAGCAGGTGACAGCTAGCAGCCCCCCGGGCCATGTCTGCATCTGCCCCTGCTCTGGAGCACCTGAGAAACATTCTTGCTTAGCCACTCGTGCAGACCTTTCTTTTGCTGCCCTATCAGGCTGGCATAGGGAAATTCTGGGCTCCACCTGAGAAAGGGGTGCATGGAGTCTCAGAGCCTATCTGAATGTCATTACCGTGTGCCCCGATACCCCCCACCCCAAATATCTGGGCTCAGGCAATTCGCAGAAGGTGGAGCATGGCTGGGCCCTAGGTTCAGGACCTCTTAGGAATAGAGCTGTTTGACTTTCCTACAACCGCCACCCCCCGCCTCTGTTGGTACCTCCAAACCCCACCTCACCCCCAGACTTACTTTTAGATCATTATGCATTCTCTAAAATCTTTTTTTTTTTTTTTAAGATTTTATTTATTTATTTGACAGAGAGACACAGCGAAAGAGGGAACACAAGCAGGCGAGGGGGAGAGGGAGAAGCAGGCTTCCCATAGAGCAGGGAGCCCGATGCGGGGCTCGATCCCAGGACCCTGGGACCATGACCTGAGCCGAAGGCAGACGCTTAACGACTGAGCCACCCAGGTGCCCCTAAAATCTTTTTTCTTATGCCTGGAGTTTACTCAGGGCTTGGGTTTATGCAATTCAAAAAACAAAGTGTCTGAAACCCAAAGCCTTGGCTTTTAGCTGAATCTTCTCATCTCTGAGGAAATAAATACTATTCACCAAATGTGAGAAAAAGAGTGAGGAAACGAAATGGGTTGGTAATAGGAGGAACCACAGAAAAAATCCTGAAACATTGTCCCATCATCTTTTTCTTTTACAAATCCTATCCTTTTTCTCCATACGGAGTTGAATTCATTGAAGGAAAAACCCAGCATGCTGTAGCCCTGACGTATGTTTACTTCGGGAGAGGAAACGTTCTCTTTGACTTAGTTCTGGGCAGGCTAGAGTGCTTGCCTCTCTGGTCACAAACAGTAACTTCCCTTTTTTCAGAACATAATCACCAACCTCTTTGTCCAAATCTCTTCTCTGCATGCATCGTATTCTCCACGGAATCTTTCTGGACTAAATTCACCTGCTTTCACCCCCCCACCCCCCACCCCCCGAGCACTGGCTCCCTCAAACCGCTTGCCCTCCCCTCCTGGGAACAAGGTTAACGGTGTGCGTCCCTTTGTACTCAGGTGAAGAGCAGTTTCTCTTTGGGCAATGGGGAGTGTATTCCACTTTACAGTTTATATATAGGCTCTCGTACCTGGATATGCTCTCACGGGACAAGCGCCCATGAAGGGAGTATCACTATTTTAGATGTGATGCCGTGAGGGCTTTGAGGGGTTCACTGGGTCCTCGCACTCAAGTAGTCAGGCCCTGAGCCAATACCTACACACCAAGCCTTCTCATATACAGTCCTGTGATTTTCCTCCTCCTTCGCTTTCAATCCACCAAGGCTGATACGAACTTAATGAGCTCATTCATTCAACAGACATCTACTGAATGTTTTGTGTTGGGCTTGTATGAAGCATGGGGTAATAAATGGTGATCAAAATAATTCCAGGCTTTGCCTTCTACTTTGCCCCTGGAGCTGATGATCAGAAAGGAAAAGAGATGTAAAAAAAACAAAATCACACATACATATAACTTAAACATGTATACAGGCCTAGAAGAAAAATCGTAGGGAGCTCTGGGAACATGTATAACAAGTGGGTCTGACCTAGTCGGGGGTGGGGTGCATGGGGGGAACACAACATTGTGGGACTGTTGGGGAGTGGGTGGGAAGGATATCCTGAGGAAGTGATGTTTGCAGTCAGCAGGCACTAAGTAGAAAGGAGATGGGGCTAGGACTTCAGCATTTATAAAGGCCCGGGTAGGGGGGATCCTGCCCTTGGAGGATGGGAGTGGGGCAGACAGGACAAGAGGGGATGGTCTGTGGTTAGGCAGGAGAGGAGGGTGGCTCATATCCCAGCAGGCTATAAGGTATTTGGATTTTATTCTGAGTGTCATGTGAAGTCAATGAAAAGGTTTTATTTTATTTTTTTTTAAAGATTTATTTATTTATTTATTCATGAGAGACAGAGAGAGAGAGAGAGACAGAGGCAGAGGGAGAAGCAGGCTCCCCGCGGAGCAGGGAGCCCAATGTGGGACTCGATCCCGGGACTCCAGGATCATGACCTGAGCCGAAGGCAGTCGCTTAACCAACTGAGCCACCCAGGCGCCCCCAATGAAAAGGTTTTAAAGTGGGGAGTGTCTTGATTCTGTTAGCATTTTGAAAAGACCTCTGGATGCTGTGTAGAGAGTGGGCGAGCTGAGCAGGGGCACAGGCGGATGGGAATGGTCATTTAGGGGGGGTCACTGCAGGAGTCCAGGTGTGTTTGGATTCAAAAGGTAAAAAAAAAAAGGGAGGGCGTTGGAAGCTGCAAAGAGCCACTTTTATCATTATATATGTATTTATCTGTCAAGGTCCTGGCAGGAAAGAGATCACATAATAAAATGGGGGCAATGTGGCCAGTGTTTAATAAAGGGACTACTTCTAAAAGTGCGTCAGGGGCTAGGGAAACAAATAAGGTACAGGACCCCAGAGTGCTGTTTCCTCCACTGGGGCTGAAGGGGCCGCGTGTGGAAACAAACGTTGCATCTCAGCGAGACCACCAGACAGGAGTGTGGCCTTCAGTGGAGGGATATGGCCAACCCACACAACCACCGGGGTGTGGGGGTGTGGTAAGAGGAATAAATACCCCAACCTTGTTGTCTGCCTGCTCTCCATTGGCGAACCCAACCAGTGGCCCTGGGCCCAGGAGGGGCCTGTTGATGCCACCAGGCAGAGCAGGCTCCCAGGAGGCATGGAGCCGGGCAGAGTGGATCTCAGGGGCACCCGAGTTTTGCAACACCACATGGATTATGCATGTTTTCTTGTAACCTCACACTCGGTCCCTTGCCACCACCAATGAATGATAGAGTCTTTGTAGGTGGAGATGATTTTCTCTTTCTTTCTTAAACACATTACTATGTCTGCTGGAATGTGATAGTGCTTACCATTTGGAACAATAAGAAGTCTTTCCTTTGATTTTTCTTTTTCCTTCGCAAGTATATTACTATTCGGAATTTTTTTTTTTTAAGACTTAGTTTATTAAAAAAAAATTTTTTTAAGATTATTTATTTATTTGAGAGAGAGAGCGCGCACACACAGAGGGAGAGGGAGAAGCAGACTCCCCACTGAGCAGAGAGCCCAATGTGGGGCTCAATCCCAGGACACCAAGATCATGACCTGAGCCAAAGGCAGATGCCTAACCAACTGAACCACCCAGGCACCCCAAGTATATTAATATTTGGTTTAAGAAAATCCTGTGAAAATATCTTTTTCACAAAAACTACAGAACCACTGGCAGGGGTGTAAAGAAGTTCCCATGAGTTGGGGACCCATTTCCTTCATTTCTCATATTTCTACTGGAGACTATTCCACTAGAGCAACACCCCTGGGGCTCTTGCTCATCTCTCCTTGTGTAGAATGGGTGAAATGCCTGATTGTTGGACAACAGCCTTAGGTCTATGGTTCCCAAGTGGGTAGAACTAATCTATATAAAGGCTGTGAGCATTACAGATTTGGTTTCTTCCTCCTGTTTGCCCTGGAGCAGTGTAGAGCTGCAACCCTGAATAAGTACATCTGCTCTTAGTCCCAACCTTCCCTCAAGCATGAGTCCCAGTTGGGACATAGAGCTAAAGTGAGCCTATTTGATTACACATCTCAGTCTTGTCCTCTAATGCAGTCTTAGTGGTAGTGAAACTGACATTTCAATCTTGACTGATTCCCGAGTCTATCTGCTAAATTGGTTCCAAACCTGAGTTTGGGAAACGAGGATTTTATTAATAACTTCTAAGACCTCAGTGTTTGGCATTGCTTGCGAGGAAGAGAAGGCAGCATTGTGACAAATCCAGATCTCTTGCAGATAACACAGAGAGAACCCTGGTGTCTCTCAGACTTCAGGCACCTAGACACTGGAGGCATTACCAGGAGCTGTAAAATGTCAGCCCCCAGAGTTTGGAAAAGTGTTGGGAACTTGGGCTTATGAGTCAGACTAGTGTTTGAGTTTGGGCTCTGACACGTTCTAGCTATAGGTCTTTTGCATTATTTAAGCTCTTTGGGACCTTAATTGTATCACCTGTAAAATGGAAATAATATTAGCTCTTAATATTTATTACTGTCACAATTTAAGTACTTTTCCTAAGACAGTCAAAAGTAACCTTTACAAAGGCCAAGAGGACCCAGGCATTTTTCTCTCACTCTGCCTAAAGTGCAGAGTAAGAGGAAGTACTCTGCCACAGGGAAAGAATATTCTGGAATACATTCCTAAGACTTCTAGTACTTTCACCTCTGGTAATGAGATCTCTGACCACAAGGACAAATAGTTGAAATACATCTCCTTTGTTAATAGAAAAGTTACTGAAGTTGATAGAGTCTCTATTGTGCTATTCAACTTCTGATATGTTATGCAAATAATAGCTTCTATAATTTCCATATGTATGTGTCTCACTTGGAACTTTGAACTGATCTTTTCAGCACTGCCTAATTTAGCTACTCTCTCAATTAAGTGTCTTGGTGTGCCTAGATCTGTGCCTAGATCTGAGTAACTGGGCATTGACTATACTGTAGAGTTTGATCTATGTATTTGGAAGCCTAAAACTTTTTATAAAGTTTTACAAAAGTTACTTTTACTAACCTTTGATAAGAAGCTATTAGCCTGTTGTGAGATCATTAGAAAGTAGCTCTCGGGCGCCTGGGTGGCTCAGTCGTTAAGCGTCTGCCTTCGGCTCAGGTCATGATCCCAGGGTCCTGGGATCGAGTCCCACATTGGGCTCTCTGCTCGGCAGGAAGCCTGCTTCTCCCTCTCCCACTCCCCCTGCTTGTGTTCCTGCTCTCGCTATCTCTCTCTCTCTGTCAAATAAATAAATAAAATCTAAAAAAAAAAAAAAGAAAAAAAAAGAAACAATTAATGTTTAAAAAAAAAGCTCTCAGGAACCAACAGGATAAAAGAGAGGGCAAAATCACTAGTTGGTTAATAAGTTATAAGCAAGATTTCTTCTAGTCAATAGACAATTGATTGCAATTTATAATCTATATGCTGATGGAGACAAGGAATTTTTTTTACATTTTTAAGATGAGTGTAATTGACACACAATATTACATTAGTTTCAGGTGTATAACATAGTGATTTGACAAGTCTAAATATTATGCCAAGCTCACCACAAGTGCAACTACCATCTGTCACCATACAATGCTGGTGTATTCCCATTGACTCTATTCCTATGCTGTACCTTCTATGCCCATGACTTATTCCAAAATGGGAAGCTGTATCTCCCATTCCCCTTCAGCCATTTTGCCCATCCTCCTTCCCCTCCCCTCTTGCAACCATCAGTTCTCTGTATTTATAGGTCTGATTCTGCCTTTTTGTTTGTTATTTAGATTCCACATATGAGTGAAATCATATGGTATTTGTCTTTACCTGTCTGACTTATTTCCCTAAGCATTATACCCTACCCTCTAGGTCCATACATGTTGTTGTGAATGGCAAGATCTCATCCTTTTTTATGGCTAATATTCCATTCCATATATGCCACATCTTTATCATTCATCTATTGATAGACACTTGGGTTGCATCCATATCTTGGCTATTGTAAATAATGCTGCAATAAGCATAGGGGTGCATATATCTTTCTGAATTAAGGTTTTCATTTTCTTTGTGGAAATACCCAGTAGTGGAATTATTGGATCATATGGTATTTCTATTTTTAATTTTTTGATGAACGTCCATTCTGTCTTCCACGGTGGCTGTATCAATTTACATTTCCACCAACAGTACACAAGGGTTCCTTTTTCTCTACATCCTCACCAACACTTGCTATTTCTTGTCTTTTTGATTCTAGCCATTCTTACAAGTGTAAGGTGATCTCTCATTGTGGTTTTGATTTGCATTTCCCTGATGATTAGTGATGTTGAGTATGTTTTCATGTGTCTGTTGGCCATCTGTATGTTATCTTTGGGAACATGTCTATTCTGGTCCTCTGCCCGTTTTTAATAGGATTATTTGTATTTTGTAGATGTTGAGTTGTAAAAGTTCTTTATGTATTTTGGATATTAGAGGTTAATGGAAATTTTAATGAAGACAAAATGGCAGATAACAGTAATGAGTGCCTGAGGAGTTAATGCTCCCCAAATTGTACTTACTGAGCTTCTGAAATTTTAAAACTGGAGGTTAGATAAAAATTATAAAACATAATTATGTCAAATGAAGGCCATTCACTATTTGACTCAAGTCCAGTGGATTTTTCTTAATAGAAAACCTTATAGAGCACAAAGTCAGGAACAAGATATATAGGAGAATAAGTGAATGAGTTGTGTTTGATGGGAAACATAACTGGGAACTGAACCATCCTTTTTATTGGTCCTATAAAGTTTTCTTTCTTTTATGAAGCTCCATACTTATCAAGACTAGCAAAGCGATTTGCATAGAGTAGCCATCATGTAAATAAATATTTGTTGATTTGATGGATCCAAAGCACAATGTTGGGGAAGCTGATCTTTCACTACTAGTGAAACAGGAATGGTGTTTTAAGATAAGTCAGACTTGACCTGCTCTTGTGCTTTTAGCCATAGTTTTACTTTTTATATCTTTAGTCAGTTAACACAGTGATTCAGTATATGCATTTGTATGTCTCACTTGTTCCCAAATCTTTTGGAGATACACAACATTCCAAAGAAACTTCAGAGCAATGCTGGAGAATTTGCTACAATGGCTACTTTTAGGGTCAGTCACTACCTAAAGATGGTTAGGAAGTCACTAAATGTGTTGCCTAATATATGCGTGGTTCAATTTTCCTATTTGTGGAAGCCTTTTGCTTTTATGAATCTGGTGAACTCCTGGTCAGTCTTCAAGATTTGGTGGAAATATCTCCTTTTTGAAAGTCTCCCAAACGCCCCTCAAGCAAAATTAATGATTCCTCCACCATGTCCGAACAACACTCTCCTGCTCCTGATATATATGGTGCCCTAATTATCTGCTTAGGTATTGTCATATTGTTCTGAAGTTATTTGTCCTCTGACTCAAGCTCCTTAACATTCACCTTGGTATTAGCAATTACTGGTCCTTGGTTCATGTGTGGTAGCCAATCAGGAACAATCAGGAACTCTGTAAGGATTAGTCAAATAAGTGAATAACAATATAGACTTGAACTCAATAATTGTTCATAAAGATGCAGTGTACTTGTAAAATACTCTACGACAGTATCTGAGAAATATTTTACTGGAGTAAAGGGATGCCTTCTGAGTCCAGTTTGGGAAAGCCCTATCTAAGTGACTTTTCCGGTTCTACAGGCTCAGGTATGTTAAGAAGAAGTGATTTCCTTAAGCTGTGCGTGGACTTGGAATGTAAGAGAGTTGGACTATAAGTGGAATGGAGCCTAGTAAACTTCCCACCCATCCCTCCCCACTCCTCAAATGGGCATTTGAATTCAGATAGCAAAACATTGGAACCTTACCATTTATATGCCTCTCGAGTTTGGAACTCCAGCCATCTCTTTTGGGTAGTTTAGGATTCTAATTAGAAAATGTATTTGCTCACTTTTTGCTCTGTATACACATCTCTCTATAAAAGCACTTCTACTGTAGTAAGTTATTTGCCCCTGTGTCTTGAGGCCTGATGAGACTGTGAAATGCCTGAGGGTGAGCCCCTGCCTTTATATTTCCATGGTCTGATACAGTGCTTGGTATGCAGCCTATAATCAACGAACAGTTTTTGATGGAAATAAATAAGGGCGAATAGATGTAGAATAGCTCTCTTTGTCCACTCACCTGATTTGTGTTTTCTGTCCTCACTCAGACTTTGCAGTTCTGGATCCGAGTTTCTCATCCAAAGTCAGGCTTTTAAAGCCAAACATTCAAAGTCACAGAAAAATCCATCTAGTCTTTTGATAATATTTATTGTGTGCTTAGTATGTGCCAGGTGCTTTGAATACAAATAAGAATGAGACATGGCCCTTGACCTCGATGAGCTCACCGTATCATTAAATAGCAGATAACAGTAGTTATTAGTTAATGGTCATTCAAGCTAATAGCTTTCCTTAGAATTCAGCTATCACCAAACTCTTGGGCCCTCTGAGAAATTACTAGGATGGAACATAGATTTGTATAAACCGTGACTTAAAGGGAATAAAGCACCGCAATCTTTCCCCCCATAATGGAATTGTTTTTCAGAAAAAGTAAAGACTTACAATTATGAATATTGATAATTTTACCAATACAAATACTTCAGTAGGCAGAAAAAAAATCAGAAATGTATAGTTTTAGTACTACCCAGTCTTAAATTAAATAGAAACGTTGTTCGTGGGGGGGTGGGAGATCAAATGTTGGGGTTGGCAGGTCCGTGGCAACAAATAAGGGCTTTTCAAGTATTTTTTTTAAAAAATAACAACACAGGGAGCCTGGGTGGCTCAGGTGGTTAAGTGACTGCCTTCGGCTCAGGTCATGATCCCAGAATCCTGGGATCGAGTCCCACATCGGGCTCCCGGCTCAGCGGGGAGCCTGCTTCTCCCTCTGACCCTCATAACAACACATACGGGGAAAAGTTGGTATTTGATAATAGCTTTTTCAAACAAGAGGATTTTCTGGATTAGGGCTGGCCACCAGAAGAGTTTGTGCCTGACTCGGAAGGCAGAAGGAAGGCGGCAGTCCTGCCCTCGTGAGGGTGACTTAAGGCACTAAGTGCTGTAGCAGCTTGTTCGTGGTGTCACTTATATACGGCCTTACCTCGTGGGCTGTGGGGCTGCAGCTGGCCCGGTGGCTCCTTCAGCTTCTGCAGATCTCTTCCTCTGGCTTCTGCACATCCTGGACCAAGTCCCTGGGTGGCTCCGTGGTGAAAGGCACCAGTTCCTCCACAGGTCACCAGCCTCATCAAGTCTGGAGGTGGTGAAAGACAGATGTGGGTGCTTTTTTACTCTCTGGGTTCTAGTTCACCCTTGTGGGTTCCAATTTGTCCATGTCCGTCCCTTCCCCATACTAGTCTTGCTGACCCACAGTAACTTCAGGCCCACTACCAGGTGCCAAGGTGACAGCTTTCCATAAATTTTCTAACAATGTCCGTGGTTGTGGAAGGTCTAATCCTTATGTTCCTTACTCCATGTCATTCCTAGTGGTTCTGCTTATCTACCCGAGCCCTAGCTGAGGTATGGCTCATCTTTTAATGAATCCAATGACAGGTTTTCTCTGTTTCCTACCATCCCATCTCTGACCCCCATCCCACTGGGCACCTGATGAAATAATAGTTAGCTTGAGTTTAAGAACCATGTTGTGCAAAACAAATTACATATCTTTCAACCCTCGATTCATGTTCAGTGCGGTAAGATGCACACATAGTGAAAGACACTTAAAAGCTAAAGGAAAACCCGATTCACGTTGCCCCTCTCAATCTTACTATGGACCATGGTTCATTGAGTGGGAATAGCTTGCAAAATGAGTCCTCCCTGTTTAAGTTATGGCTTCTCTCTCTTTTCCTGTATCTGTGTGGTTTCCTTGATCACATGTGGTTGACCTTTAGGAAGTTAAATGCATATATAATGCAACATCACTGTAAGCACACTGGCTTCTTCATCAGGCGTTTTCTTCATTTCTTTCTAGTTTTAGTATCGATGACTCTTTGCCCTCAAGTTGTTTCACCCCTGGCCACCCTTGCTCTGTAGAAACCCGCTCCTTCCCCTCAGCTTCCTCAGCCCCCTTCAGCTTTAATCTTCCTTCCCAAACCTCTACAATTTGATACTCAAACGATTGCTACTTCAAAGTTGTAAACTGAGGAAATTACAGCTGTGGATTTTGTTACTGGAGTGAAATGAATGTGCCTAGGTCATTTGAAAACGTCCTGGGAAATACTCCCAATCCTAAAAGGATTATAGGGGGATCATGATTTATCCCATTGTTCAGTAAGAAGAGCAGTTTCTTGGTAAGCAGATGCTTGGAAACAGATGCTATTTCAGTATTGTCACTTCCGAATTGTGTAAATCTTATACTTGGCTGTGAGTTTTAATTAATGAACTGCTTACATGAAGGTTGGATTTCTTGATTTATTGAGATTTTGTTTCACCTACATTCCACTTAACTAAATCCACAAGTTTCAAGCTTGATTTACACGGTCTCATTTCAACTGAAAACACATTTCCCTTACAACATGTACAACTTTCTGAATAGGATAGTCATTGAAAAACAAACCTTTGCTCATTGTAATGATATTAGAATATTATAAAAATTCAAAATCTTCTTGTTTTCATTTCCTCACATCCTTATCGGAAAACCCACAGAGGCTGCCAATGGCCTAGAAGAGAATGTCTCAACCTTTTTTCATCCAACATATGTCCCAATGATTTCTACTTTGCAGACAAACTCCCACAAGCATCACAGTCCCAAGGAAGCATATACTCTGGATTATTGTTTGTAACCCATGTTCCTCTGGCCTCACTGCTGCAAATGAGCTCACAATTTAACCTAGTGTCTCCTGATTGATAGTCTCCACCTGCATGAGAGCTGGATGCCCTTCTCAGGTTCCTTCTAATTTCTTTCAGGGAGTTTCCAGGGGTGTTTCACGTGGGCTCCCAGTTCTCTATATGTGCTTGGGTATTCATAGGTTCCAGCCTGTTGACCCTGTACTGGCCAAGGATTGATGCTGCCCCTGCCATGCTGACTTCAAGGTGAGTTACTCCTTTATTACTAAACAGACACTTACCCTTTCCTTAATTCTTCCCAACCCTACCGAGACCGGGCTTTGATGTTAACCAAAACTACTGAAAGCTCAGGAAAATAGAGGACATTACAGCAAAGAAACTTAAAACTGGTTATTAAATATGGAGGCTCTTGAAGCTGTGCATTGTAGCCTACCACCATTTGGGGATGTCTTACTTACTGATTCCCTTGATATAGGGTTTCGTCTCCAACTAGCTGCCAATCTACTCTCCTGCTGAGGATACCAGCTCCCCTTACTGCCACCCAAGCAGCCTGGATATTTTGAATTCTAAGCCTACAAGAGTAAAGCCCAAAGAAGGAGTTCCATCTTCATCTTTAGTTTATTTATTTGTTTAAAAAAATTTTTTTTAAAGATTTTATTTATTTATTTATTTAAGAGAGAGAGAAACAGCATGAGAGGGGATAGGGTCAGAGGGAGAAGGGGATAGGGTCAGAGGGAGAAGCTCCCACTGAGCCGGGAGCCTGATGTGGGACTCGATCCCAGGACTCCGGGATCATGACCTGAGCTGAAGGCAGTCGCTTAACCACCTGAGCCACCCAGGCGCCCTGTTTTTAAAAATTTTATTTATTATTTGAGAGAGAGAATGAGAGAGAGAGCACGTGTGTGGGGGGGGAGGATCAGGGGTCAGAGGGAGAAGCAGACTCCCTGCTGAGCAGAGAGCCTGATGCAGGACTCGATCCCGAGACTCCAGGATCATGACCTGAGCCAAAGGCAGTCGCCTAACCAACTGAGCCACCCAGGCGCCTGCCCCTTCATCTCAAGTTTAATGTCTGCCTTCCCAGTTGTCACTCTCAGTCCTGGGATCTGCCTCTTTGCAGGGTGACTGTGAGTGGAAAGTCCTCTGCCATTAGGAGAAATCTCATTTATGTCCACAGCTGGGACCTTGCCTTCAAAGAAACCATAGCAGAACCCAACTGTCCAACTTCATACAATGGATAAGCAAATGTAGGAATGTTACTTTTTTATATTTCTCTCTTCCAAATTACAAAAGAAAGGACAGCTCCTTTCTTTTTGATTTTTCAAAGTTTGGGTTAAGCAGCTTTAAATAACATCAGGTGAGTTGAATTTGGCCAAATCCAGTTCACTTTCTCTTTATGCTTTTTCCAAGATGAATTGAAAACAGTAACTGCACGTTCTTCCTGTGGTCTCAATTTCTAATGTCCCAGTAGCAACTACTCAGTCAGAAGTCCCCCGATCTCTATAAGACAAGCAGTTACTTCTTTAGATTAAAAGGTACAGTCTAGACCCACATTTAAAAGGAAACCCATCTCCAAAGGAAATAATTTACAAAATACAAGTCTGCTTAAACATATACAGTCTTTTACTTTAGACCCACAGCTTCTCAAGCTTTCCATGTCATTTGCATAATTAAATAGCTCACTGATGTTTCAGTCAGTACAGACTAGGTTATGCTGCAGCAACAAACAATCCTCAACTTCTTTAAAAAAGATTTTATTTATTTGAGAGAGATGAAAGTGATCATAGAGGCAGAGGGATCACAGAGCAGAGGGAGAAGCAGACTCCACACTGAGCAGGGAGCCTGATGTGGGACTCAATCTCAGGACCCTGAGATCATGACCTGAGCTGAAGGCAGACACTTAACCAACTGAGCCACCCAGGCGCCCACAATCCTCAACTTTTAAGTGTCTTAAAATAACAAAGATTTATTTCTCATTTATGCTATATTTCTGCTTAAGGTCAACATGAAGGCTCTGCTTATTGTAATTATTAAAGGACTCCGAATGGAATAGTTTTCTTCTCAAACATTGCTAGCCTTTCTGCCACAGGTCTAGAGACCTCCAGAGGTTCTTGCACTGCCCATTAAGTGCTTCCAACTCAGTGTTACATGTCTCTCACTCAAAAGCATGGGAGTAGGAAGTTCAATCCTATAATGACCCTACCCTTTTTTTGAGATTTGAAACAATACCTTTAGCTGTATACTGACTATCTCATAGTCACGTAATAATAGGTCAAATCTTTTGATGCTTACCAAGCCTAGGTATTGTACTAAGATACACCTTTATGTGTATAACTTCTCTAAATTTTAATAATAATCTTATGAGGTAGATACTATTATTATCCCCATTATACAGATGCAGAAACTGAGATACAGAGGGGGGATAAATAACTTTTTGTGGCCATACACTATTGCATGGTAGGGCTGGGACTTGAATCTTGGCAGCCTGCTTTCATCGGCCATACTCTTAACCACTGCACTGTACACATCCTGTTCAACTTTCCGATGCTGAATTTGTCATCTGCCTACCACCTCCCCAGTGCTACCCCTGTTCTTTCTGCCTTTTCCTAAGTTGGGCAAATGGCACACCACCAGCTACCTGGTTACACATATTGGACATCCAGGACTTGTCCTTGGTTCCTCTCTCTCTCAACTCCCACATCCAATCGAAGCCAGCTCTCAAGACTGAGCTCTGTCACCCTTTCTGTCTCCTTGATATTGTAGTCCCCTCCTCAATGATGTCTGAAATCGTGCCCCACTAGAATCCATTCTCCACAGTGCAGTCAAAGTGAGCTTCTAGAAATATGTATCTGAAGAATTTTATGTGTTACTTCCTCACTAAAAAACCTCTACAATCACTTCTCATTTCCTATGAAAAAGGGTCTGAAATTTTATTGTTCCTTCTGCTGGAACAGCCCCTACACACACATGCACACACACACACACGCACACACAATTTAGCTAATGACTGCAAATTTCAGCTTAACTGTCACTTCTTTACAGAGACTTCCAGACTGGGTTAGGTCCCCTTTTCAATTCTTCTGAACACCTGTTAATCACACTTACATTGACTTGTTCAATGTTTGTTTTCATCATTAGAAAATAAGTTTCATGATGGTAGGAAGAGTGTTTATTTTGTTTACTGCTGTATCTGTGGCATTAAGGGGGGCTGGTATGGGGCAAGGCATCCAGTACATATTTATTGAATGGATAAATGCATATTTACTAGCAACACATTACTTACAATCCACTTCACAGTGGGTTACAACACTGCAGTGGAGAATCTCTGGTTGGGAATTGCTGAACTTCTTAGCTGGTGAAGTAGTGAAATAGTGGGAGGAGTCTGGGCTCTGGGTTCACATGCCGCATAGCCATTGACATGGCTGACTATGGGCCAGGAAACTAAATGCTCTAATGTTAATCTCATCAGGGAACTGGGAAGAAAGAGGGTCTCATAGAATTGGTCTGGAAACTAAGTCACACAATGCTAGTTCCCTTCTTAGGCTATTGCCTGGGAGTCTTGTTGCAGCAATCTCACCTCCTGGACCTTTCCAACTTCATCTTTTGCTAAAGACCTCAAAATAAATAGCCTCTTTCTCTTCCAGAAATATCATCCCTATTTCCTCTTACCAATGTATGTCCATTTTCTGAAAATCCAGCTCAAATCTCACCTTTTAAAATAAAATTTCCAATATGCTTCATTCTGTTCCTTCAGCATTTCAGTAGAAAGTTCACTCTATATCAGTTTGTGCTTGATCGTACCTGGCTTTATGGATATTTCCCAGCTGGTTACCTGGAAAGATGACAACTCTGTGGAAGTGGTTCCTTTGCTTTTATGCTGCAGAGTGCCTTGTACAAAGTAGTCTTAATCATTTGTTGTTAATTAATTAATTTGCTCATCCTGTCTAGGAAGCTGAAGTTGTTCTAATCATATCTGTTTCACACCACAGTTGTAAGTTTTAGCCAGGACTATTTTAAACAGAAAAGAAAGTGCTCACATTGACAAGTTCTGATGCAGCTACTTTTAGTCTCTACTTTGTCTTATTTGACACATAGACTAACCCTGGGGTGGTGTTTTGTTTTTTGGGGTTTTTTTGTTTGTTTGTTTAAGCTTGAATTTCTGAAAGAAATTATTCCAGTGAGATAAAAGAATCAAATTTCCTCAGTCTATTAACAAAAACCAATGAAAAAACCTTAAAAAACTCAAACTACTAGCTAAAATATTAAAAAGAGAAAAATACAAACTAAAGAAACTAAAGAAAACTCAGTAGAGAAAAAAATAGTCCTATATCCATTAAATAAATTGGACCCATAGTTAACCTCTCCTCACCCCAAAGTCCCCCTGTAGGTCCAAATGGTATCACTGGTGAATCCTACCTAACATTTAAATTAAAAATATCATGCCAGTTTTACTCAAAAGTCTTCCAGAAAATCAAAGAGAAGGAAGAACCAACTCATTTGTGAGACCAGTATTATCTTGAGAGCTAGCCACTATTCCTCATGAACACAGATGCAAAAGGCCTTAAGAAAGTATTCACAGGGACACCTGGGTGGCTCAGTTGGTTAAGCGTCTGCCTTCGGCTCAGGTCATGATCCCAGGGTCCTGGGATCGAGTCCCGCATCGGGCTCCCTGCTCCGCAGGGAGCCTGCTTCTCCCTCTGTCTCTGTCTCTCTCTCTGTCTCTCATGAATAAATAAAAAAAAAAAATAAAATCTTTAAAAAAAAAAAAAGTAAAAAAAAAAGTATTCACAAATTCAATCTAGTAATATATAAAAAGCTAATAAAACATGACCAAATGAGGTTTATCTCATAATACTAGGTTGGTTCAACATTTGAAAATCAATGTAATTCACTATGTAGATAGTCTAAAAGAGAAAAGCTGTATGATCATTTCAATAGATGCAAAAAAGACTGACAAAATTCAGGGTCCCTTCATCAAAAAACTCTTAGCAAACTAGGAATTGAAGGGAAAGCTCCCAATCTGATAGACTGCATCTAAAAAAAAAAAAATCTACAAAACAACTTAATGGTAGTTGACTTCTAGATGTTCTTACTAAGATCAGGAACAAGGAAAGCTTTCCATTGCACCAGAGGTCCTAGCAAGTATAAAAGACCAGAAAAGCAAATAAAAGACCTACATTTTGGAAAGAAAAAATTAAAACTGTTGTATTCTCAGATGACATGATGGTCTACATAGACGATCACAGAGAATCTACCAAAACGCTGCTAAATCTTATAAGTAAGTTTAGCAAAGTTTCAGGATACAAGAGCAATACACACACAAAAATCAATTGTATTTCTATATATTATAAAGGCACAATTAGAAACCAATTTTTTTAAAGTACCATTTAAAATAGCATCCAAAAAATGGAATACTTGGGGATAAACCTAATAAAATATGCACAAAATTTGTATGCCAAAGATTAAAAAGCATTGATGACAGAAATAATAAAAGACCTAAATAAATGGAGTGCACTATGTCTTTATAGATCAGAAGACTCAATATTGTCAAGACATCAATTTCCCTCAAAGTGATATGTAACTTAAGTGTAACTTCAAGACCCCAGGAGGCTTTTTGTAGAAATTGACAAGTTGATTCTAAAAATTATATGGAAAAGCAAAGGCCAAAATAATTCTGAAAAAGAACAAAATTGGAGGACTAACCCCAGCTGGTCAAGACTTACTATAAAGCTACAGTAATCAAGACAGCCTGGTATTGGCAAAAAGATAGGCACATAGATCAATTGATCAACAGAGAAGAGAACAGAGAAATAGACCACACAAATGTTAACTGATTTTCAGCAGAAGTATCAATGCAACACAGTACAGAAAGGCTAGCCTTTTCAATGAATGGTACTAGAGTACCTGGACGTTCATTTGTAAAACGTGACATCCATACAGATAGGGCCTCACACTGTATTCAAAAGTGAACTAGAAATGGATCAAAGATGTAAATTTAAATTTAAAACTCTAAAATCTCTAGAATAAAACATAGGCAAAGAATCTTTGTGACCTTGGGTTAGGCAAAGATTTCTTAGAAAGGACATGAAAAGTATGATCCATAAAAGAAAAAAGTTGATAAATTAGATTTCATCAAACTTCTCGTTAAGTGTGGTTGCGAAGAGAATGTAGACAGTCCACAGACAGGGATTAAATACTTGCAGAACAGATAGAAGATAGAAATTGTCTATCAAATTTATAGGGACCTGTCCGACCTTAATACTTTTTAATTAACCTAGGTTGCTAATGAGTTAATGCCATATTCAGAAGGGATATTTGTCTTTTCCAAATCCCTGATAAAGGATTGGTAACTAGAAAATACAGAATTGTCAACATTCAGTAATAAGAAAGCCAACAGACTAGTCAAGTGGGCAAAAGATTTGAACATTTACTTCATCAAAGAAGAGATATACGTGGCCAATAAGTGTTATGAAAAGATGCTCAGTATCATTAGTCTGTAAAGAAATGTAAATTAAAAGCACAATATGATACCACTACACACCAGTTATAATGGCTCAAATAATAGCAGACTGACAATATGTAATGCAGGCGAGGCTCTTGAGTAATTCGACTTCTCAGACATTTCCTGGTAGGAATGTAAAGTGGTATAGTGACTTCGGGAAGAGTTTGACAGTTTCTTGTAAGTCCACATGATAACCCATGTATGAATGTTTATAGTATCTTTATTCATAATTATTCCAAACTAGAAACAACCAAATAGTGAATGGATAAATAAATTGTGGGACATCCATATAATCATAATAGAATACTATTCAGCAATAAAAAGAAATGAACACATACACAGCACTGCTGAATTTAAAAGCATTTGCAAAGTAAAAGAAGTCAGATTCAAAAGGCTGTATACTGTATGATTCCATTTATATAGCATTCTGGGAAAGGCAGAAATAGAAGTCAGATCTGTGGTTGCCAGGTTCTGTGGGCTGGGGCTGGGGTAGGAGAGTGACTACAAAAGGATACAAGGATATCTTTAAGATGGTGAAAATATTCTCTACCTTCACTCTGGGAGGTGGGGGGTGGTTTACATGACAGGAGAAACCTCTCAAAATATATAGAACTGTACATTTTATTTTTTTTAGAACTGTACATTTTAAAAGACAAATTTGACTGCTTGTCAATTACAGTTCAATTAAAAAAGAACATTTTACAAGCAGCCTAAAGAAAGTGGATATGAATGAAATTATAAGAGAATGAAAACCGGCTCAGTGTCGCTGTTCCAATGTCTCTTGTGCTCCAGCTGCTTCTCCAAACGCTGTCCCACCTGCAGCTGGGCTTATGGGCACGAGCAGGTGGATTCAGGAGGGAAGGAGGAAATGCTACATTCCGAGCATTCGCTCAATACTCTTTGGCTGAGAATACCTTGTTTCATCCAGGAAGACAGCACCAAAACCAACCAAACAAGAAAACAACTCTGCTTGAAAAAAGTAATTAAAAAAGAAATTGTCTATCAAATTTATAGGGACCTGTCCAACCTTAATACTTTTTAATTAACCCAGCTTGCTAATGAGTTAATGCCATATTCAGAAGGGATGTTTGTCTTTTCCAATTTTCACATTTCATTAAACCCATAAATTCTCAGATACTTTCTTCCCCACATCTCCATGTGTTCATTTCAAAAGAAATAGTCTTTTTTTTTTTTTTAGATTTTTATTTATTTGACAGAGAGACACAGCGAGAGAGGAACACAAGCACGGGGAGTGGGAGAGGGAGAAGCAGGCTTCTCGCCGAGCAGGGAGCCCAATGTGGGGCTCGATCCCAGGACCCCGGGATCATGACCTGAGCCAAAGGCAGACGCTTAACAATTGAGCCACCCAGGCGCCCCTCAAAAGAAATAGTCTTATCCTTAAGGTATGAGGAAAATCTCTAGCATGTTTGGCAAAAAAACAAAAACAAAAATCAACTCCAAAAAACATTTATTTGGGTAGGGAGCAGTTGCACAACAATGAAACATTGTGAGGTAGCGTGAAGAGATTCCTGCAGCTCTCCAAACTAGCGTAACAGCTGTGAGGAGCTCTAAGGAAAAGAGTGCAGGTCCAATATTATCCTGAATATGACATTTGGGAAGATTTGCTTTTTTTTCCCCTCTGATGGTATTAATAGGAGGTCTCATCAAACATGTTGCATATCCATATTGCCAAACACTTCTGAAAATTCAAAGAACAGCACCAAGGTGTTTTATTTCCAATGTTGGGCCACACCGTTTCCCATGACAGTTTATTATTTTCCCTTCTGTGCTTGAGGCTTGACCTTTTCCAAAGGCATGAGTGGAGATTTGGGTGAGCTTCCCATGCCTCAGGACCTGGTCTAGAGATATATGGCAACTATACTGCTGATATTTTCTTGGACTTCCACAATTAAAAAACCTTTTTTTCCCCAGCTGTCAAGCCTGTGTCCCACATTTTGATAAAGTTTAGAAGGCTATAGAAGATGGGCTTAATCAGATCTAACCCCAAAAGTTCCTTTCAGAGCTCAACAAATTATACCTTACCCACAACAGGCTCATTATTTTGTTACTTTTGTGAAATCAATATGAGAGTATTTAATGGCACGAAAATACTGGGGAGAATGTGGTTGTATGAAAAAGAAGTTTTGAAAATGTGTAAATAATAATCATGGGACAGGCTTAACTGATCAACTAAGGAACAGGATGTCTTCTCAAATCATTAGAAAAATTTTATTATCTTCTATTTGCCTCTATTTCTTTTAACTTATGTAATTTTTAATTAAAATGGACTGAATCGAATTATATTTGGGAGAACTTTCTGTATGTAAGAATCAATATGCCAGAGTAGGATGATTTAAATTTATTTATTTTCAATTAGCCAACATATAGTACATCATTAGTTTCAGATGTAGAGTTCAATAATTGCGTTAAATCAGTTGCGTGTAAACCCAGTACTCATCACATCATGTGCCCTCCTTAATGCCCATCACCCAATTATCCCATCTCTCCACCCACAGAGTATGATGATGATTCTTACCAAGTGGAACTTATTACAACATGGAGCACAAAGAAAGCCCCCATATTGTAGGACTTCGATATTCTAACAAGAGAAGGACAATGATATTAATAATCTCTCAGTGTCTCTAGGATATTTAAACTCAAGATTGCCTAGACAGAACACTTGAACTTTACTCTCTAAAACCAACTTTTCCATCTTTTTAGGTGCCTATTTTTTTTTAATTTTTTTATTGTTATGTTATTCACCATACATTACATCATTAGTTTTTGACGTAGTGTTCCATGATTCATTGTTTATGCATAACACCCAGGGCTCCATGCAGAACGTGCCCTCTTTAATACCCATCACCAGGCTAACCCATTCTCCCACACCCCTCCCCTCTAGAACCCTCAGTTTGTTTTTCAGAGTCCATTGTCTCTCATGGTTCGTCTCCTCCTCCGATTTCCCCCCCTTCATTCTTCCCCTTCTGCTATCTTCTTTTTTTTTTCTTAACATATAATGTATTCTTTGTTTCAGAGGTACAGATCTGTGATTCAACAGTCTTACACAATTCACAGTGCTCACCATAGCACATACCCTCCCCAGTGTCTATCACCCAGCCATCCCATCCCTCCCACCCCACCCCCCACTCCAGCAACCCTCAGTTTCCTGAGATTAAGAATTCCTCATATCAGTGAGGTTATATGATACATGTCTTTCTCTGATTGACTTATTTTGCTCAGCATAACACCCTCCAGTTCCATCCACGATGTTGCAAATGGCAAGATTTCATTCCTTTTGATGGCTGCATAATATTCCATTGTATATATATACCACATCTTCTTTATCCATTCATCTGTCGATGGACATCTTGGCTCTTTCCACAGTTTGGCTATTGTGGACATTGCTGCTATAAACATCGGGGTGCATGTACCCCTTCGGATCCCTACATTTGTATCTTTGTGGTAAATACCCAGTAGTGCAATTGCTGGATCATATGGTAGCTCTATCTTCAACTTTTTGAGGAACCTCCATACTGTTTTCCAGAGTGGTTGCACCAGCTTGCATTCCCACCAACAGGGAACTGGTGTGAGGTGGTATCTCATTGAGGTTTTGATCTGGATTTCCCTGATGCTGAGTGATGTTGAGCACTTTTTCATGTGTCTGTTGGCCATTTGGAGGTCTTCTTTGGAAAAATGTCTGTTCATGTCTTCTGCCCATTTCTTAATTGGATTGTTTGTTCTTTGGGTGTTGAGTTTGATAAGTTCTTTATAGATTTTGGATACTAGCCCTTTATCTGATATGTCATTTGCAAATATCTTCTCCCATTCTGTCGGTTGTCTTTTGGTGTTGTTGACTGTTTCTTTTTGCTGTGCAAAAGCTTTTTATCTTGATGAAGTCCCAATAGTTCATTTTTGCCCTTGCTTCCCTTGCCTTTGGTGATGTTTCTAGGAAGAAGTTGCTGCGGCTGAGGTCGAAGAGGTTGCTGCCTGTGTTCTCCTTTAGGATTTTGATGGACTCCTGTCTCACATTTAGGTCTTTCAACCATTTTGAGTCTATTTTTGTGTGTGGTGTAAGGAAATGGTCCAGTTTCATTCTTCTGCATGTGGCTGTCCAATTTTCCCAACACCATTTGTTGAAGAGACTGTCTTTTTCCCAGTGGACATTCTTTCCTGCTTTGTCAAAGATTAGTTGACCATAGAGTTGAGGGTCCATTTCTGGGCTCTTTATTCTGTTCCATTGATCTATGTGTCTGTTTTTGTGCCAGTACCATACTGTTTTGATGATGACAGCTTTGTAATAGAGCTGGAAGTCCGGAATTGTGATGCTGCCAGCTTTGCTTCTCTTTTTCAACATTCCTCTGGCTATTCGGGGTCTTTTCTGGTTCCATACAAATTTAGGTGCCTATGTTTAAAAGTCACTGTTCATCTGTCTTTCCGTCTGCTCCTAAATTTAACCCATCAGCAAATCTCAAATATATTTCAAATCACTCCACTTTTCTACATCTCTGGGGAACTAGTCTAAGCCACCCTCTTTTCTCATCTACAGCAGGGGTTGGCAATCTTGCTTCATAAAGGGCCAGATAGTAAATACTATCCCTCTGTGGGCCAGGTAGTCTCTGTGGCAACTGCTCAAGCCTGCCATTGTAGCACAAAAGCTGCTGTAGACGATACATAAACAAATGGGTGTAGCCAAGTTCCATTATAATTTTATTTATGAAAGCAGACACTTGGAAGTGGTTTGCTGACCCCTGAATTAGACTACTTCCATAAGCTTCCTACCCCCTGCATCCAGTCTTGCTCCTCTCCCATTCCTTCATCCTGCAACCAGAATTCTCTCTTTACAACTGAAATCTGATCACTTCACCTCTACCAATGACTTTCTATTGCTCTAAGGTCTAAATTTCTTATCATGGCCTAAAAGGCCCTGCATATTCTGATCTGACCACAGCTCCAACCTCATGAAGTATTATTTCCCTCTGTCTCCGTATTTTACTCACAGGGACCATTCTTCCCTCCTGGAAATTCTCTCTCCAACTGCCACTACCCAGTTAATTCTTATTTATTTGAGTCTTGTTTTACATGTCACTTACTTTGAAAGGTCTTTTCTGACTACTGCCTTCACCAGACTAGTTTAGATACCTCAGGATTTACCCTTCATAGCAGTTGTAATTAGTTAATTTTGTAATTATTTGTTGAGTGTTTCTTTCATTAAATAGTAAGCTCCCTGAGGCTAAGGACTGCATCTTGTTCACTGCTATCCCTCTTAGGCCTAACACAATGCCAGATACCTAGTACATAGGTCAGTTAGTAATACATCAGGCTGCAAATGACAGAACCTGATTGCAATAGCTGAACAAAGTAAGGGTTTATTTTTATCACATAGTAAAAAAGTTGAAGATAGGCAGTCCAGAGCTGGTACAGTAGCTCCATAGTATCATCAAATGTGGTGGTCCATTTCTTTTTCTGTTCTCCTCATGGTTGCAAAATGGCTGCCATGGTTCCAGGAATTGCATCTGCATTTCAGACAGAAAAGTCAAAGATACTACCAAATGAGTTTCTCGCCTTAAAAAAACCCCCACACAACCCTTTCCTATACATCTTTTTTTTTTCTTCTTTTTTAAGAGAGGAAGAGAGAGCGGGGAGGGGGAGGGCGGAGGTGTGGAGGGAGAGGGAGAGAGAGAGAATCTTAAGCAGGCTCCATGCCCAGTGCAGAGTCCGACAGGGCTCCTGTCACAACCCTGAGATCATGCATGACCTGAGCTGAAGTCAAGAGTCAGATGCTTAACCAACTAAGCCACCCAGGCACCCCAACTGATACATCTTTTTGTCTAGACCTGGTCAGGTGGCAACCCCTAGCTACAAGTGTATCTGAGAAGTTACACAGTAATATCTTGAAAAAGATGGGATTATATTAGTAAGGAGTAAAAGGAGAATGACTATTGAATAGTACTGGTGTCTGTCCTACTAGGCAGGTTTAATAAATATTTTTTGAATAACCAAATGAAAATCTCAAAACTGATTTGAAGTTGAAATAATTCTACTACATAAAAAAAATGTAAATAACAATGGCACTTGGATCTATATTAATTTTCTTGTTATTTTTAACTAATTTCACTCTTATGTTTAATTTTATTGGTCATCATTTGCTGTAACTGTTTTGAAGGGTCAGAAAAAAAGGTGTTTAGGGGGGCAAATCCAAACTTACAAAAAAATTGTTTGATGTTTTTAGTTTTTGCTTCTGCAGAGATTTTTCAAACAATGCTATGCTGGAATGGCTTTAATAACATGAGCATTTTAGGCCAACATTGTTTTCTTCGGAAATACCTTATCACAAAATTATAATATATAAACAGTTTAGCAGTAATAATATGGGTAATAGTTCTTAATGGCCTGATCTGCCTATGGGCTTCTAATTCAGTGTATGGTATTTTTTTCAGACAACACTAAAAATCTGATTTTATGTTGCCCTGCTGTGAACATCTTCAAGTCAAATAGCAGAAGCAATGCTCTTCTCTTATTTAATTTTTTAATAGCTCCCTAACCTACATCCAGAAGAATCTATATATAAAATGTAACCAGAACATAGTCTTTTTTTTTTTAAAGATTTTATTTATTTATTTGAGACAGAGAGAATGAGAGAGACAGAGAGCACATGAGAGGGGGGAGGGTCAGAGGGAGAAGCAGGTTCCCTGCCGAGCAGGGAGCCCGATGCGGGACTCGATCCCGGGACTCCAGGATCATGACCTGAGCTGAAGGCAGTCGCTTAACCAACTGAGCCACCCAGGCGCCCTGTAACCAGAACATAGTCTTAATAGCAAAACCATCTAATCTTCTGCTGTCCATTTTTTTAGTGTAAACTTTTTTTTTTTGCAGTTCTGAAAAGTGAAAATTAGTTTTTTCTGATGTATTAAAAATTGGAGCAAAGATGTATTTTTAAGATCAAGGTACAATATTAAGAATTTTACAGTGCTTAATAGCACTTGAGAACTTGTCAACTGGAAAACTTAACTCTTTTACAAATATCAGCCCCTCGGCGAATCTCCTGGACCTATTGTGTTGCTCAGCACCCTCACCTTTCTTCTTGGTAAGCACTCCCTGACTTCCTTTTGAGGAGTCACCTTTCCCACTGTGTGCAGACTTGGTGGAATTGCTAGGGCCCAAGGCAGCACTTGGACTCTTCTCCTGAATCTTGGTACCACTTCTTCTATGGTTGGATTCGTTTGTCAGATCATTGCCACCAAATGAGACCACTCAGAGGCTGCCCTAGTTCTCATCCTTCTATGAGCTGATCCTCCAATTTCCCTTTGATTCTGTAAACTGGTTTACATCCTTCCAACAAATTCCTGTTCTCCTGGCTCCAGGTGCTGCAACCATAGAACCCTAGGGATATAATCTGCTAGCCAAGACTATGAGCTCCACGATGCAGGGGCTATGGCAGAGACTGCTAGAGAACTACACAGTGCCCTTTCTTCCTACAGCTTTCAGGTTTTATTTGGGGTGGAAATATGTCCAGCTAAATTTTATGCTTACTCTCACATTCTGATTTGCAGCTAGGGGTAGCCGTGTCCTATAGCTCTGGTCAGTAACATGTTAGCAGAAGTCTGGAATCATATTTGCATTCCAAACAAGCGGAAGGAGAAATGCCTGTGTTAGGGAAGTAAAGACTTCCCAGAAGTCCCCGGCAGACTTCTGGAATAGGTGTCTTGTGATTATGAAATTACAAGTATGAGTACAAAACCCAGCCCTTTAAGGAGTCTGAGCAGAAAGGTAGAGAGAAACTGGGTCCCTGATGGCATCACAGCATGCCCTACCAGGCTTGGCTGCCTCTCTCATGATTTCTTGTTAAGTGAAAATCATGATAACCTCTTCAGTAAAGCCACTGGGGTGGGAATTTCCTTTACTTTGAGGCATGTTGGTTTCTAACTGATATGTGTGGTTGGTCTATTTCATTACTTTAACTTCATGCCTGTCATGTAGTAGACATTAAATATATTTGTTGAATGAATGGATAGTAATCACTAGCAAGAGAATCCTCATTTCTGCATATAATTCCTTAATCATCACCATCTCACAGATGGGGAAAATGATACACGTGTTTAATGTATTTGTGGGTAGTAGCTGTATCACTCGATTTATCCATTCTGATATATGGACTTAATCCAGGTAAGTTGCAGAAGAGAAAATGAATCTCTGAAGAGAAGGAACATATGTGGAGAAGAGAACAAATCATTATTTAATAATAAATTCTGACCTAGGAAATATGGCAAACAGATATTTCAGAATGTCACCTAAGAGTCACCAAGACCTATGAAATTTTCAAAATCTAAAGCTGTCATCTCAGTATCCTCCTAGTTAGTGGCAAGGCTTTCAGTTTCTACTTTTGCCCCATGAAAATCCTGACCATCCCCTCGATCCCAGCTCTACTCCCATTCCCCTTCAGAGAACCTTCCCTAACCACACTAGCTAGCGCTCATCTCTCTCTTTTGTAAATTCATATGTCACAGGGTCAATTCACTTAATCCAATACAACACTGTTCTTGATCCTCGATGATAAGAGTCCTTAAGGAAGAGAGCAAGGACTAATCATTTGCATTTCCTGTTCGAGGTGGTACTTGGTACTACCCAACTAGGCAGCAGAAAGTAGGGGAAAGAGTGAAGAAGAGGAAATTGGAAGATCTGAATACATGTTTGAAGTCTAACCTCTGGTAGGTCATTCAGTTCACCAGCATTCATGGAGCACCCTCCTGCTGTGACCACTTTCTTGAGTCTCAGTTGCATTATCTGTGAAGTGGAGAAAGTAAATAACACCCATCTTACAGGTTACGTGGGGCTCCAATGAGATAGTAGATGTGAAACTGTTCTATAACTGTTAATTGCTGTGTCACAGTAAGTGCTCTAAATGTACCTGTTGAATTAAATTTTATATGGTCAATACTCTCAAGGCAATTTTACATGAAAAGACTTGAGTGTTTTCTCTTAGTCACTTGATCTCTTTAGAGTTTTATGACATTCTAATTTGGTTGTGTCACTCACAACAATCATTGAGGGCCTTAAGTATTCCAACAAATGCTGGCTATTACCCCCACATCATTGGACATGTAGCCAAATGCCCATGATATGGTGGCTACAAATTATCCATTAGCCTCTGGAACTTTGCCAGGACCTCATTCGGCCAAAGAGCTCAGGCTTGAATTAATCAGACATCCAAGTAGTTACACAGTAAATGTTCTTAAGCCTTGCATCAGAAAGAACGGAACAAGGGCCAATGATCACCTGGCTCTGCATGGATGAGAACTTTATTTTCTTATTAAGTTCAAGTATGAACTTTATTTTACAAAAGGTCCTGTTTAATAAGGCTCTCTCTTCCATTTAAGATGTTTTTACTCCACAACAAAAATCTGATGTTGCCTTGTGTTGGGAAGCAAACTATTTCTAGTTTATATTTCTGGAGATCACCTAGACTTAAGGAATGAAATGCTTTAATTTGGTTTCTCTTAAAAGCAGAGCCTGAGACAAGGATTTGGGTGCAGGTGGTTAATTTGGGAGGTGGTCCCAGGAAGAAGGAGTGAGGGAATCGGAGAGTAGGACAGGGGAGGACTAATCTGCTGGGAGCACTGTGAGGAGGGCAGTTCTGCTGAGATCACCTGAGTAGCTCACAGAAAACTTCCTGGAATTGTCCTGAAAGACAGTGGCTCCTCCCCCCCATCAATTGAGGGTTTCTTCACAAGCTTTTCCTCCCCTGTACTTCCAGGCTCGCTTCTCATGCCGGGTGAGTAAACTCCAAGATGTGGTGCAGAATGCTGAGTGCAATATCCCATTTGAGTTGAGATATTGGTAGTATGAGGTGGGAGAGCTTGCACTTATCTGTCCACTGTAGCCATAGCTGATATTAGAGATGGGCAGAGAACATGTGACAAGGATACCAGAGGCACCTGCTACATGAAGTTCTGCTTTTATGGGTATAGATTATCCTGATTTTGAAATATTTACATGTAACTGTAGTTGATAGTTGTCTTCAACAACAACAACAACAACCATAATATCATCTAAACTTTATTGAGTATTCTCTATGCCAGGCTCTGTTTAAGCATTTGAAAAGAGATTTCCTCTAGATAACTATCATTATTATGATTATTCTTATGAAAATAACTACAGTTGCATGCAGTTAATTCCCAACTAATAATTTTGGCCATTTTTATTATCATTAATAGTAATAATGAACGCCTATTATGAACACAGTCAAAACAGCCTCAGCTTCTCAATTGAAGTGGACCCAGACTCCTGGGTCAGATTTTATTCTAAAATATCCAAATATTATCTCAATTATGGTGTTTTGTCAGTAGCAGTAGGGAAGACAGGGTGAAGTTATATCCAGCAGACCATATTCTGTGCAGAAACTCATAGCCTGTTATGACTGTTACAGATGGGACATGCATTGTGTTGGAGAAAAGTCAAGAATTTTTGCTCTAGGCTAAACCTACTTTTCTCCTTTCTAACTTTCTTTTTAACCTTAAACTTAAAAAAAATAAAGGCAAAAAATGTCCTTTTTAATGTCATGTATTTTTAATTTGCTACTCAGAAGGTGTTAGATCTGATTGTGTTGAACATTTTCCACTTGGCGCTTAACTACAAAATTCCCTCAGAAGAATAGTGTTGAAGGGTCGTCTTCCCTGGGAACATGCATTGAAGAAAGAGCCAATCAGATCAGGCCACTCCTATTCAGTGTTGGCACCAGGAAAATGGCAGACTGAAGTGCTGTCCCAGGAAACCCCGTGCTGTGGGGTGAGCTCCTCTCCTGACTTCTCCAGGTATCTCCCTTTCAGAGAGCTTCCCATGTGAACACTGAAGGCATAGGGCAGCCAGAGGACTGATTGCTGTTAGAGCAGTACTCAGATGATTGTGGTTACATGTCTATATGTAGATTTCATCTTGCTGCCTCCCTGACTTGATGTGTAAGTCATGACCACAAGGGACATGAACAAGTATGACTGTGTTCTTGATTTGTGATGTTTTTGTGGCGAGCGCCCGGTGCTAAGAGGCAGGAGATCTGCATTTCCTGGCTCAGCTGGTCACTGACTGTCTGACTTTTAGCAAGTTACTTCTCTTTTTCTGGCCTCAGTTTTCCCCATAGTACATACTGGAGTCTGACTGGCTGAGTTGTAAATTCTCTTCTAACTTCGCATTCTGTGGCTTATTGTATACAGTTCAATAATACATTTCTTTACATTTTCTTGTTTGGGATAGAGTATGGAAGACAGCAATGGCAGAGAAATCCCCAAATCATAAATCATATTTCATAAATAGAAACATGATAGCAGATAAGTGTACACACTTAGATTATTGTTTCAAATATTCAGATTTATTTAAAAATTATATTTTAACTAAAATATATTCTATGCTCATTTTTTTCCCTACTCATCCTTAGACTTTCTACTACTCATTTCTTTGTCTTGAGATTCTAGTAAAATCCTGAAGTGGAATGATTATTGATTTATGTCCATCTCTTTCCAAAAGAGCTTGAAGCCAAGGCTTCTTGGAGGGTAGGTGGTTGTGGTATTAATAGAACTGGCATTGTTACCCTGTTGATCCTTCAGCTGGTTGCTGGTGCTTTCGGATTTTCTGATCCTTCCATCTGGTGGTTTTGCCTGTGCTCTCTTTACTGCTTATTTTTTAACTTCTGAACTCTTTCTAGCTGATGCTCTTTAGAAACTTAATTTCTAAACCCATCAATTGCAGTTCTTTTTTTTTTTTAAAAGATTTTATTTATTTATTTGAGAGAGAGAATGAGATAGAGCGAGCATGAGAGGGGGGAGGGTCAGAGGGCGAAGCAGGCTCCCCACTGAGCAGGGAGCCCAATGCGGGTCTCGATCCCGGGACTCCAGGATCATGACCTGAGCCGAAGGCAGTCGCTTAACCAACTGAGCCACCCAGGCGCCCTTGCAGTTCTTTTTTAAAGGTAGCTTCAAGTCCTCTATTTAGTTCAGGTGTATCTCAACACAGCAACCCAGGAAAAGCCAATGGATCTTCTTTTCCTCTCCTTACCTGATTTTTTTTAATAAAGATTTTATTTATTTATTTGACAGAGAGAGACACAGTGAGGAAGGGAACACAAGCAGGGGGAGTGGGAGAGGGAGAAGCAGGCTTCCTGCTGAGCAGGGAACCTGATGCGGGGCTTGATCCCAGGACCGTGGGATCATGACCTGAGTTGAAGGCAGACGCTTAAGGACTGAGCCACCCAGATGACCCTCCTTATCTGATTTTTAAGCAAGTAATTTTAGATGCTATTAAGATTGAACAAACATACTCGAAAATGAGTGAGCTCTTCAACAAAGTACAAAATGTAATCTAACAAATGAGAGGGAGCATCATGGCATATTGTCTTCATAGCAAGAAACTGAGAACAATATAAATGTCCCAAAACAGGGATTTTATTAAACAACTGATAGTACATTTATACATTGGATTATTGGGTTATTGGATTATTCCTGTGCTATTAAAAATGCGTTGTAGAGAATTATCTCATGATGTGAAAAAATGTTCTAACTGAATTGTTAAATAACCGAACAGGTTACATAACAGAATTTACCATATAATCTTTAAAAAGTAATTTTTGGATTGTGTGCAATGCATAGAAAAAAAGGTTGAAAGGATATAGAAACATTCACAGGGCTGCACATTGGCAGGTGGGGGATTAAGAGTAATTTAGAATTTTTTTCTTGTTTATTATCTGAAGTTTCCTAAAATGTCTACAAGAACCAGGTATTATTTTGTGATAAGAAAAGAAGCAGTAATACACAAATTTCAGATGGATAAAACAGTAAATGTAAAAATAAAATAGTAAAAATCTTAGAAAAAAATTTAGGAGACTCTATTTAAAATGTGGGAACAGGGAGATCAAACAAAAACAAAGTGACCCAGAAACTATAAAAGTGTATTTGACCTTATAAAGCCTAAAAGGTTTTATCTGATAAAAGATATCATAAAAATAGGCCCCAAATCACGTTGTAATGTATATGAATGTTGAATAACTATGGTATATACCTGAAACTAATATAATACTGTATGTAGGCTACACTTCAATAAAAAATAGGACCAAAAAATATATAGGCTGAAAAATATTTGCAATGCATACAGCAGATAAGGGGTTAATAACTATCCTATACACACAACCTCTACAAACACATTAACAAAAGAAACCCAAACGACCCAACAGTAAAATGGACGGAGCACAACCGTAAGACAGATGACATATGAAAAGACTCCAGCAGTCAGGCAAACGCAGATGTCATAAAAATGAAATATCTGGCACGGGTCAGAATGGCAGAATTCGAAAACAGAGATAATACCTTGTCCTGGGTGAAACTAGAAGACGGTCTTCTCACCATTACCGGCGGATGTGTAAGATATTTTAATTTTACTTGAAAGCAATCTGGCCATAAAATTGGAAGTCGTTTGTTCCCACAGTCTGACAGGAGGGCACATTATTTCCCTCTTCCATCGTTTTTTTTGTTTTCTCCATGTGGAGGGAATTCCATTTGGGGAGCGATCCTGGCTCCCATCCATCCTCCAAACTCTCTTCAACAGTTGAGGAGCAAGGAATCATCTGATTGGGGAATCTGAGGATCAGGACGCGGGTGTGTGTAGCCACGCCCCTCTCCATCTGGCTCTTGGATCTGCCCCCTGCAGAGAACATACGCTCTGAGATTTTCCTGGCCCTGCGAGAAGCCCAGTGGGTAAGGCTCTGCCCCAGTAAGGGGCCTATGGTTAATTAGCACTGCTTGGATGGGTGGTGGTGGGCGAGTGTGGTGTTTGTGCAGATGAACGCTTTAGATCTCCCTTCAAGATAACCTGCTGTGAGAAGGTTACAGCAGCTGCTACACCTGCAGATCTGCCGCAGCCCTCGTGCTGACGCCACATTCGCCCTGGGTTGGCCAGCTTTTATGGTGGGGCCCTCCGATGACCTGGATGAGACTTCTCTGAGCTACCCTGCAGCCTGAGGCTTTTTCTAGCCAATCCTCCCTTCCTTCTTTCCTTGCACCAGTGCCAGACCTGCATTATATTCTGTAATACGTGCATCCCAATCATGAGCGTTTCCTCCAGTAAATTATTTGCAAGTCTAATTCTGTCTTGGCAGCTCCCTGTCAGAGGACTTAGACACACCGTTGGTACTAGGAGCAGTCCAAGGAAGCAGTACGCTCTGCTTGGGCTGGCTCATTTGTGGCTGCCAAGGAAGACCTCTCCCCGATGTGTAACTGTTTTCTATTGCAGCTATAAAACATTACCACAGGCTTAGCTGCTTAAAACAACACAGGCTTATTCTCTCGAAGTCATGGAAGCCAGAAGTCCGAAATGGGCTTCCCGGGGCTAAAATCAAGGTGTAGGCAGGGCTGTGTTCCTTCTGAAGGCTCTAGGGGAGAGTCTGTCTCCTTGCCTTTGCCATCGTCCAGGGGGCTGCCAGTATTCTCTGGCTTATAGTCCCTTCCTCCATTTTCGAAGCTGGTAGCATAACATCTTCCAATCCCTCTTTGACTCTGACACTTCTATCTCCCTCTTTAAAAAATATATATATATATTTATTTATTTTAGAGAGTGCGAGTGGGGGGAGGGGCAGAGAGAGGGAGACAAGCAGACTCCCCACTGAGTGGGGCTCGATCCCAGGACTCTGAGATCATGTCCTGAGCCAAAACCAAGAGTCTGTCGCTCAACTGACTGAGCCACCCAGGTGCCCCTCCCTCTTGCATTTATAAGGACTTCTGTCATTACACGGGACCCACCAATATGCAATTCAAGATAATCTTACCAATCCAAGATCCTTAGCTTAATCACATCTACAAAATCCCTTTTATCATGTAAGAAAACATATTTACAGGTTCTGACTTTTTTTGTGGTGGGGGGTCAGGGTGGGGAGCATTACTCTTTTCTGCCTAACATCATGTAATATGTAGGGCACTGAGGGCATACGTTAGCAGCCCAACTGCTAAAAATTTCACTGTTGGTGACCTGGGTGGAAGGGAATATCCTTGACGAGTCAGATATTTGAAATGCAACGGGGCTGGGGGGAGAGAGGAACAAATGCATATAAGGGCAATGGTTTTGGTTGGTGTTTAGAGGTTGTATTAATGCCCTGCAGAGAGATAATGAAAAGCTGAGAGCTGTTAATACACCACTAGAGGCTAAATGTGGGAGCTGGTAGGACTCTCTGTGGGAGTTTACTACCTCGTCAGTGAAAGCTTGGATGTAGTTGAGGACTTAGTTTAAAGCTTCAGATACCTTTAATTTCTCAAGCCAGGTCTGTAGTGCTAAGGTCAGGGCCCTGTTTGGGAAGGCTTGGGACCTGGATAAAGGAGATGTGGGCATCAAGGTGGATGCCCACAAGCACTGTGGCTCTGTAAACTCCTCTGAACCCACAGGCTTTCAGCCCACCCCTCTGTATGAAGAGCGGGCACTTCTCTCATGTAGGAAGGCGCTGCAGAGGCTCGCCTCCCCAAGGCAGCAGGTGTCCTTCTAAGGAGTTGCCCCTGCTGCCTCTCTTGAATGCCAGTACCATAACTAGGGTTAACTCCCAGAAGAATCCAGCGGGGGGATGTGCTATGCTTGATAAGAGAGGAAAGAGATTCCACCGCAAAGGAACTGCAAAGACTGACTAGCACGTGCGTGCTGGCAGGAGCAGGGGCAGTATGCCTGGGAATAAATTTTGATGGGGGCTTAATCCAGGAGGCAGAACATAACACTGGATGAGCCAGAATTCACAGACTTTAGGGAACTTTCTCAGGACGTGAGATTTAACACTGGCTTTTTAAGACCCCAGGGGATGGGGCAAGTTTACTGCTTAGGGAGGCTCTTAGAAACCTGGGCTGTGGCCAGTGTCCCAACTGGCTGGTCAAGGGCCTGGAAGGAAAATAATGGGCACTATTCCTCAAGGAAACCCCCAGTGCCTTGGTGGCAACTCAACTACGTTAGGTCCCTTCCATCCTGGAAGGGCCAGCGTTTTGTCCTCACAAAGGACAGGGATAGATACCTATTTCTCTGTATGGGTTTGCCTCTCTGATCTGCAAAGCTGCAGCCAGAACTCATTCAGGAGCTTACAGAATGCCTGATCCACAGGTGTGGAAGCTTATACAGACAGCAGAGCACGTGACCCCCTTTTGCAGGAGGCAAGTCCAAAGCAGTCAACTTGAGTATATTCTCGCAATGTATCGTGAAGTACAAAAAGTATATAGGTAGTGTGATCCCATTTTTGAAAAACAGACAATAACAACCCTACTTTATATATGTATTTATGTTTGTCTATGGTTCTAGCAGCATGGAAATGTTATGAAATAATAACATACCAGGTCATTAATACTGGTTACGTGGGAATTAAGATGGAGCAGAGGGATGTCTGGTGGAGGGGTAGGGGTGGGGGGAGGACAGAGGGTAGGAGGAAGTTTAAGAAAAAAACTGCGTTTTTAGAAACTATTCATGATGAAAAAGAATATTATGGTACTATCCCATTTGTACAAATTGCATGAAAGATGGCCACTAAAACATGAATAGTGGTTATCTTAAAGTGATGGAATTCCAGAACATGCCCACTTCTATTATCATCTGTTGCTTTTTGGCAATCACTCAGTCTTATATATGGAAACCTCTGTCCCTTAACCACTCTGGTTTTCCATGTTTTCATCTGTGAAACAAGAGAACTAAGCCAAGGGTTCTGTGATATGCAAAGGCAGTAATAGAGTTTCCATATTTCAGTTTAATTTAAACAGTTTAATTCAGTACAGAGGGAAAAAAAAGGATTGAATGTGTACTATGTACCAGGTAAGTTGCAGAGTGCGGGGGTATGAAGATGACTAAGACACAGTTTTATAGCACAGAGGGTATTCTTAGTGCACTCATGCTGTTATAACAAAAAAACCATAAATGGGGTGGCTTCTAAACAACATATGTTTATTTCTCACAGTTATGGAGGCTGTGAGGTCCAAGATCAAGGTGCTGGCAGATATAGTGTCTGGTACAGACCCACTTCCTGTTCATAGACAGCCATCTTTCCTTTAACTTCACATGGTGGAAATGGCAAGGGAGCTCTCTGGGGTCTCCATCTTAAGGGCACTAATCCCATTTATAAGGGCTCTACCCTCATGACCTAAGCGCTTCCCAAAAGCCCCACCTCCAAATATCATCACACTGGGGATTAGATTTCAACATAAGATTTTTGGGTAGACACAAACATTCAGTCCCAGTAGAGAATCACATGTAAAAACAGATGGACTTAGCATATGGGAAGTGCTATGATGCAGGTATTACAGGGTGGTACGGGGTTGCAGGCTGCGGTAAGGGGGCGGAGTTTGGAAAGGATAAATGATACTCAACACCCCCACCTAAAGAAATGTCCGTTTTGTGATCTCAACTATTTTAAGAAAAACAGTGCCCAAAATAAAGATGGAAAAGACATATGTCAAAATCTTGACAGTTATTCCACTCCTTTACTCTTTATTGTTTTTTCCTGTTTCTTTTCAGTGAGTGTTTAATAAGAAAGTTTTATCTTATTTTGGTTGGATTATATCAACTCAGAATGGCAATACTCCCGTCTTACATGTATGAAATGCTCTCTAATGAGTCTAAATGAAGAATGTATTGATTGTTACTTGTATGGTCATCATGGTAACTCAAGTATTTAAAAGCAGGGAGCTCAGGATAGACAACTGGTAAAAGGTATCCTTAGTAGCAAAAAGTTTGGAAGCGACCAGGCAAGAACCCAAAGATACCTCCCGGCTCTGGGATGCTATGGAGAAAGCCCCTGGAGTTCCTCTATGGGCAGCTTTTTGACAGGACCTCTTCTCAGAAAAGGTGTGTGGTTGATCTGTTACCCATTGATCTTACTGCCAGGTTTTCACGCCCTCGCAGATGCTTCACAAATCATGGAAGCCCATACAGTAATTTTAATTCCTTCCCCAGAGCAACTGTAAGGGATTGGCATTTTATGTGTATAGAAATGGAAGCCCAGGGATCAAATGATTTGTCTGGAAAGTTTCAGAATTAGGACTAGATCTGAAAACTCTAAGTCTTCTTCAGCTATAAGCTGTGAAAATAGCTTTAGAGCTGTTGATGAGAATCCCTCTTTGCTGCTGCTAATGTTTCAAGTGCAGCGGGGGTCCAGTTCAGGCTCTTGTGCTATTCATCGCCTACCTGGCCCTAACCTCTCTTTCCAGCATGCTGCATGACACCAGCTTCCTTTGCCATAGTACTCACCGCATGTTCATGAGAATCACATAATATCTATCTTTCCCAGTAAGCTGTAAGATCTTTTTTTTTTTTTTAAGATTTTTAAATTTATTTATTTGAGAGAGCGAGGACATGAGCTGGGGGGAGGAGCAGAGAGAGAGGAAGAAACAGACTCCCTGCTGATCAGGGAGCCTTACTCGGGGCTTGATCCCAGGAGCCGGAGATCATGACCTGAGCTGACTGAGCCACCCAGGTGCCCCAAACGATATATAAGATCTTTTTCATTACTTTCCCCCAATGCCTAAGACTGACACAGTGACAATTAAGTAATGTTTAAATTAATAAATAGATCTGTGACTGGGTCACAGAGTGGCTAACACATATTGAGTGCTTACAATGTGCCAAGCACTATTCTAAGTGTTTTACATGTATTAACTCATTTAATTCTCCCAATAAACCAAGTAGGGAGGGGCGCCTGGGTGGCTCAGTCCTTAAGTGTCTGCCTTCGGCTCAGGTCATGATCCCAGGGTCCTGGGATCGAGCCCCACATCGGGCTCCCTGCTCAGCGGGAAGCCTGCTTTCTCCCTCTCCCACTCCCCCTGCTGTGTTCCCTCTCTCACTGTGTCTCTCTCTGTCAAATAAATAAATAAAATCTTTAAAAAAAAAAATAAACCAAGTAGGGAGGTACTACAATTACCCTTAGTATTATAGCAAAGAAAGTGAGGGTAATTAGCTTGTGAGGTCACAGAGCCAATGAGGAGTAAATGTGAGACTTGAACCCAGTCATCTGATTCTGCAGTCTGTGCTCTTAACCACTGTTCCATGCTGCTTTTCAACTCATTTAACCTCTCTATATCTCAATTTTTCTAACAGAAAAGTGGATTGAAGTATCTACTCACTGGACTGTTGGAAGAATTAAAAAACAAAAGTACACATGAAGCTATGTACACGTTAGGTATTATTTTTTATTGTTATCATTAATGTTAATATGTAATCACTAATTTTGTTAGCCATTAAATATCACTTTTATGCCAAGAAAAATCAAATATTGTGATTACAAAAACATATTGCTGGGTAATTGATAATAGTAGAGGGTTACACGCTATGGTTTCTTAATCTTAACTTTTTTTTAGACTTCCTGGAAAATAATTTCTTGTCACCTTGTTAGGTTTCATTTCCCCATCCCATAAGTGGTTTTTGCTGCCTGCCCAAATCTGTTCCCCAATTACTTGATACTAATCATGAAATGTTCATAGAGTATTGGGGTGGTGACTGAGCACAGAGCTTTACAAATCTTTCTCAGCTGAGAAAGGAGAGAGTCTCCCCCTAGTGTTCGTCTTTGTGCAGAAGGATCTGAACCCCACTTCCCACTCTTGGTTTAGTCTCATTCTCATAATCAGAGTGTGATTTTGGGGGCTAGCAGTTCAGAGTTCCAATCCTATAGCAGCAGAAATGGGGATTTATGTAGCATATTCAGTGTTTTATATAAAGTATGGATGAATGTAGCCACACACGGTCAAGTAGCTGTATATTCACAGATGGGCTGCCCATTTTTCTTTGAACCATTTTAAGATGCTTGACTGGTTGCCAGTTCAAGATGAATAGGGATTACTCCCTGATCCAGTCCAGGGTTGATGAGCCCCTCGGGAGTAAATAAAGAAACTAGTTTTCATTGGGTACATACTAAGTGACAAGTTCCTTAACAACCACCATCTTTTCAATTCACACAATAACTTTTAAGGCAGGTATTAGCCTACCCAGAGATAAGAAGACTAAGGCTCAGAGATCTTGCTCAATTATTACACATTGTATACATGGTAAGCGTAGTCTTTAAACCCAACTCCAAGACCCATGCTCTGTCCTTCCCACTTAGCTGCTCAGCCTGTGGCCCCTGGCTTCTCAGGGGGCTGATGAGGGTGTCTCAATCTTCCTGTTTCTCTGAATTCTTTCCTTGGTTACCTCACCTTTGCTCGTATCCATAGTTTGATGGTTAACCTGGTAAATTGTTAATGTTACTATTCATGGATAGTACTTGGTTCATGGATAATAATTATAGAGAGTATCTTGACCCAAGAGAGTGGTACTATAAATAGAATTGTAGGAAACTAGACCTAGGCATGGCATTATTTAAAAACATCCTTGTTTTAAATAACCTTACTATTTGGAGATCAAATCTTTCAAAACCTGGGTTTATGGTGGCAAAATAATAAAAGTGATGCTTCCTGGGTAAAAAAGAAGGGCTCTTGTTATGTCTTAAATCATGGCTTTTTCATTCTACATGTGGGGCCTGCCAGGCCAGTAATTTATGATGGGCCTATGTATTATCTTATATTCTCTTCACAATTTCATATTTAACTGGAAGTAGGGGAGTGAGGGGAAGGAGAGGAGGGGAGATGCTGTTTGGCAATTGGCCAGTTCTGTGAGCAAGTTTTGGTTTTTGTGGTTCTGTAGTTATTTTGGTGAATAAAGCATCCCATTCATATAGCCCAGACTAGTTATAAGCTAGTATTGAGTGATGGCCAATTACAAGTTATTCACATTTGGATCGATATCCCAGACATGAGCTCATTAACCCCAAATCCTATTATCTCACACATGTGAAGCAGATTGTTTTTAATGTGATGACATTTTCACTGTCTACAAACCTGAGTTCTGATGTAGTAAAAAAGCCTCAGCAGATATAAGCAGAAATGAGCAGCTGCGTTGATATCCACACAACCAGTGAAATGACATGTGTGAATTAATAAATGTCTGCTTGTGGGCACCTGGGTGGCTCAGTTGGTTAAGCGACTGCCTTCAGCTCAGGTCATGATCCTGGAGTCCTGGAATCGAGTCCCGCATCGGACTCCCTGCTCGGCAGGGAGTCTGCTTCTCCCTCTGACCCTCCTCCCTCTCATGCTCTCTGTCTCTCATTCTCTCTGCCTCAAATAAATAAATAAAATCTTTAAAATAAATAAATAAATAAATGTCTGCTTGTGCCATTTAGGGGTTCAGACTCAGAGCCGATGCCCTTGGTGAATTTTCTAGAGTTTTTCTTCTTGTTCCCCATCTCCTTGGGATTTCAGCTCTTCCTGGCAGCTAGAAACCTCCCCTCTTTTGATGTCTGTGGATTATGAGTCCCTGTCTTTAGGCAGTTTCTTTATTTTCCAAGACTTTGGTTTTTAGGCCTGTTGTTGCTACAGCTTTTATCTATTTTAATCCTCTCCATTCTTTCCGTAACAATTTTAATTAATGGGCAGACTTTCTTTATAGATGGAATGCTCATACCTCTTAAAGATATATCATTGTAGCGATTAGAATCATTTATTCACATGCCATCCCCATTTTCCACCTTTGCAAGAGCAGACAAATTTTTCTTCAAACCGTTATCTCTACAGCTAAAGAACTGAACCCAAAATTAACTATGAATTATGTGGCTGCATCTTACACTTGTCTTTTGCTCAGGGGTCCTCTTTGAGGCTGGCTGCCTGAACATCCCTTCTGTGGTCTTCAAGTAAGGGGGAAAAGCTTTGACTTTGTACTAAAATATGCTAAAACAAGAAACAAACAAACAAAAAACATTGACTATTTTTTTCTGGTCTGACTCATGATGTCATCTCAGTGGTTCAAAATTTAAATTTTGATTTCACATTTGGTATTATAGGATCATGTTTTCCCCATCTATAAAATGGAGAATATCTTCCCAGCATCTTCACACAACAATTGTAAATATTAAATGCATTTGCAAAGTGTAACATGCTATATAAAAAATATGTACATATATATTTATCAATGGTTCTCTTTTGCCCCCAGGCAACATTAGCAATGTCTGGAGGCATTTTGGGGTGTCAGACCTGGTGGGGGGAGATGCAATTGGCAATAGGTGGGTAGGGTCCAGTGATGCCGCTAAGTATAATGCACAGAACAGCCCCCACAACAAAGAATTGTCTGGCCCCAAATGTCCGTAATGCCAAGGTTGAGGAACCCTGAATAAAAAGGCTATGATATAAAAAGCAGAACCCGAGCCTTGTTCAATAATCATCCTTTCTCCTACTCCTCTCCCATGTCTGTTTTCCTAACTAATCTTTCTCTATCGTGGGCAAGCTGAACGAGGTAATGAAATGCTAATCGAAAGTGCCACTCTTTGTACAGGTCATTAGACAGAGGAAGCAAATTTGATAGATACTATTTTTAACCTTTCTTATTAATTAAAAAACATCATGTAGATAATTTTTAGTGTCTGGAAGGATCAGGGTGAGTAGTTATTCTATGCTTTTATTTCTATGCTCTACTTTATCTTTTAGTACAATACCTAGTCACTAAAGAATAGAATTCTAGAACCTAAGGTGGTTGCCAGAGACATGACTTAGGTCAGTGACTAACTTATCAAAGACAGATGGTGTCTAGATTCTTCCCCTGTGAATTGCCGTCCTAATAACAACGATAGGCAGCAACTATTGAGCATTTATATGGGTTCAGGCCCTTTGTATGCATTACCTTATTTTGTCTTCACAACAATCCTGAAAAATAGTTATGTCATGCTAGTCAAAACATTTTTTAGAACTTTTAAAAAAAGTTTAGAGGGATGCCTGGGTGGCTCAGTCAGTTAAGCGTCTGCCTTTGGCTTAGGTCATGATCCCAGGGTCCTGGGATCGAGTACCGCATCAGGCTCCTGGCTCAGCGGGGAACCTGCTTCTCCCTCTCCCTCTCCCTCTGCCTGCCGCTCCCCCTGCTTGTGAGTGCTCTCTCTCTCTCTGACAAATAAATAAATAAAATATTTTTTTAAAAATTTAGAAATAGAACTTTCTGCAGTTAAAGCTTGCTTCTGCCGCTTGTTCAGTTCTCCTAAAATGGTCAATCAGTCAGTATACACAGAAATTCCTATCTGCAGAGCTCTTTGGGAACTCAATGACATTTCCTTCAAAAAACATGAGCTTTAGCTTGAACAGTACAGCCCAAATCTTTGTGAACACTATAGTGTTCACCAGTAAGTGGTCTAATGTCTGCTAATACAATAATGGTTATATAAATCTTGGAATAAATCTTAGTATATTTACACAGATTATCTCAGTACATTGAGTTTTATGAGTAGGCTCTTAGTGGAACAGTGTGTATATTATAATAAAGTTGTGTTGAAAATATATGTACATGTTCTTAAATACACGAATTGCTATGTGGAAGGAGTTTTGCCAAATTGTGAATTATGCTTATCTTTGGGGATAAGATTATAGAGAAACATTTTCTTTCTCTACATAATGTAAATCTTTTATAATCATGTATCACTCTAAAGAGCAATAAAAATATTTCTATTTAAATATGCAATAATAAAAACTAGTAGCTCAAGATATCCATACAAAATATAATTTATAACAAAGTGGTGATAATAAACCAAATAATAGCTAATATTAATAGAATGCTTAGCCTGTATCTGGTATAGTTCTAAGCATGTTACATACATGAACTCATTCAATCATCACAACAGCTCCATGAGATTCATCCTGTTTTTATTCCTATTTTACAAATGAGGAAATGGAGGTGCAGAAAAGGTAAGTAAGTCACCCAAAGTCACTGAGCTAGTACTTGGTTGAGTCAGGACCTGAACTCAGGCAATCTGGTTCCAGAGCCCATAAGTTGAATCTTTATCTGGAAGTTCCAGATGAATGGCACCAGTGAGGATTCTAGAAAACTTCGGAGGGGAAAGGACTTGAGGTCACTCTGGGTTCTCTCTGCAGGTCATCACTAGGTTCCTACCAGACGATAAGCCCCTGCAGGGCAGACGCAGTGGGTAGGGTACCTTTATTTTGCCCTCAGTACCCAGAATAGCATCTCTCCCTTATAGACAATAGGTATTTGACCCATGCTTGTTGTATTTAAAGTTTGTAGATATCCTAAGATTAATCCGTTTTCTGGGTGTGATTAGAACCCATTTCCATGCCATTTCACAGACCAACTCTTCATTGTGCCTGGTCAGAGGTGAGAGGGCGTGCGGTTTGAGAAGGTGGGCATTTTGTCCATCATGCATCGTGCATTCCTGATCACCTGCCACATGCAGGCAGTGTTTCAGGGACATAAGACATACAACATCTGGCCTTTCACAGTGTTTACATCTTAGTGGTGAAAGCTGTCAGAAACAAACACTGCGAAGACACCAGGAACACAGCGACCAACCCTTAGGGATATCACAACGCCAGGGGTTTTGAAAGTTATATGAAATGTACATTCTGTAATAAATTAAAGTGTTATTCTAATACATAACTGGAAGAGAAAAGTTCTTATATCAGGCAAGTCACTGGTGCTGTATTATTAAAACAAGGAAATTAAACTTAATGGCACCAGAGGGAAAATGATAAAAACGATTTTCTGGTCACGTGTTATTAACCATAATCAAATAAATAGAGGAATGGTAACTGGGGAGAGGGCTGGGTTGTTCATCCCCTCAAGGCAAGGCACAGTTAGAGAAGAAAGCTGCTTCTCCTTTCCAGCTTAACTCTTTCCTGGGCTTTCCATAACACCCAAAAATGTGTTTGCGGCTTTGTATTCCTAGGGGCATGGAGTCCACCTTAACTGATTCTCATACAAGCTTCAGAGTTACTTTATGTTGTCCTTGGAGATAGAAAATAAGCTTTTACCTCTCGTCTGGATTCATTTTCAAAAATGATTCTTGGAAATGAGTTTTCCTTAGACACATTTATATATAATGACAGGCTAATATCTTACACACCATTACTGTATGTAATAACAGTGTGACAAAACTGACAAGAACTAGACTATAGATGTAAGGCAATTAGCTGTGGAGGGAGAGTTATCCAGCAGAAAGGACAAGCATCATCACACTGTGTGGTGACCTAATGGTTACTAAGTGATCAATGTGGCCATCTCCCGAGGCAAAACTTCAAATAAATGAAATTTGTCCTTACAGCCCCACTTTTCTTCCTTGGCAAATGCTTTCCTGCTGCCAAGTCCTTCCTACCATGGAGAAAAGTCCTGGCCCAGAGCTTAACACGTAGGAGGTGATCAATAACTCTTGTTGAATAGATGGATAGACACATTTACCAAAAGGTGTAAGGAGCTTTTCATATCACCCATTTAAGTCTCGACAGTGCTTGTGACAGGAATGAAGTGTTAATGATGGAATTTTAGGGATTAATGAGGAGATGGTTTTAGATAGAAAAGACTTCTTTCTGGTGCTCTTCAGCTCCTTGTGCAGTCCAGGGTGTGGGGAGGAGAGGAGAATGAGCAGACTCTGGAGCTGGACTGTCTCAGATTGCATCCCAGTCTGCCACTTTCTAGCTGTGTCGTCTTGAGCATTTTCCTCACCTGTGAAATGGGGCTAGTCACCCTATTTACCTCACAGGGTTGTTTAAGGATCATATGAGATAATTTAGATAGATAGAGTGCAGCATTTCCCATCTGTGACCAGGCACAGGGCTTATGCTGCTCCTTTTTTCCTCCTCACTCTCCCCTTCTTGTGAGAGCCCAGTTTCTCCCTGTTGGATAGGAGAAGAATCATCTCCTCTTGCTTGTCCTGTTGCTCACTCTGCTTGGGTCACACTGCCTCCTTGCTCCCATGGTCAGGCTTCTGTACTAGCTGTTTCCTCTGCCAGGAGTGCATCCCCAGATGTCTCCAGGGATGATTCTTTTACCTCCTTTAGGTTTTTGCACAGATGTCACCTTCTAATTGAGATTCACTATGACCATCTATCTGTAGGAGTTGCACCCCACCTTCCTACCCTCAGCATTCCTGCTACCTCTAACCCTGCTTTTTTCTTTTTTCCAGTAGCTCTCACCACCTTTTAATATACTCTATGCTTATTAATTATGATTATCATTTATGTATTTGTCCCTTAGCTGGGAGGTAAGGTCCTAGAGGACAGGAAGTTTTGTGTTTTGGGTTCATTGATATGTTTGGCGAATAAATGGATGGTGAAACAAAAGAATGTATTGCAAAGCAATTGTAAGTAGAAATGTAAAGAAAAACCACAATCCTTGCAATTGCCTAAGCTAGGAAATCTAGGATTCATCTTTGGATACTTTCTCTCCTTCCCTCTCCATATCCAACTGGTCATGGCCCTGAGGATTCTGCCTCTGAAATACCCTTCTTCTACTCCCTTTTTCTCCATTTCTGTAATTGCCGTATCATTAATTCTTACTGAATTCTCTAATGCCAATATTTTTTCTTTTCCTCCAGTTCCTTACTACATTCTGAGTCAAGGATTGTTTATGTAAAGTACAGATCTATTTAGGCCACTCCAGTATTGAAAAGCCGTTAATGTCTCCCTATCAACCCAGGATGAAATCCAGATTTACCCTAATCTAACAGCTCTGCCGTTAACAAACCCTGTGAGGTAGGCAGAATAGGTACCCCCTATGATCCCTGCCTTCAAGAGATGTCCATGTTATCATCCCAAGAAACCTTGACTATGTGAGGTTACATGGCAAAGGGGAATAAGGTTACAGATGGAATTAAGGTTAATAATTGACCTTAAAATAAGGAGACTATCCTGGGTTATCTGGGTGGGCCTAATATAATCACAAGGGTTCTTAAAAAGTAGAAGAGAGAGTCAGAGTCAGAAGGAAGCATGACTACAGAAGGAGGCCAGAGTGATAACATGTGAGAAGGACTTGACCAACTGATTTTGAAGATAGAAGAAGGAGGCCACAGGCCAACAGTATGGACAGCTTCTAGTAGCTGAAAGACAAGGAAATGGATTCACCCCTAGAGCCTCCAGCAAGGAACATTGCCCTACTGACTCCTTGATTTTAGCTGGGCGAGATCTGTGTCAGACTCCTGACCTCTAGAACTCTAAGATAATTTGTGTTGTTTTAAGCTAATTTGGGGCAATTTGTTATAGCAGCAACAGAAAACTAATACACTATGTAACGTTTTTGCCCTTGGGCTGAGCTCTTTGAGGTTATGCTGTATAGTGGGGAGAAGTGATACTAATCTTCTAAGGCTACTGTGAGTGTTAAAGACAATATTTGCAAAATGCCCAGTCATGCTGCACACACAGTAGGTACTGAACAAATAACAGTTGTTAGCTCTTGTCATCATTTCCTTCTAAGCCACAGGTCATTTCCAAGGACAACCCATCACTCACTGTTTGATATGCCCACAGGGAAGAATACAATGCCTGCTTAGTAGATTTCTTCTTATCTTTTAAGGCCCAATCTGTAGACCCTCCCTAGACAAGCCTTCTTAAATGCCACTCTCATGCCAGGCAAATGTAATTACCCTTTCCCTGCTTCCTCAACTCTATGATTCATACAATAAAAGTAGGTATTATTATTCCCAGAGGCTGGGATGAGGGTGAGGCAAGCAAGATGCCTAGGGTACAAAATTTAGGGAGACACTTACTCTTAGGTTTATGCAAGTGTTTTAATGTACCTTATCCTAGTTCTAATCCTGATTTGTCCCATTTTATTGAAGAGAATCCAGGTTCGAGGAGATAAAGTATCTTGCTGGTAGGTGGCACAGGAAACAAAGCCTATATTCTTATTTTACTATCCATAAGCTCTTAGAGCAAAGCCTGGTACACAAGATTTTGTCAAATGAATGAACTGAGTTGGTAGGATGGGTAGCAAGTTGGCCTGATATTTGATGTAGTAGTGGTGGTGGTGATGATGATGGTGGTGGTGGTGGTAAATGTCCAACCTTTGCCATATGTATACTGTGTGCTAGACACCGTGTTAAGTGCTTTGCATATAATTCTCCTCACAGCAATTCTATGAGTTAAGCACTATTATTATCATTTTCATTCTAATATGAAGCAACTGAAACTCAGAGAAATTACCCACCTTGCCTGAGGTCATACAGCTAGTAAGTTTTCATTAAACCTAGTGTATGAACCTGAGCAGCCTGGCTCAGGAGCCCTTAAACTTGATTTTGTCAATCTCCTTTCAAAGTACTGATTAAATATTTTGTCTACCTTAGAATAATCAAAGGCTGGTTACCCATCTAAGGGTTAGCTCTGAACTTTCAAGAGTCTAACGGTGTTTCAAAACCTTTCTAAGGAAGACAGACCTATCCTATGTCAACAGGGCTGATGCAGGAATGAGATATTTAAGGAGGCATTGAAGCTGAAGGAGACAAACTCAGGATAGCAGACATGCCAACCCTGTTCTTGTGAAGTGTGTTTACTCATCTGTTATGAGCTCACTCTAATGCAACTTTACTTTTGGTGTAATAAATTGTATTAACTTTATGCTTGAGTGAGTTATCTCTCAAAATAGAAAAATGTGTATTTCCAGGAGTCTTCTTTCATTTACACATGGAAGTCTATGGGAGTTTAAAAAATGGATTTTAAGAGCCTCAGTGATGGCTAAGAAATTGCTATTTCAGTCTTGAAAATTGCCTTTTCTCCCAGAAACACTGAGCAAGGAAATCAGGCTATCTGATCTTGCTGGATTGGAAAAAATTACTCAAGTGCTGAGGTGGCCTCTAAAATTTGATCCCTTCCCCCCTGCCCCTGACATTATGATAGAAATTAAACCTCAGGTTCCCTCATCAGAACACCTTATAAATAGGATAACACAGGAAGCCAAATTATTTCTTTTAATGAAAGATGTCACCCAAATGTTCTAAGCCTTTTTTTCTCTGTTGTGGTGAGATTCAGATAACTCTATTGAAGAGTCTATTAAAAATTGGGACCCTAAATAAACTCATGAGTTTAGTGTTAACTTTCTCTATACAAAGAGTGTGATCTCCCATCTTTGAACCATAGCTACTTTGCTTAGGTTTGATGACAAACAACTGTAATGATTTGGCTATATCCCCATAATTCAAGTAGCCCAAGTCCAATAGCAACACCCAGTCACTCTTTCCTTTAATAGCCATCTAAAATTAGTTGAACTTTCCTTTACACAAAATTGTGGAAAGTCAAAGATCCTCCCCAAATTCTCTCCAGTGTGAGAAGAAGTGCTTGGATTCTCCTGGTGATTGCCTTTCACCCTTGATTGCAAATGTTCTGCTGTCAACACAGTTTTTGATCTCTTCTTAGTCATCTGCCAGCTATTGTCCTCTCTTTCTACTGCTCCATTCCCAGCATGTTCCTTTTCCCTCCTTTGCAAAAGGCCCTCTAACAATATTATAGAATGTAATGGACCTTTACTCAAAGTTAGAGACTCAGTGGGAGATTATAGCATAGAACAGTAAGCAATCCAAAAGTAAATTTTAGAATTTCTGGTTTCCAAGTAGGATGAAGAAAGCTGGGAAGAATGTTTGTCTCACCCTACCAATAAGAAACAAATAATTGACAGTCATAAATTTTCTTAAATTTTTCAGAAAATTGAGTTCACAGAGCAAACAACTAGCCTGAAGTCTAAGGAAAGTAGAGGGTCTCCAAGGAGAGGAATTTGATAAGAAGAGTTTAGTTAAATATCTTAACAAAATGCTAAATGCTAGGGGTGGGCTGTGTGAGAATATAGAACACCTGGGTGTCACCCAAGCAAGGAAAATCCATATCTATCCATAGGCCCTTTACCAATGTTCACAGAGAGATTAGGGGCAGGGTGGGAGCCTGTGGAAAGCCTACTTCAGTGATAGAGGCTTAAAGAAGGGAAGCAGCTACTTCTGCCAAAAAGCCATGAAGCTTTGATTGGATCCTTTTCTCTTAGAAAAACGAAGGCCTTAAGACACCTGAAAGGTATGTGAGGACCCAGGTAGCTGAGGAGTGGGTAAGAGGGGAAACAAAAACCTCTCCATTTGAAGAGAAGGGGCAAGAAACCATCTGGCACCCAGGACATTAGAGGTCTCTTATGCTGTTTATACCTGGTGAGACGAATGATCATTAAAAGTCTTACCTCTGAGATCCTAAGACTGGGGCTTAGGACTAAGATAATAAACAATCCCCCGTTTCTTTCCCCCATTACCACTCCCATAGGCTGGAAAGCACCAAGTAACAAGCAGCAGTAGTCTTCTGGGGGAAAGCAAGTCCTTTCATAGGTGCACATAAGATGGAACAGGACGAAAATCATCCCATAAAGTCACCCTCTCCATAAGTACAAGGTAATGCTAGAGGAATTTGAAGCAAGTGGTGTATTGAAGATAACCAGAACAACAACAGAACCCAAACCCAGTTTAACTCCTGACTAGATTGACTACCCTCTCCAGCCCTCTATCACTCCTCTGCCCACCAGACACATACACAGACTAGCAGAAGAAAAGGTGTGTCCATTTCCACTTTCCAAGCATAAATACTCTCTACCTCAGACTCTACTGGGTTCCATAAGCTGTCTGGCATTCAGTGAAAAATTACAGACATGCAAGAGAGAAAAGTCACTCTCAAGAGACAAAATAATAAACACAATCAGACTCTGAGGTGACTCAGAACTATTGGACAGGGAACTTAAACCAACTATGATTAATATGTTAAATGTTCTTTTGGAAAAAGTGTATAATATGCATGGTCAGAAGGTAGATATCAACAAAGACATGGAAACTATAAGAAATAGTCAAATGAAAGTACTAGTGGGAAAAACATGGTTCCTGAGATAAAGAATGCCTTTAGACTTAACACATCTGAGGAAAGAAATGGTGAACTTGAAGATAGGTCAATAGAAATTCCCTAAACTGGGGCGCCTAGGTGGCTCAGTCGGTTAAGCGGCTGCCTTCAGCCCAGGTCATGATTCCAGGGTCCTGGGATCAAGCCCCATGCCAGGATCCCTGCTCAGAGGGGAGCCTGCTTCTCCCTCTCCCTTTACCTGCTGCTCCCCCTGCTTGTACTCTCTCTCTCTAATAAAAAAAATTTTAAAAATCTTAAAAAAAAAATCAAAAAAAAAAAAAAAAAAAGAAATTCCCTAAACTGAAATACAAAGAAACAGGGGGTTGGAGAGAAACAATAAGAACTGAGCATCTAAGAGCTGTGGGACAATATCAAACAACCTAACGTGATTTTTGGAATCTCAGAAGGAGAAGAGAGTAAGGATGAAAGAGAAGAAATATTTGAAGAGATAATGGTTGAAAATTTTTAAAAAATAATCACAAAAACGTCAAACCAAGAAGGTCAAAAAATGCCAAGAAGGTTGAAACCACATCTAGACCATAATATTCAAACCATCAAAAATCAATGATGCAGAGAAAAATCTCAAAGGTAGCCAGGTAAATAAAACACACCTACATACAGAAAAATAAAACTAAGAATTCATAGGTGTTTTAGTTTACTAGAGCTGCCATATCAAAATACCACAGACTGGGTGGATTGGAAACCAGAAATTTATTTTCTCACAGTTCTAGAGGCTAGAAGTCCAAGATCAAGGTGCTAGCAGAGTTTGTTTCCTCTGTAGTCTATCTACTTGGCTTGCAGATGGTTGCCTTCTTGCTGTGTTCTCCTATGGTCTTTCCTCTGTGTGTGTGTGTGTGTGTGTGCGCGCGCGCATGTGTGCATCCCTGGTGTCTCTGTGTTTCCACATTTCCTGTTCTTAAAAGAATACCAGTCAGCTTGAGTTAGGGCCTACCCTAATGGCTCATTTTAACTTCAACATCTTTTTAGAGGCTCTGTCTCCAAATACCGTCACATTCTGAAGTACTGGAGATTAGGGTTTTAACATATGAATTTTGGAGGGATGCAATTCAGCCCATAACGGTAGACTTGTCATCAGAAACTATATAATCCAGAAGACAATGTAGTCTTTAAAGTGCTAGATGACAAAAAAGTCAACCCAGAATTCAAAGAAAGTGCTATCAAAAAATGAAAACAAAACAAAGAGTGAGAGAATTAATTACCAGCAAACCTACATTACAAGAAATGTGAAAGGAAGTTCTTCAGGTTGAAGGAAAATGATACCAGATAGAAGCCTGAATTTGCACAGAAAAATGAAGATCTCTGGAAAGGTTAAAATAAAAGTAAATGTCAAGGACTTTTTTTCTTTTTTAATTGCTCTAAAAGGTAAGTGACTGTAAAGAAGCAGGAATGAGGGTGCCTGGGCGGCTTAGTCGGTTGGGTGTCTGCCTTCAGCTCAGGTCATGATCCCAGGGACCTGGGATTGAGTCCCACATCAGGCTTCCTGCTCAGTAGGGAGCCTGCTTCTCCCTCTGTCCCTCTCCCCAGTCCTTCTCTTACTCTCTCATTCTCTCTCTCTCAAATAAAAAATAAATAAAATCTTAAAAAAAAAAAAAAGAAGCAGCAATGTAGTTTGGCTTAAAAAACGTGTAAAAGTAAGATATATGAAAATAGTAGCACAAAAGATGGGAGGAAGAAATTAGGAGTATACTACTGGAGGGTTAGAGTCTTATATTATACATGTAGCAGTATTATTTGAATTTGTATATTATAACCCTAGGGTAAGCACTAACATTATTTAAAAAGAGATTTAAAGAGGGTGCCTGGCTGGCTCAGCTGGTACAGCATGTGACTCTTGATTTCAGGGTCATGAGTTCAAGCCTCACATTGGGCATGGAGCCTAATTAAAAACTAAAAAAAAAAAGTTTTTTAAAGAGATTTAAAAAATCTCAATTGTAGAGTTAGAAAGCAAAAAGAAAAAAAGCAGGCAAAAAAGGAACAAAGAACAGATGGAACAAATAAAAAACAGCAAGATTATTGACTGTTGCCCAATCATATAATTGATTAGATTAAATGTAAATGGTCTGAATATACCAATTTATAAACAGAGATTGGTAGAATGTTTTTATTTATCTAAATTATTTAATAAATTTAAATTGAAGTGTAATTAACAGTATTAGTTTCAGGTGTACATTATAATAATTCAACAATTACATATATTACTCAGTGCTCATCACCGTAAGTGTATTCTTAGTCCCCTTTGTCTGTTTCACCCAACCCCCAACACAACTCCCCTCTGGCAATCACCAGTTTAAAATTCTCTGTATTCGGTCGCCTGGGTGGCTCAGTTGTTAAGCGTCTACCTTCGGCTCGGGTCATGATCCCAGGGTCCTGGGATCGAGCCCCGCATCGGGCTCCCTGCTCCAGGAGAAGCCTGCTTCTCCCTCTCCCATTCCCCCTGCTGTGTTCCCTCTCTCGCTGTCTAAAAATAAATAAATAAATAAATAAATAAATAATCTTTAAAAATAAATAAATAAATAAAATCCTCTGTATTTTAGAGTCTGGGTTTCTCTTTTTTTTTTTTTTTAAGATTTTATTTATTTATTTGACAGAGACAGAGACAGCGAGAGCAGGAACACAAGCAGGAACACAAGCAGGGGGAGTGGGAGAGGGAGAAGCAGGCCTCCCGCCGAGCAGGGAGCCCGATGCGGGGCTCGATCCCAGGACCCTGGGATCATGACCTGAGCCGAAGGCAGTCGCCCAACCAACCGAGCCACCCAGGCACCCTGGGTTTCTCTTTTGTCTCTTTTTTTTCTTTGTTGATTTGTTTTGTTTCTGATATTCCACACGTGAGTGAAATCGTATAGCACTTGCCTTTCTCTGCTTGATGTCTTTCACTTAACATTATATCCTCTGGTTCCATCCACGTTGTTGCAAATGGCAAGATCTCATTTTTTCTTATGGCTGAAAACATAGACCTCTTCTTTTTCTTTTTTTTTTTTTAAGATTTTATTTATTTGTCAGAGAGAGAGAGAGAGCACAAGGGGGGGGGGGGCGTGGACTGCAGGCAGAGCAGGCAGAGGGAGAAGCTCAGCAGGGAGCCTTATGTGGAACTTGATCCCAGGACCCCGGGATCATGACTGAGTTGAAGGCAGACGTTTAGCTCACTGAGCCACCCAGACATCCCTATACCACTTCTTCTTTATCCATTCATCTACTGATGGATACTTAGGCTGCTTCCATATCTTGGCTTGTACATAATGCTGCAATAAACATAGGCGTGCATATATCTTTTGAATTAGTGTTTTCATTTTCTTTGGGTAAATACCCAATAGTGGAATTACTGGATCATGTGGTAATTATATTTTTAATATTTTGAGGAACGTCCATACTGTTTTCAACAGTGATTGCAGCAATTTGCATTCCCACCAACAGTGAATGAATGTTCCTTTTTCTCCACATCCTCACCAACACTGGTTATATCATGTCTTTTTGTTTGTAATCGTTCTGACAAGTGTAAGGTGATATCTCATGTGGTTTCAATTTGCATTTCCCTGATGATTAGTGATGTTGAGCATGTTTACATGTGTCTGTTGGTCATTTGTATGTCTTTGGAACAGTGTCTATTCAGGTCCTCTGCCCATTTTTAATAGGATTATCTGTAGTTTTTTTGGTATTGAGTTGTATAAGTTCTTTTTATATTTTGGATATTAACCTCTTATTGGATATATCATTTGAAAATATCTTCTCCCATTCAGTAGGTTGCCTTGTTGATTTGTTGATGGTTCCCTTTGCTGTACAAAAGCTTGTTAGTTTGGTGTAGTCCCAATAGTTTATTTTTGCTTTTGTTTCCATTTCCAGAGGAGACATGTCTAGAAAAATGTTTCTATGGCATATGTCAAAGAAACTACTGCATATCTTTTCTTTTAAGAGTTTTATGGTTTCAGGTATCACATTTAGATCTTTAATCCATTTTGAGTTTATTATTATGTATGGTGTAAGAAAGTGGTCCAGTTTTATTCTTTTACATGTAGCTGTTGAGTTTGCCCAGTACCATTTATTGAAGAGACTGTATATCCCTGTGTATATTTCTGCATCCTTTGTCACACATTAATTGACCATATGAGCATGGGTTTATTTCTGGGTCTCTATTCTCTTCCATTGAGCTATGTGTCTATTTTTGTGCCAGTACCATACTGTTCTGATTACTACAGCTTAGCAGTAGACCTTGAAATCTGGGATTGTGATACATCCAGCTTTGTTCTTTTTTTCAAGATTGCTTTGGCTAATTTGGGGTCTTTCGTGGTTTCACACAAATTTTAGGTTTATTTGTTCTAGTTCTGTGAAAAATGCTGTTGCTATTTTGATAGGGATTGCATTAAATCTGTAGTTGCTTTGAGTAGTATGAATATTTTAATAATATTGATTTTCCCAATCCATGAGCATGGAGTATCTTTCCATTTGTGTCTTCAGTTTCTTTCATCAATGTCAATGTTTTATACTTTTCAGAGTATAGGTCTTTTGTCTCTTTTGTTAAGTTTAGTCCTACTAGGTATTTTATTCTTTTGGGGGTAATTGTAAATGGGATTGTTTTCTTAATTTTTCTTTCTGTTGCTTCATTATTAGTGTACAGAAATACAACAGATTTCTGTATATTAATTTTGTATCCTGCAACCTTACTGAATTCAATGATCATTTCTAGTGTTTTTTGGTAGAGTCATTAGGATTTTTTATATATATATAGTATCATGTCATCTGCAAATAGTAACGGTTTTACTTCTTCCTTACCAACTTGGATGCCTTTTGTTTTGTTTTGTTTTTTCTTATTTGATTGCTGCAGCTAGGATTTCCAGTACTGTGTTGAATAAAAGTGGTGACAGTGGACATTCTTGTGTTATTCTTGACCTTAGAGCAAATGCCCTCAGTTTTTCCCTGTTGATTATGTTAGCTGCAGGTTTTTCATATGTGGCTTTATTACATTGAGGTATATTCCCTCTAAAGCTACTTTGTTGGAAGTTTTTATCATGAATGGATGTTGTAATTTGTCAAATGCCTGCTTTCATTGATCTTGTCTGTTGGGGGTTTTTATAAAGCCTTTATTTCATTTATTTCTTTCTGAGTTTTATTATTCACTTCCTTCTATTGGCTTTGGGCTTTGTTCTTTTTCTAGCTCTTTTAAGCATAAGGTTAGTTTGTATATTTGGATTTTTCTTGTTTCCTGAGGTAAGACTGTAATGCTATAAACTTCCCTCTTAGAACAGCTTTAGCTGCATCCCAAAGATTTTGGATTGTTGTGTTTTCATTTTAATTTCTCTGCATGTATTTTTTTTTCATTTCCTTTTTGATTTATTGGTTGATCTATTGTTTGTTTAGCAGCATGTTATATAGCCTCCATGTATTTGTGATCTTTCCAGGTATTTTTGTGATTGATTTCTAGTTTTATACTGTTGTAGTCAGAAAAGATGCATGATATGATTTCAATTTTTTTGAATTCATGGAGAATTGTTTTATGGCCTAATATGTGATCTATTCTGGAGAATGTTCCATGTGGACTTGAAAAGAATGTATATTCTGCTGTTTTGGCATGGAGTGTTCTGTGTATAACCGTTAGGTCCATCTGGTCTAATTTTTCATTTAAAATCATTGTTTCCTTTTTTAAAAAAATATTTTATTTATTTATTTGAGAGAGAAAGAGCACAAAGGGCAAAGTGAGAAGAAGCAGACCCTCGCTGAGCAGAGTCTGATGTGGGGCTCAATCCCAGGACCCCAAGATCATGACCTGAGCTGAAGACAGACACTTAACATACTGAGCCACCCAGGTTCCGCTAAAGCCATTGTTTCTTAATTGATTTTCTGTCTGGATGATCTATCCATTGATGTAAGTGGGGTGTTAAAGTCCCCTACTATTATTGAATTACTGTCAATTTCTTCCTTTATGTCTGTTAATAGTTGCTTTATGTATTTAGGTGCTTCCATGTTTGGTGCATAGATATTTAAATTGTTATATCCTCTTGTTGGATTGTTCCCTTTATGATTATATAATGTCCTTCTTTTTCTCTTATTACAGTCTTTGTTTTAAAGTTTATTTTGGCCAATATAAGTGTTGCTACCCTGGCTTTCTTTTCACTTCCATTTGCATGGTAAATGTTTTCCTATTCACTTTCAGTCTGCATGAGTCTTTGGGTCTGAAATGAGTTTCCTGTAGACAGCAGATAGATTGGTCTTGTTTTTTTATCTACTCTGTCACCCTGTGTCTTTTGACTGGAGCATTTAGTCCATTTAGATTTAAAGTAATTATTGATAGGTATGTACTTATTGCCATTTTGTTAATTGTTTTACGGTTGTTTCTGTATGCTATTTTCTCTCTGCTCCTTTCTTTTTCTCTTGCTCTCTTCCCTTGTTGGTTGATGGCTTTTTTTAGGGCTTTGCTTGGATTCCTTTCTCTTTATTTTTTGTGTATCTATTTTTTTATTTTGGTTGCCATTAGGTTCATATATAACATCTTATGCATATAGCAGTCTACAATAAGTTGATGGTCACTTAAGTTTGAACCCATTCTAAAAACATTAAATTTTCACCTCCCTGCACTTTTTCTGTATATGATGTCATACTTGACTGATTTAATTGATTTTGCTGCTTTTGTGCCTTAGCCTCCATACTAGTTTTATTAGTAATTAATCTACTACTTTTATTATATGTTTGCATTTATCTGTGAAATTTTTTTCCTTTCATAATTTTTTTGCTTCTTATTATGGCCTTTTCTTTTCATACAAAGAATTCCTTTTAACGTTTCTTATAAGGTTGCTTTAGTGGTAATGAACTCCTTTCATTTTTGTGTGGGAAACTCTTTATCTTTCCTTCTATTCTGAATGATGACCAAGTAGAGTATTCGTGATTGCAGGATTTTTCTTTCAGTACTTTGAATATATCATGCCCCTTTTTTCTTATCTGCAAAGTTTCTGCTGAAAAATCAGCTGATAGTCTTGTGATGTTTCCCTTGTATATAACTGTTTTCTCTTGCTGCTTTTAAAATTCTCTGTTTATCACTATTTTTTGCCATTTTAATTATTATGTGTCTTGGTGCAGGGGACCTATACCAGGGTTGATTTTGTTGGGGGCTCTCTGTGATCCCTGTTTTGGGTGTTTGATTTTTTCCCCAGATTAAGGAAGTTTTCAGCTATTATTTCTTCAAGTAAATTTTCTGACTCCTTCTCTCTCTCTCTTCTCCTTCTGGGATCCCTATAATGCAAATGTTATTACACTTGATGGTGATGTTGATTTCCCTTAACCTATACTTATTTTTTATTCTTTTTTCTTTTTGCTGTTCAGCTTGGAAACTTTCCATTACTTGGTCTTCCAGATTGCTAGTCTGTCTTCTGCTTCCTCTAATGTGCTATTGATTTCCTCTATTTTTAAAAAAATTTCTGTCATTGGGCTCTTCATCTCTGACTGTTTTTTTTTTTTTTTAATTTTCTGTGTTTTTGTTGAAGTTCTCACCAAGGTCCTCCACTCTTTTATCAAGTCCACTGAGTATCTTTATGACCATTACTTAGAATTCTTTATCAGGCATTTGCTTATCTCTATTTCATTTAGCTCTTTTGCTGTCGTTTTGTCCTATTCTTTCATTTGGGACATATTCCTCTGCCTCCTTATTTTGTCTAAGTCTCTGGGTTTTTTTCTATATATTAGGAAGGTCAACTACATCTCCTGATCTTGAAAGTAGTGGCCTCTTGAAGAAGAGGTCCTATGGTGCCCTGTAGTGCAATGCCCCTTGTTTACCAGACCCAGACACTCCAGGGGTGTCTCCTATATGGGCTGCATGTGCCCTACTGTTGTGGCTGAGTCACATTTGCCATCAGTCCAGCTGGCTGCAGTGGCCCACTTTGCTTGTTGTGGGCACACCAGGCAGTGTTTGGTCCCTGTGCTGTTATGGGACCTGTCTGGGGCTGCTGTGGACTTTTAGTTGGGCAGTGTCAGTAGTCAGATCAGATACCTTTCCTTAGCCCATTTGCCAAGACTGCTGTCATATCAAACTTCAGGTTGTTCTCCTTGTATTGTCCTCTAAGAGGCTTTTGTTGGTCGGGGGCTGACAGTCAGACCAGATGCCTGCCCTCAGTCCATCTGCTGGGGCAGCAGTTACACTGATTAGCAGGGTGCTCTCTCTGCACTGCTGGAGATCATGGGCATGCTGGTGTGTGGGGTTATCTTTTCCTCTCTCCAGGGCAACAGTCACTTTGGAATGGTGCTGGTCCCTGCTGGGGTTGCTTGCAGGGTATATTGGGCAGGAGTAAGTGCAGCAAGTTGGATGGGGTGGATCCAAAGGGGAATGGGGGGAGGGTTGGGGGCACAGGTCGCCAATAAGATAGGTGGAGAGTGTTTACACTAGTTCCCACAAACATCTGGTTATCTAGGCTGGAGGTGTGGGGAGAAATGATGCCCACCAACACTTTCACGATGGAGAAGTTCTCCTAAAGATCCCTGCTCCTCCAGCATACATTTTGCTATTAGTGAATAAATCTCCAAATATACACTGGGCACTTCTCAAGCTGCTGCTTCTATGCTGTGTCTTGACTGGGTTATTTGTTATGCTGGCTCTTCAAGGGCAGGGATTCAGTTTCCTATGTCCATCCAGTTACTCTTGCTGCTTATAAAATACCTGGAGTTAAGCCCCGCTGATCGTAAAAATTCACAAAGTTAAGCCCCACTGGTTTGCAAAGCCAAATTTGTGGAGACTTGTCTCTCTAGGATGGTTCCCTTATGCATGGGGTGGCTGGTGTGGGGTCTGCTACTCTCTCTTCTCTGTGGCCTCCTTTCCATTTGCACAGTTCCACTAGGGGTTTGGTTCACATCCATGTCTCAGCCCCTCCTACCCTTTGTAATGTGGCCTCAATTCTAAAATTAACTATGGAAAGTCTGTTCTGCCTGTCTGCAGGGCATTTTCAGAGTAGTTGCATAGATGTAGCTGTTATCTGGGTATGTGTGTGGGATGAGATGAGCTCAGGATCCCCATACTCCACCATCTTCCTAGAATTCTCTGGTAGAATGAATTTTAAAAATGACCCAACTGTCTACAAGAAATTCATCTGATAATGATGCCATAGGTTGAAAGCAAAGGAATGGAGAAAGATACATCCTGTAAACACTAATCAAAAGAAAGCTGGAATAGTAATATTAACATCAGATTTAATACAATTCAGAACAAGGATTATTACCAGTGATGTAGGGTATTACATAATGATAAGGTATCAGTTCACCAAGAAGACATAACAATTCTAAATGTGGATGCACCTAACAACAGAGCTTCAAAAACGGGAGAGAACTGGAAAGAGAATTAGAAAAATCTACAATTATACTTGGAGGCTTTAGCACCCCTCTTTAAATAATTAATAGGACAAGGTGGCAGAAAAATCAATAAGGATATAAGAGACCCAAAGAACTCTATCGACTAACTTGACCTAATTGACATTTATAGTACACTAAACTCAACAAGAGCAGATACACATTCTTTTCAATTGCACATGGAACATTCATCAAGATAGACCATATTCTGGGCCATAAAACAAACTTCAACAATTTTAAGATAATTGAAATCATACAAAGTAAGTTAGTTCTCTGATCATAACAGAATTAAATGCGAAATCAACAATAAAAAACATCTGGAAAATCCCCCAAATACTTAGAAATGAACAAGCACACTTCTAAAGAATCCATGCCTGGGTCAAAGAGGAAATCATGGGAAAATTAGAAAATATTATCAATTGAATGAAAAAGAAAATAAAGCATATAAAAATCTGTGGAATGCAACTAAAGCAGGATGAAAAGGGAAATATATAGCATGTAATTATCAACAGACATATTTTCCTTATGTTTCTTTTATTATCATATTGGCCCTGACCTCCAATACTATATTCAACAGTATAAATAATAGTGGTATCTTTATGTTGTTCCTAATCTTAAAAGGTATGCATCTAAGCTCCTTTATTAAGTGTAGTATCAGCGGTTTTGTTATATAAATTTTACCAAGAATATTTTTTACTATTTCTAGTTTTTTTCCCCATTTTTAAAAATCTTAACACACTAACCCTTATTAGATGGTTTTCTGTGTCAATTCGGATCATTACATGATTTTTCTCCTTTAGTCTATTAATGTCACAAATGACAATAATACATATATTTTTAGAAATACTTTTGTATTGAGATATAATTGATATGTAACATTATACTAATGTCAGGTGTACAACATAAGGATTATTGCAAAATAATCATCACAATAAGTCTAGTTAACATCCATCACTACCCATAGTCACCAATGTTTCTTCTTGATGAGAACTTTTAAAAGTCTACTCCCTTAGCAACTTTCAAATATACAGTACAGTATTATTAACTACAGTTACCATGCTATACATTCCATGTTCAATGATGTATTTTCTGATATTGACTTTCTGATGATGTTCCCTGCATTACTGATTATGATAGATTATTTTAAATTTATTTTATTGTTTATTTTATGTTTATTTAATACACTTAACCAAATTAAATAGCAATTCATTTTATGTATTAAATATATTTAATGTTTAGAATTGGTTTACTAATATTTTACTTAGGATTTTTGAATCTACATGCATAGGTAAAGTAGGAGTATAATTTCCTTTTTGTATTCTCCTTACTGTCTCCCTTTTTAACTGTTACCATTTTCTTGTACCCACTTTCTCTCAACAAAGATATTTCCCCATCTTCCTGCTTCCTCAAGTCTAGAAGTCTCCCTTTTTGAAATTTTGGCGTAAACAGAAAATTTTTGTTAGTTTTTATGGTGAGCAATTTAGTTTCTTGGGCCTCAATAGTCTCATTCCAGGATAAAGTCATTGTGTTGTCATTCATAGTCAAAATCCTATTAATGCGTTTCCCTGGGTTTCTTTTTTAAGCTCTACAAAGAACCAGCAGAAGCTTTGAAATAACAGCTCTTCTTTAATACTTCAAAATTCAAGATTACATTTTAGAAAGGGCTCAGGTCAGAGAATCTTGATTCTCAACCCAACCTATAGTCTCTGTAAATGGAAGGGAGCACCAGAGTTTCTGTCCATTTCCAGAGCAAGTCCTTGGAGGTACGCCCCCACCATTATATCACAGAGTAGTTAATCATTCAAGTGGAAAGGGGGTATCAATGAAAGCGCTCAAAGGGCTGAGTTGAAGGTTTCATGTTTCCATTTCTTTAAAAGAAAAAACAAAAATACTAGTTTTTCTATTCCATGAAACTGGGAGTGCATTAATCCATTTTTCCATTCAGGAAATATTTTGGGCCTACTGTGTGTCATGCACTTTTCTAAGGGCTGAGGATATAAGGCTAAAGAGCAATGAAAAAAATGATAAAGAAGCTGGCTTCATGGAGCTTATCTTGTAGTGAAAGAGACAGGCCCGAACACATAAACACATAATTTAATATCAGGTAAAGAAACAAAACAAAAAAAATGGCATGGGATGCTATTATGAATTAATCTAGAAAGAAAGGACTCTCTGAGGTTTCTTTTTCTGTGCTTGTTCTGCTCTTTATTCTACATCTTTCCTTCATCTCTGAGGGGCTGACATTTGAGCAGAGACCTGAATGCAGCAAGGTAGCCAGCCATGCAGACTTCTGATTGAAGAGTCTTGCAGGCAGAAGGAAGGACAAATACGCTGATGAAAGTATATGCTTGGCTTGTGTGAGGAACAGCAATGTGGCAAGCGTGGTGGAACAATGTGAGAGAGGAGAGAATGCGGGCTGATCGGGTCTGAAACACAGGCTGGGGCCAGATGGTGTAGGACCTTGCAGGCTGTGGTAAGAAGTTTCTGGAGTGCCTATTTTCCCTGAAATGCCATCAGGGAATTATTCCTGGACACACACACACACACACACACACACACACACACGAATGCAGTCAAATGTAGCTTCCAGTAGAATTTTTGGGTGGGCATTGTTGTTTTTGTTATGTGTGTGTGTGTTTTATTGTGAAAAGGACTGCTTTGCACTGGTATAAGGGGAAATTACATGAGCTGGGGGGGTGCAGGAATCCATTGCTAGGCTAGCCCTGCAAATACCACAGGGAGGCTGATGAAGTCTGGGTCAGTGGAAGGCCTGCTTCAGGGGGATTTAGATGAATATCACATGCCTTAGTTCTGGGTGCAGTAGCAATAATGAAGTCACTCCAGCTTCAAAAAAAAAAACATTTTTTTTTCCATCCAGATTACTACTGGCTTCCCTCTTCTAGCAAAAGAGACGTCTGCTTCTATGTATAGAATAGACTTCGGGCCCTGAATTATAGTGTGGTAATTCATGCTTAACTGTTCGAATGGCTGCATAGCCCTCAGCCCTGCATCTCCTAATGCACAAGATACTAATTATTAGACTATAATTCACACTGTGCGAGTTCTTATTGCTTAGCTTTCTTGTAGGATACAGATAGCTAGGAACATATAGTGCCTGTGAATGACCAGTATGCTCACTCAAATAACATTAGGCAAGCAATTCTGCCTAACACTGAAGAAGGTAAGAGTGTAAAGAGAAATAACAAAAGGGCCTTTGAGAGACGGGGATTGTTTTTCACAAAGCACACTGAAGAATTACCAGTGGTAGCAAGGGCACGCAGCCCGCTCATCTGAAAACTTTCCATCAAACCTTTCGTCTCTCTTGTAAGACAAAGGTTCTATAAACGAAACACGCAGCCTTTTAAAGAGATTATAAGAAACGCTGACACTTGCCTGTGCATTCACCTATAGATCTGACGAACCCTTTGTGATGGATTTGGGAAACCTATTATTCTGTCATAGCTTAAGGAAAAAGCTGTGGTGTCATTTGATGGTTCAAGAACTAGAACTTGTGAAACCATGGGAAAAATATAAATTGGTCCAAAACAATAACATTCTCACAGCTGGACCATCTGGCGGGTTATTGAGACACAACTGTGTCTATCACTAAATGGCTGCCGTCAAACACCAGATGAAGATGAGAGCTGGTGTCTACTTCTAATTTCCCAAGACTTAAATTGCCTATAGTTCCTTAAGCTCTGGAAATGAGGACTTCATTTGCAATGGTCTCGGCATCTTCCAAAATGTGATCTTTTGAAACAAATTATGATGCTACTCGATGGTAGGACAAGAACATTGTATTTTCATGGTCAGTTCTGGGCTAGCAAAGCGTGTCCCTCAAATAATTGTCATGGGCTCTACCAGTCCCTGTCTGGTGTAAAGAATATCTTTGGCTTATTTCACTTATTTTTAAAAGCTCTCCTTTCTTTAGCATAGCAGAGTGGGTAGAAGAACACCCTTGTTGCCACATTGCAGGTGTGGGAATCCTGGTGCCACGGACTGGCCATGTATCGTGTTATGCATTTTGGGCCTCAGCTTCCTCATCTTAAAAGTGGGACAATAATAGCACTTAACCCATATGCTTGTTGAGAGGAATAAATGAGTGAAACGCTTAGAACACTGTCACATAATAAGCACGATACAAATGTTAGTCATCATTGCAACAGTAGTAATAATCATTGTTTTCATTGCTAAGCTGAATTGGATATAGTTTTACCCTCTGGTTCTTTCATTTTTTTAAAAGATTTTTATTTATTTATTGAGAGAGAGAATGAGAGAGAGCATGAGAGCGGGGAGGGTCAGAGGGAGAAGCAGACTCCCTGCTGAGAAGAGAGTCTGATGTGGACTCGATTCAGGGACTCCAGGATAATGACCTGAGCTGAAGGCAGTCACTTAACCAACTGAGCCACCCAGGTGCCCCCTCTGGTTCTTTCTTAATGGCCTATAAAATGGTTTATACATAAAGAGGTCTCAATAATAAATAAAGCCACACCATAGTAGATAAATATGAACAACAACTTAGCAAATACTTAATGAAACAGCTCATTTATTTTGCTATTATATAGCAGGCACTGTTGTAGATACTTTACATAGTCAAGAAATGTTGTGTCTCCAGTGACTAAGATATTGGTGATGCAGCAGTGAACCAAAGAGACATGGCTCTGATCCTATTAAGTAGGCATTATTAGCATTATTTTGTAGGTGAAAAAAAAAAGGAAGCTCTGTGGATTTAAATAGCTTGCTTACTGCCACACTGTTAGTAAGTGGCAACTTCCTGAAGAACCAGCTAACTTGAACGCCTGTGTTCTGCCCACTACATTTTGCTTTCTCCCTTGGTATAACACCTAGAGTCTTTGAGATTCAATAATACAAGCCAAATTTGGGACATTTTGAGTGCCATAAAGCATAATATTTGTAATGGGTTGCAACACATTGAATTAAAAAAAAATCCATGAGTCATAAAGGGGGGTGGGATAGAAGAAAAAGAAACTCTTCTTTAAAGGAGAATGCCAACTAATACGTAGATGAAATTAGAAAATCACCATTTTGCAACTCCTAATTTAATAATTAATTAAAACAAGATCCTATAGATAGAAAGATCCTAATAGATCCTAAAACCACTGGGTAAAAGTTTATTGGGGATCTGGTTATTCACACACTCTCAAAGTACCACCCCACAGACTACTTACTAGTTAAAAAGAGAAAAGATACCTTTACAATGGTTCAAATTTAGCATCTCCAGTAATAAAATAAGCTTATCTTATGCAATGCAATGAAGAATATAGAGTATTAACAAAAAATGTAGAGCATTGTTGGTAATATTTTTGCAATATTCTGACTAATTGTGAGGAAACAACCAGAGAAATTCAGAATGTAGAATAGACAACCTCCAAGATAACTAGCTTGGACTCTAAAAAAAAAAACAATGTCATGAAAAACAAAAATAAGAAGGCAGGCTATTCTATGTTAAAACAAACTAAAGAGGCAAAACAGCCAAATACGATGTTAAAACTTTGATTGGATTCTGGCCCAGAAATTAAAAAACAGTTTTAAAAGACATTTTCACATCGAATGGGAAAATTTGAATATGGACTGTGTATTAGATGATAACGAATTAAGTTTCTTGGTTGTGATAATTTTACCGTGGGGTTATAAAGAAGAATATTCTTAAGATAAATATGCTGAAGTATTTAGGGATAATGTCTCTTTGTTGTGATATCTATAATTTAATTTCAAATGTTTCAGCTTAAAATGTGTGTATAGGGCGCCTGGGTGGCTCAGTCGTTAAGCGTCTGCCTTCGGCTCAGGTCATGATCCCAGGGTCCTGGGATCGAGTCCCACATCGGGCTCCCTGCTCGGTGGGAAGCCTGCTTCTCCCTCTCCCACTCCCCCTGCTTGTGTTCCTGCTCTCGCTATCTCTCTCTGTCAAATAAATAAATAAAATCTTAAAAAAAAAATGTGTGTATACATACATGTATATATGCATACGTATAATATATAACATACATATATACATATACATCTATGTATGTATAGAGAGAGAAAGATTAAGCAAAGTGACAAAACAATAATATGGGGAAAGGGTATATAGGTGTTTGTTGTGTTATTTTTTTCAACTTTTTGTGTGTCTAAAATTTTTCATAATTAAAAGTTGAGAGAAAAAATACAAACAGTGAAGTTCTTTACAGTCTAAATAAAGCTCTTCACATAATGCCTCTAGGAGCAAAGCTAAGCAAAGATGGAACCCCTTCCTCTGGTTCTAGGAGGAAGGGGCCTACCCCATAGATTCCAAGTTTATATGTCTTTGCTTCTATTGATAAACAGAGTTTCATTAGTGTCTCTAAATTTAAATTTCTGAGAGTTAGAATCTAGTCTAACTTTGGTTCCAGTTCAAGCTAGTTCTGGATTAATCATGGGCAACCGAGGTGTTTGGAACTAACACAAATGTTTTGTGGAGCCTGTCCCTGTGAATGGAGGGGCAACTGAAGGTACCTGCTGGCCAGGGTCCTTGGAAAGGATCCTCTATGACAGAGGGTGGCTCCTGAGCTACACGACATAAAGGATGAATAGGAGTTTGCCAGGAAAAAAAAGTGTGGCGAGTAGCACACTCAGGTAGGACTAGACTCTGCGCAGGTATTATTCTCCAAGGCAGTAGTAGTCTGCATTAAAAAACAAACTCCCATATTTATGTATTAATAAATTTCACATTATTCTATTTCACTAATATTTTACATTATACATCCACATCCGCAAATATAGAAATTAACATATATGAGATAAAATTAAATATAAATAGAAGCTTATATATACATATTTTTCTCATTCTAATGTTTTATGCACTCCAATTTGCAATTTAATATTGGGTCTTGGGGCACTTGGGTGGCTTAGTCGGTTAAGCACCTGACTCTGGTTTCGGCTCAGGTCATGATCTCAGGGTCCTGAGATGAAGCCCGCATCGGGCTTCATGCTCGGCGCAGAGTCTGCTTGTCTCTCTCCCTCTGCTCCCCCCTTATTTCTCTCTCTCTTGAATAAATAAATAAAACCTTAAAAAAAAAATATTGGGACTCATTATGGGCAGCCATACATATATGTATTTACCAATACCTCAAGGTACTTTTAATTCAATTTTATAAACCAAAAAGAACAAAATAATTGAAATCTTAAATTCATGTACTTTAGAATAAATTATATATCATTTATATATTTTTATATAAATTATTATATAATGTTTATAATTACTATAAATAATGTTTATCTTCCTTTGTCAATATCTTAGGCTTATCAACATCTTTGTCTTTCCTCAAAATAAAATAAACACCTTAGTTTGTATTCCTTCCCATTAGTCTCCACTTCTATCTCCCACGTCCCCTCCATTTTGGTATACACTATAGTTTTCATTATGCACTTTTATGGATATACTATTCAGTCATTATTTAGACTCGTGATCTACAAACTTTTTTGATCATTTGCCCGTATTAGTAAAAAAAAAAAAATGAAGCATACATATACTTAATTTTAAATTATATGACATATACTATATTAATAGATATGCACATTATAAAAGTTTCACTATGATAAATTTTTTTAGAAAAGAGATTTAAAAATAAATATAAGTAGATGTTTTAATATCTTTCTGTAGCACATCACCTATATTAGTCAAGGTTTTCTAGAGAAACAGAGAGAGAAAAAGAGATTTTTACAGAATTAGTGTACATAATTGTGGAGGCTGGCAGATCCACAATCTGCAAGGAGGCTGATAGGCTGGAGACTCAGGGAAGAGTTCATTTTGCAGTGCAAGTCCAAAGGCAGTATTCTGGCACAATTTCTTCTTCCTCAGGGGAAGTCAGTTTTTTTCTTAAGGCCTTCAACTGATAGATGAGTCCACCCCCATTATGGAGGGTAGTCTGCTTTATTCTGTCTCCTTATGTAGATTTTAATATCACCTAAAAAAATACGTTCACAGCAACATTCAGATACATTTGACTAAATATCTGGGTACTGTGGCCTGGCCAAGTTGACACGTAACCATCACACCACCACCACCTCTTACATTGACCTGGTTTCATTTGTCGCACTTTGGAGTCCACTGGTTTAACAAACAATAATATTTAAGTTATCAGTGCTATTTCTTGCCCTCTCTTGATGCTTGGTTTTGTTTTCTGGATTTATTTGTTTCTTACTGGATTATTTCTCCTAGGGGTGCTCTCAAAGGGGGTCTTCATATGGTAAACTTCTTGATTATACTTGAGAATATAATTATTGTGCTCTCCCATTCAAACAAAATTAGCTAGATAATCCTAGCTTCAATAAATGTTTTCCAACATAATTCCATTATCTTCTAATGTTGAGTGTTGTTTTTGAAAAGTCTGATACCAATCCGATTCTGTTTGTATGCAAATGATTTGCTCTTCTCACTGGGAGGCCTTTTGAATGTTCTCTTTGTCTTTGATCTTCTCAAATTTCACTGGAATGAATTTAGTTGTAAGTTTTTTCTTCAGTTTTCTATGAGTCCTATTCTTTGTGAGTCCTTTATATTGGGATCCTACATCTTCCATTCTTGGTCAATATTTTTTCCAGTATTTCCTGTCCTGCCCTCGTACCCCAATCTATTTTTATGCCCTTTTAGAGCTTCTATTATATAGATCTTGACATTTTTACTACTTTCCTCCATATCTTTTAAATTCATTTTTTATGCTTTCTCTCTTTAGTCCTTTCTGATATTTTCAACTTGGTTTTTCAGCTCACCAATTTGTTCTTTGGATCTGTTTATTCTGCCATTGGTTAATTGATTGTTTATTTTAACAGTATTTTTTATATGCGGTGTCACCAATTGGCTTTCCTTCCAGTTGCTTTCTCTGCTTCATGTTTTCTAATGTTCTCCCTTATATCTCTAAGGATTTTTATTTTATATATTTTAAATTCTTGTTCAGTCTGACCAATTAATTCTGCTTTCTCTTACATAGGTTGTTTAATTTGTTGTTTTTCTTTTACAGTGCTTGTGCTCCTCAGGTGTCTTATTTTATCCTTCTGGGAGTTCATGTTCACTGTGGCCTACCAGATGGCTCAGCTGGTATTATGTACATAGGGGATGGACCCGCAGAAAGTACAGGCCTTAGGTTGTGTCCACCTAAATGAATGAGGGAAGGGTATGAATGAGGATGTAAACCTCTGGTATTGAAATCATTCCCTTTTATCTTCCCCTACACACACACACACACACACACACACACACACCTGGGGCCCTACCGCTCAGGGAACCTCCCAGTAAAATCCTGTCTATGCTCTGTCCCAAGGCTACCTCCCTGTGTTGTAATTACCTGATTTATATGGAGTGGGGAGAAAAACTGCTCATGGGCCAGTTAGCCCACTTACACCTATTAACATCTACTTCTCATCCCAAGCAAGGTTCTAATACTGTCCTGACCTTACTCCATCCTCTGGCTAGGTATTGCTGTTTGTCTCTCTCATAGTGGCCATAGGACGGGCCAAGGAAAATGTGGACCATATTAAAAAAGCACAAATAGAAAATGCTACTTCCGGGGCGCCTGGGTGGCTCAGATGGTTAAGCATCTGCCTTCAGCTCAGGTCATGATCCCAGGGTCCTGGGATCGAGCCCCGCATCGGGCTCCTGGCTCAGCGGGGAGCCTGCTTCTCCCTCTCCCTCTGCCTCTCCCCTGCTCATGCTCTCTCTCTGTATCTCTGTGTCTCAAATGAATAAATAAAATCTTTAAAAAAAAAAAAAAAGAAAAGAAAAGAAAATGCTACTTCCAAACTATTCCTATCCCTGCTGCTACCTGGCTCTATGTGCTAGGCTGTCATTTCCTCACCAAATTGGGATTCCACTATGTCTGTCTCCCCAAATATTCCTCACTGTCTGGAGACCCATTAACCAGTCTCTTGCTTTTGTGACATATCCAGAGTTGGGGGTCAGAGGGGGGAACAACTGCTTTTCTGCCATCTTGCTTCAGTGACAGTCAATTATAAACAATCTACATTTATAAGCATGGCTTAGGCCAGAAATACTATGGGCATGTCAATCTTGATGCCACCCAGATTCTTTTCCTTCTACTTTGCACTGGCTCTGCCTCATTTTCTTCCTCCTATGTTGTGCTGGCTGTTTGGCATTCCATGCTGGTCTACTCAAGGCTGATCACTTCCTTTCATAGTGACCATTATCAGTCTCTATAGCCACCGTTGCTCAAAATCTAGTCCTTAACTGGGAGCATTCATCAGCTGTATTCACATTTGTCTGGTTTAAGGGTTTCTTTTGTAAGATTTATTTATTTATTTGACACAGGAGTGCGGTGAGGGAGAGGGAGAAGGAGAGAAAGAACCTCAAGCAGACTCCCTGCTGAATGTGGAGCCCACCCTGGGGCTCTATCCCATGACCTCAAGATTAGGACCTGAACTGAAACCAAGAGTTGGCTGCTCAACCAACTGAGCCGCCCAGGAACCCCAGTTTAAGAATTTTTATACTGCTTTCTGGTTAGGCCGTGAATCTCCTAAAGTTGTAGGTAAAATTTATGACTACGTTGAGAGGATTTGTAGCTTTCATCAGATATTGAAAGGAATTTATATTTTGTGAAAAGATAATTAAGAGTTAATACTCCAATTATTTCCACTCTTATTGTGTAATTCACAAATGTATTAACTAAAACTCCTGGAGACATGTATTTTCTCTATAAAATATGGGGACAGATTAGCTCTGGGAGTAGGGAAAGGAGAGGAAGGCAATGAACAGAGGGGCAGATAACCTAGTGATGAAGAGCATGAACCTGGGTGCTAGCTTCTCTGGATTTTGAACCCTGACTTGGCCCTTGATTAACTGTATAATCTTTGACAAACTACTTAACCTCAGTTTTTGTAAAATGGGAATTATAATGGTAATCCTTTATACATCATAGGGTTGTCTTAAAAATTAAAGATACTTTTAAAATAAAAAGCATATAGAATGGTAGCTGGTAATAATTCTATAATTGTAGTTATTTTTATTATTATTAAATCTCCAAGGTTTCTAACATAGGGGGATGGGTAATAATGATGCCATGAATATTCACCTTTGAATCCTGTTTAGGCCTACCCCAGTGCCTTGCATATCAGAGAAATTTCGTAAAGATTTGTTGAGTGTGATATAATTGAATCTCCATGTTGAAGTTCTGAAAGTCTATTCCTAACCTCTGATTCAATTTGCCTACCCCCTTCTGGTTCACTCTCTCTACTTTAGGGCACTTCATTGGATCTGGAAAAAACCAGAAAGTTTGGGTACCAAGCTGATGCATTCTAGGAGAGGAGGAGAAAAACTAGGGAAGTCCATGTCTATTGGCATTGGCAAAACTGCTTTTTTAAAAAACACCTATGGGGTGGGAGGGGAGTAGAAGTATTTATATGCAACAGTTAAATCATGGAAGTCTTAAGTAGTCTAAGAGAAAATGTATTTATTTGTAATATTTACAAAACATAAGTCTATAAACAAGCATTGTGAATACTTCTTGTGTTCAGAAATTGCTATGGGAACAAAGGATTAAAGCAGAGAAATTCAGAATGTGGTTTCTGCCATATGAGGCAGGGTTTTCCAGAGAAACAGAACCAATAGGATCTGTTTATAATAGGACCAATATAGAGAGATTTATTTTAAGGAATTCACTCATGTGATTATAGAGGCTGGCAAGTCCAAAATCTGTGGGGCAGAGAAAGATCAATACTGTGGTTCAAGTCAAAAGGTCATCAGGCTGAATAGGGTCAGTGTTACAGGAAAGTATTTTATACAGGAAAGTGTTAAAGGAAAGAGTCAGTGTTACAGTTCAAGTTCAATTCCCCCTTAATCAGAGGAAGTCCATCTTTTATTCTATTCAGGCTTTCAGCTGATTGGATGCAGCCCACATTATGGAGGGCAATTGGCTTTACTCAGAGTTCACTGATTTAAATATTGATCTCATCTGAAAACACAGAAACATCCAGAATGATATTTGAAGTCCAGCGAAGTTACACATAAAATTAACCATCACACTATTTTAAAGTGTATGAAGAAGAAACGTGGGGACACACACTAAACAATAAAGAAGAGTGAACAAGGGCACGTTTTAGATTCAGAAGACTTGAGTTCAAATTCTGCCTCTATCCGTTGGTAACTGGGTGGGGGCCTTGGGGAAAATACCATAGATACTCAAATTAGGCAAACCTGGAAATAAGGTGAGGTTTTACTTTTACAGTCAGAGGACCTCAAAAATATGTTTTTGGTAACTTAGATATGTAAACAGAAGAAAAAAGATTCAGTTGTAAGATATAATTTGTAATATTTACACATTTAGTTACATGCACATATTTAAAATTCTATAATATATGGAATAACTTATTAGTTTACAAGTATTGCTTTTTTTCAGTCTTATACTTCATGAAATACTTAGATTTTTCGAACTCTTCCCAAGCCCCTTTGACATCAGTGTCTCTTGTTTTTCAGCAGCTTTCTGAGTTGCTGCACACAATTTTTTGGGTTATACCTTCACATCCATCCAAATTACACAAGAATCCAAACTTTCTGAATCTGTTTCTTGATGTCACTGGAAATTTTATCACACTCTACAAGTACACATTTGTATAACATTAGGAAAGTGGATTTTAAAATTCATTAGGTGAACAATCATTATGTTTACAACATATTCTTAGAGTGATTTAAAAAGACTTGAGTCAGGAGCTTCATTAGCTACCCCAGGGGGTAACCAATTCCACCAATTTACTTTCGAAACCAGCACAAATTATGATCAGGTAAATATGTCTTCACATTAATATGTCTTTCTTATACTACCCTGATGTTAAAAATTTAGTAACTAAAACAATGTCTTTTAATATGAGAGGAATTTTAATAGAATTGCACATGAAGGAACTTTTTTCTGATGGATAATTTTGAGAGAAAATATAATGAACATATATAGTATTTATTTTTCCTTTAGGAAGATAATGGCAGTAATTACCTCATTGGGTTGTAATGAAGATTAAATGGGATAATTTAAGTAAATCCATTTGGTACAATGCCAGTACATTGTAAGGGCTTTAAAAGGTTAATAGCAATCAGATTATTATTATTGTTTTGTTGTTAGTATTATTATTAAGCAACGTGAGAGTATGTTGTAGATGTGTCCTTCTTACTCCATAGTAAGTGAGAAACAAGAGAAAATGGGCTTGGAATTTCTTTTCGCCTTTCTCCAGTTGTGGATTAGATGCCTGGCTTGTTTTGATATGCGACCTTTCTCAAAACTGTCAGAAGATTTCACTGGGGTCCATAATGCATCATGGATGTGACCACCAGTTGCATTCTTCTGCTTCTATCCCGTTAAGACACTATAAAAACTGGTTATGTCCTTCCTTATTTTGCCATATTCAGGCAGCTATATTTCCTAAGTAACAGCTGCTACTTGTAGACAATTTAGTCTTCTCACATAATCCAACATCAGGATCCTGTGTGTATGATTAGTTACCGTGAAATAGTCTTGCCTCCTTCTGAAAGGGTGTAGACTTCTTTCTTTCATTCAATTTAGCCCCTTAGGCAAAATTGAGCTAGATAACAACTTCAGAAGTCACTTTTGTTAAAACTTTTCAAAACACAGAGAGAAAAAAACAGCCCTCAAACCTCTTTGGTAATAACAATAGTAGCAGAGTCATTATTTTAGCGCCTCTGTGGTTTGCATTTCAGGGGAGGGGGAAGTATTTGTGTCACCCTATTGGTCTCCCTATTTTTATCCTGAGACTATGAAGAGACTGGCCAATTATAAGAATAACACCAAACTTGGAATTTTTCCCTTAACTGTTATCTTCTTTATCCTATAAATTTAAAGATCAATCTGAGAACAACTAGTGTTGCAGTGTGAATCAAGTAAGTGCATTTATCAGGGTGAATCAGGAGAACCTGACAATGTGATTTCTTGTCCCATTAGAAGTACTATCCTTATGGTTCATAGAATGAAGGGGTACTTTAAGGCAATTTGGCTCAAGTTCAGAGAATATTTCACTATGAGAATGGATTTTAGTTTGACATGGACAGCAGGCAGACAGATGTGTATCAAATAGCATTTGCAGCATATGAAAATTAATTTTTCACGACCAGTAAGATATAAATATAGTAATGTTTCTCATTTTAAAATGTCATTTACATCAACCATAAATGTGATACATTAGGGAAAAAATTCACAGTCTATAAATAGTACTGCCTTGGAGTCCTCATCTGTGGGTAGATGGACAAGGGTGGTAGGGATTCCTTTCTTTGGATGTGAGCTTAAATCCAACTGTCCATGCAACATTTACATTTGGTTGTCTTAAAGGCACATTTTACTCATCACTCTCCTTCTCAAACTTGGTCCTCTTCCTGGATTTCCCCTCTTTGTACATGACGCCATCATCCATTTAATTGAAAAAAGCATAAACCCAGAAATCATCCTAGACACCTCCCTCTTCTTCACCCCCTTATGCAATCCATTTTGTCTCTTCTATAACTATCTGTTTTTCTTTCTCTCCACTGAGACTATCCTAGTCTAAACCACCATCAAAAGTCATGTGCCTTACCACCATGGCCTTGTGTTTTAAAATGTACCTAGGATTTGTTTTAATCAGGCATGGTAAGACCTGCAGACACAGAAATGACTATCATGAATGAAGAAGTTTATGGTCATAGATTTCAAGGAATAGGAGGCCTGGCATGCCACTGAAGGGCCCCACACAGGGAAGCCCTAGGATTGATCAGGAGACAGAGGGAGCAAGGGGACAATGGAGGCAAGAGCCTTTATTATGGTTTCTGTGGGAGGAAATGGGTGAAGCAGTGTAAGCAGACTTAGGATTGGCTAGTTGGAAAAATTTCTGTGGGCTTTGGGGCATACGGGCTGTCTTTATTGTCTGGTACCTGGTCATGGGGTGGTTATGTCAGATGGATGGTGACCTGGAGTATAAGAGCTCAATAAAGGAAGTGGTTGGTTGCTTGGCCTTTGGATGGGTTGGTTTGCATGTGACAGGAACATTTACAGGCAAGTCCTTTTTTATCTCTAAAAATTGGCTACTTCTGGGAGGGGCAGCCTCTCCAGAGTCAGCAAGGCTCCAAGTGTCAAAACATCAGAAACACATGGTTAATACACATATAACTGGTCTCTTTGAATCCACTCCCCACTACCAAAGTAGCACTTACCTTTAAAAAGACAAATATGAGATGTCCTCAGTCCAAATCCATCAATAGCTTCCCCTTGCTCCTCCTAGAAGGCTCTGAGTGATCTGGTCTTTACCTACTTATTGGGCCTGCCTCATTTTGCACCCTCTTCCCTTTATGAACCTCAGCCACATTAACTTGCTTTTACCTTTTTAAATTGTCATGTCCCTCCTTAGACCTTTACTTGTATGGTTCTCTTGGAGTGGAACCTTCCTCCCCACTCCTTCCCTGTGTACCACTGCTTTGGAGCTATTAACATCAGCATCACTTCCTCAGGGAAAACTTCCCCCCTTTCCCTAGACCAGGTCATGTTCCACTTTAGACTCCCATAGCATTTCATGATCCTCTAGTGTACTTACCAGAATTTGTGATTATATGTTTATTTGTGTGATTAATTTCTGCTGCCTGGGATCCATAAAGCAGGACTGTGTCCCTTTGACTCACATTATGTTTTTAATTCTTAGCAGAGTGCCTCAATAAATATGGAGGCCTTTAATAACTGTGTTGAATAAGTGAATAAATGCCAGTCTTGGTTTAGAATAGAGACAATATTTTCAACTTAAAGACTGAGTTGGAAAAACAGAAATGGTTTTCCCAAGACTGCCTTTTAAAAAAATCTGTTGGAGCTGATGCATAATTGCTCTGAGTGATGTGTTATCAGAAGTGATGGGAGCCATACCAAACTGTCTCTACTGGGCATTGTGTGTCATGGCAATAAGACATCTGACATGATTTGAAACATGAAGGAAATAGATTGTGAAAAGTCATAAATATATGGAAGTTTTTTCCCTTCTCATGAGGATCATCTGAAAATTGCTCTTAGTGGCCAATGGCAGTTTTATGACTATCTTTTCAGAGATGAGAAAAGGTGGTCTTTAGGAAAATCTTTTTAGACTGTATATAGAAAGGGAAACTGATTTGTTTTTCTTTTAATCACTCTTTTAAAAAATGTAATTATAAAAACATGATACAATATTAAACATTCCCCAGATGTTTAATATGGGAAAAGAATCCTGAAAAACCAAGCATCTATTTGTTAAAATTAGACTTGAGCTCTGGGTACTCTGGAAAGAATGATCAGATTTCAAATTTTTGAAAAGATAGAGGATGTCAAATGAGTAACCTAACATAAGTAAAGTACCACAGAACAGAACAGACAATTCCCTGTCAAGAAGACTCTACTGTCCTAACAGGAAATGTCAAAGCTCTTTTCTTTATATAATTTATGAAGGTATAGTAGATTTTAAAAATCTTTTTTATAGTACAGCTCTCTACTTACCCACTTCTTCACTTCTTCTTCTTAAGGGCTTACCTTCTCTATACATAGAGGAAGCAATACAAAAATTTGATCAGTTGAAGCAGATAATTGATATAAAAAACTAGATCAGATGTTGCAACTGAATGGTCATGGTGACTATGGCATATATTTGATCAACAGAACACTTCTGTTTGTCTTGCAAAGGGATTAAAGTTTTATGAGTAGTTTGCAACACTTAAAATTAAAGGACTGTATATTAATAATCTTATCTTTAATTGAAAAATGGGACACCCTGGGAGTCCTGAGCCTATATACCTCCATGGCCCTATTGCTCTTGCTGAGCAGAGCCCTTAAACAGGGCACATGCTCTCCAGTGTACCAGCATCCCTACATGGCCCTTGTCACATTTTTATATTACCTGCCTGGCCACTGCAGACATTTGACTTTGATTCTTAAAATATAAGATACAAGCAATTACATTGATTTCTCTGTTTGCTCCAACTCTAAAGAGGGTATTTTCACAGTCCAGTCGACATAAAGAGCTCCTTTCTGGAATCCAGAAGTCTAGCACAATTTACAGTGAGCAGATTTCGACAACATATCTTGTGAATCACCTCTCTGTGAAGACTTAAATACATAATTCCCTTAGACCTTATTTTCTCAAGGATTTAAAGAACTTCCTACAAAATTATCAGGTGTTTCTCTTCATTTTTTTTGCCACAAGAAAAAAGGTTACTGGGCTATTTAATTCCTAAGATCTAAAAGATGGTATGTAATGGCTATTTATAAATGTCAATGGGCCATTACCCTTTTTTCTTTGAATACCCTAAATACCTTAGCTGAATACCCTAAGGTTGTCATAGGAAAAATCATAAATGGGCATGATGTTTACCTAGAAGCTGGTTTGTTACTGTTGGCTTTACCTTTCACTTCAAGATTTATGCTCAAATACTGGTATAAAATTAGAATAATTAGGCAACCTAGAACAACAAAGAAATGGAACCAAAGTATGGATTAGGAAAAAAAAATTATATAAATAAATCAAGAAACACCCCATATCTATAGCATGGATTCTATGGGACAAAACTTTTCTAATGTTATTGTGTTCCCTACTGTTCTTATTTATTTACATGGTGATGAAAAGTTGAATTCACAAAATTGGAAATTAGATTGTTTTCCATTGTATCTTTAGCATGGAATATAGAAACTAGCACATAACAGGTACTCAATAGAGTAGAAAAATAAATTAAAAATGACTTTTTAGACACACAAATGTACACAAGTGAATTATAGTCATTTTTTTGTGAAGAATAGATCAAGGTTATACATACTTTAACAATGAGGTAACTTAGAATACTTTAAAACAGGGCGCCTGGGTGGCTCAGTCGGTTGACCATTTGCTTTCAGCTTGGGTCATGATCCCGGGGTCCTGGGATTGAGTCCCACATCAGGCTCCTTGCTCAGTGAGGAGCCTGCTTCTCCCTCTGCCTCTGCCCCAGCTTGTGCTCTCTCTGTCTGTCTCTATCTTTCTCACAAATCAATCAATCAATCAATCAATCAATCTTAAAAAAAAGAATACTTAAAAACAAAACCTCTGAATGTAATGATAGTGTAAATTGGCTTGGTTTGTGTCCCAAACTCTTAGGCTCCCCAAATGTGCATTTCTCTGCCCTCATTCATGGACCCATGACTCTATGGAAAACCAAAATATCTTTACTTTTTACCTTAGAGCATTGCTCCACATTCAGTACTATCTTTTATCTCAGTACTTACTGACTGGCAAACTGTTCCCAGCCTATTCCTATAGTACTGTCACCAAAAACAAAACAAAACAAAGTTTGCATTGAAGGGCTACTGACTTGGTTGGGTTCTGCACAATGCAGCCACCAATGCCAGGAGAGCATTTGAAATCTAATATCTCAGTGTTTGCAGAGAGCCTTACCATCAGATCCATCCCAATTGACCAGCTTCCTCTACCTCCATTGTTATTTTTCTTGCACATTGACTAGCCTGGCTGCCTCAGTCTATTTCTATAACTTATTTGCTCAAGTCTCTACCATGGACTGAACTTTCTTCTGTGTTTCTTGGTCAAGAACAGAAAAAAGACTTCTGGTTTCTGGTTCCCCATATAAGGAGCTTGGAAGTCACCACTCTTTTCTAATAACAAGTACAAAGCTTAACAGACTGAAAAATCAACAACTCTTGTAGAGTCTGTAAAAAAGAGAGGACACAGGGAAAACTGCTGCTTCCAAGTTTGGAGATACAGACAGGTGAATGTCGGGAGATATGGCTTACTGGAGTAGAGACTCACAAGCAGAAACTGCCAGAGGAACCAGTGTTGGTGTAGGAAAATTTGAACTGTAATAGATAGATATTAACCTAACTATATCAATAATCACTTTGAACATCAGTGCTCTAAATGCATCAATTAAAAGACAGTGACTGTCAGAGTGCATAAAAAAAACTAACTATATGTTATCTATAAGAAACTACCTTTAACTATAAAGACACATAAAGATTAAAAGTAAATTAACAGACAGATATGCCATGATAACACTAATTAAAAGGAAGCAAGAGTAGCAATATTAATTTCAAACAGAGCAGACTTTAGAGCAAGGAATGTTATCAGGGATAAAGAAGTTAGTTCTCTAAGAAGACATAATAATCCTTAACATGTATGCACCTAGTAACAGGATATCAAACTACATGAAAAAAAAAACCTAATAGAACTGCAAGGAGAGATAGATGAATCCACTAGCATAGTAGGAGAATTTCAACACTTCTTTATTAGAAATGGATGGATACAGCAGACAGAAAATCAGTGAGGACATCGTTGAACTTAACTATACCATCAATCAACCAGATATTTATAGACTATTTCATCCAACAGCACATTATTCTACACACTATTCTCAACTCACATGGAACATTTCACCAAGATAGACCACATTCTGGGAGATAAAATGCACCTTAAAAATTTTTAAAAGAATAGGGGCGCCTGGGTGGCTCAGTCATTGAGCGTCTGCCTTCTGCTCGGGTCATGATCTGGGGGTCCTGGGATCAAGCCCCACGTTGGGCTCTCTGCTTGGCGGGAAGCCTGCTTCTCCCTCTCTCACTCCCCCTGCTTGTGTTCCCTCTCTCTCTGTCAAATAAATAAATAAAATCTTCAAAAAAATTTTTTTGAAAGAATAAAAATTATGCAATGTCTTCTCTCAGATTACAATGGAATTAACCTAGAAAGATAACTGGAGAACTCCAAAGAAGTGGAGATTAAACAACACACTTCTTTTTTAATTTTTTTTATTATGTTAATCACCATACATTACACCATTAGTTTTTGATGTGGTGTTCTATGATTCATTATTTGTGTATAATACCCAGTGCTCCATGCAGAACATGCCTTCTTTAATACCCATCACCAGACTAACCCATCCTCCCAACCCCCTCCCCTCTAGAGCCCTCAGTTTGTTTTTCAGAGTCCATCGTCTCTCATGGTTCATCTCCCCCTCCAATTTCCTCCCCTTCATTCTTTCCCTCCTGCTATCTTCTTTATCTTCTTTTTTTTTTTAACATATAATGTATTATTTGTTTCAGAGGTACAGATCTGTGATTCAACAGTCTTGCACAATTCACAGCGCTCACTATAGCGTATACCCTCCCCAACGTCTATCACCCAGCCGCCGTATCCTTCCCACCCCCCACCACTCCAGCAACCCTCAGTTTGTTTCCTGAGATTCAGAATTCCTCATATCAGTGAGGTCATATGATACATGTCTTTCTCTGATTGACTTATTTTGCTCAGCATAACACCCTCCAGTTCCATCCACGATGTTGCAAATGGCAAGATTTTATTCCTTTTGATGGCTGCATAATATTCCATTGTATATATATACCACATCTTCTTTATCCATTCATCTGTCAATGGACATCTTGGCTCTTTCCACAGTTTGGCTATTGTGGACATTGCTGCTATAAACATCGGGTGCATGTACCCCTTCGGATCCCTACATTTGTATCTTTGTGGTAAATACCCAGTAGTGCAATTGCTGGATCATACGGTAGCTCTATTTTCAACTTTTTGAGGAAACTCCATACTGTTTTCCAGAGTGGCTGCACTAGCTTGCATTCCTACCAACAGTGTAGGAGGGTTCCCCTTTCTCCACATCCCTGCCAACTTCTGTCGTTTCCTGACTTGTTAATTTTAGCCATTCTGACTGGTGTGAGGTGGTATCTCACGGAGGTTTTGATTTGGATTTCGCTGATGCCAAGCGATATTGAACACTTTTTCATGTGTCTGTTGGCCATTTGGATGTCTTCTTTGGAAAAATGTCTGTTCATGTCTTCTGCCCATTTCTTGATTGGATCATTTGTTCTTTGGGTGTTGAGTTTAAGAAGTTCTTTATAGATTTTGGATACTAGCCCTTTATCTGATATGTCATTTGCAAATATCTTTTCCCATTCTGTTGGTTGTCTTTTGGTTTTGTTGACTGTTTCTTTTGCTGTGCAAAAGCTTTTTATCTTGATGAGGTCCCAATGGTTCATTTTTGCCCTTGCTTCCCTTGCCTTTGGCGATGTTTCTAGGAAGAAGTTGCTGCGGCTGAGGTCGAAGAGGTGGCTGCCTGTGTTCTCTTTTAGGATTTTGATGGACTCCTGTCTCACATTTAAATCTTTCAACCATTTGAATCTATTTCTGTGTGTGTGTAAGGAAATGGTCCAGTTTCATTCTTCTGCATGTGGCTGTCCAATTTTCCCAACACCATTTGTTGAAGAGACTGTCTTTTTCCCAGTGGACATTCTTTCCTGCTTTGTCAAAGATTAGTTGACCATAGAGTTGAGGGTCCATTTCTGGGCTCTTTGTTCTGTTCCATTGATCTATGTATCTGTTTTTGTGCCAGTACCATACTGTCTTGATGATGACAGCTTTGTAATAGAGCTTGATGTCCAGAATTGTGATGCTGCCAGCTTTGCTTTTTTTTTTCAACATTCCTCTGGCTATTTGGGCTCTTTTCTGGTTCCATACAAAGTGCATACCTATTGATAATTTGAATGTAAATGGACTAAATGCTCCACTTAAAAGAGAGGGTGATGGAATGGGTACAAAATCAAGACCCATCTATATGCTGCCTACAAGAAACTCATTTCAGTCCTAAAGAGACATGCTGATTGAAAGTGAAGGGATGGAAAAGCATGTATCATGCAAATGGAAGTATAAAGAAAGCTGAGATAGCAATACTTATAATAGACAAAATAGACTTTAAAACAAAGACTGTAACAAGAGACAAGGACACTGCATAATGATAAAGGGAACAATCCAACAGGAAGATAGAACAATTATAAATATTTATGCACCCAATATGGGAGCACCCAAATACATAAAGCAGGTAATAACAAACATGAAGGAAATAATCAATAGTAATACAATCAGAGTAAGGGACTTTAACACCCCATTTACATAAATGGATAGTTCATTTAAACAGAATATCAAGAAGGAAACATGGCTTTGAATGACATATTAGACCAGATTGGTCTGACATATATTCAGAACATTCCATCCTAAAATAGTGGAATACACATTCTTTTCAAGTGCACATGGAACATTCTTCAGAATAGATCACATGTCAGGCTACAAAACAAGTCTCACCAAATTCAAAAAGATCGAAGTCATACCATGCAATTTGCCCAACCACAACACTATGAAACTATAAATCAAGCACAAGAAAAAATCTGAAAAGGACATGGAGGTTATATAACATGCTACTAAAGAATGAAAGGGTCAACCAAGAAATCAAAGGGGAAGTAAAAAAAGTACATGGAGACAAATGAAAATGATAACGCAACAGTCCAAAATCTTTGAGATATAGAAAAACTGTTCTAAGAGGGAGATTTATAGCAATACAGGCCTACCTTAAGAAACAAGAAAAATCTCAAACAACCTAACTTTACACCTAAAGATGCTAGAAAAAGAACAAACAAAATCCAAAACCAGAAGAAGGAAGGAAAAATAAGTATTAGAGTAGAAATAAATGAAATAGAAACTAAAAAAGAAATAGAACAGATCAGTGAAACCAGGAGCTGGTTTTTTGAAAAGATCAACAAAATTGATACATCATTAGCCAGATTTATCAAAAAAAAAAAGAAAGAAAGAAATAGAGAAGAAAGAGAACTCAAATAAATAAGTTCAGAAATCAAAGGGGAGAAAAAACAACCAACACTACAGAAATATGTAACATTATAACAAAATACTATAAAAAAAATTGTATGCCAACAAATTGAACAATGTAGAAGAAATGAATAAATTCCTAGAAACATATAATCTCCCAAAACTGAATCAGGAAGAAATAGAAAATTGAACAGACCAATTATCAGCAATGAGATTGAAGCAGTAATAAAAATCTCCTAAAAAACAAGTCTAGGACCAGATGGCTTCACAGGTGAAGTCTACCAATCATTTAAAGAAGAGTTAAGATCTATTCTCAAACTATTCAAAAAACAGAAGAGGATGGAAAGCTTCCAAATTCATTCTGAGGCCAGCATTATTCTGATACCAAAACCAATGAAAGACACTACAAAAAAAGAGAACTACTGGCTAATATAGCTGATGAACATAGATGCAAAAATCCCCAACAAAGTCTTAGTAATCTGAAGTCAACAATACATTAAAAAAATCATTCACCACAATCAAATGGATTTTATTCCTGGGATGCAAGCGTGGTTCAAATTAGCAAATCAATCAACACAATACATCACATCAACAAGAGAAAGGCAAAAACCATATGATCATTCTAATAGATGCAGAAAAAACATTTGACAAAGTATTACATCCATTCATGATAAAAATCCTGAACAGGGTAAGTTTAGAGGGAACATATCTCAACATACTAAAGGCCAAATATGAAAAACCCACAGCTAACATCATACTCAATGGTGAAAAACTGAGAGCTTTTCCCCTAAGATCAGGAACAGGACAAGGATGTCCACTCTCACCACTTTTATTCAACATGGTACTGGAAGTCCTAAGTACAGCAATCAGACAAGAAAAAGAAAAAAAAAAAAGCATCCAAATTGGTAAGGAAGAAGTAAAACTATTACTATTTGCAGATGACATGATAATATATATATATAAAGACTCCACCAAAAAACTACTAGCACTGGTAAATGAATTCAGTAAGATCACAGGCTACAAAATCAATATGCAGAAATCTGTTGCATTTCTATACACTAATGAAGAAGTAGCAGAAAGAGAAATTAAGAAAACAATCCCCTTTAAAATTGCACCCACAATAATAAAATACCTATGAATAAATTTAACCAAGGAGGTAAAAGACTTGTACTCTGAAAACCATAAAACACTGATAAAAGAAATAGAGGATGACACAAACAAATGGAAAGATACTCCATGCTCATGGATTGGGAGAACAAATATTTTATTTTTTTTAAAGATTTAATTTATTTATTTGAGGGGGGAGGTACTGAGGGGAGAGAGAGAGGGAGAGAGAATCTTGAGCAGACTCAGTGCTGAGCATGAAGCCCAATGCGCAGCTCACTCTCATGACCTGAGCTGAAATTAAGAGTTGGAAACTTAACTGACTGAGCCACTCACATGCCCCAGGAAAACAAATATTTTAAAATGCCAAACTACCTAAAGTAATCTACAAATTCAATCCACTCTCTATCAAAATTCAGATTCAATGCATTATGTATCAAAAACTCAATAGCATTTTTCATAGAAGTAGAACAAATAATCCTAAAATTTGTATGGAAACACACACACAAAACCAAATAGGCAAAGCCATCTTTATAAAGAAGAACAAACCTGGAGGTATCACAATCACAGATTTTTTTTTCTTTTTTTTTTTAAGATAAACTACAAAGCTGTAGTAATCAAAACAATATGGTGCTGGCACAAAAATAGACACATAGATCAATAGAACAGAATAGACAATCCAGAAATAAACCCACAATTATATGGTCAATTAGTCTTTGACAAAGGAAGCAAGAATATGCAGTGGAAAAAAGACAGTGTCTTCAACCAATGGTGTTGGGAAAACTGGAAATCTACATGTGAAAGAATGAAACTGGAACATTTTCTTTTTTTTTTTTAAAGATTTTATTTATTTATTTGAGAGAGAGAAAGAGAGAGAGAGAGCACATGAGAGGGGGGAGGGTCAGAGGGAGAGGCAGACTCCCTGCTGAGCAGGGAGCCCGATGTGGGACTCAATCCCGGGACTCCAGGATCATGACCTGAGCTGAAGGCAGTCACTCAACCAACTGAGCCACCCAGGCGCCCCGAAACTGGAACATTTTCTTGCATCATACACAAAAATAAACTCAAAATGGATTAAAGATCTATATGTGAGACCTGAAACCATAAAAATCCTAGAAGATAACACAGGAAGTAATTTATCTGACATAGACCATAGCAACATTTTTCTATATAGGTCTCCTAAGGCAAGGAAACAAAAGCAAAAACAAACTATTGGGACTACATCAAACTAAAAAGCTTCTGAACAGCAAAGGAAAAATCATCAAAACAAAAAGACAACTTACAGAATTGGAGAATATATTTGCAAATGACATATCTGATAAACGGTTAGTATCCAAAATATATAAAGAATGTGAGAAGCTAAGATGTTTGCATAATGAGAGTAGCAATATTTACATCAGACATAACAGACTTTAAAACAAAGACTGTAGCAAGAGACAAAGAAGGGCACTATATAATAATAAAGGGCAGAATGCAACAAGAGGATATAACAATTGTAAATATTTATACACACAACATGGGAGCACCCAAATACATAAAACATGTAATAACAAACATAAAATCATTGACAGTATTACAACAATAGTAGGGGACTTCAATACCCCACTTACACTGATGGACAGATTATCCAAACAGAAAATAAAAAAGGAAATGGTGTCTTTTAATGATACACTGGCCAGACAGATTTAAAAGACATATTCGGAACATTCCATCTTAAAACAGCAGAATACACATTCTTTTCAAGTCCACATGGAACACTTTCCAGAGTAGATCATGTTAGGCCACAAAACAACTCTCAACAAATTCAAAAAGATCAAAATCATACCATGCATCTTTTTTGACCACAACATTATGAAACCAGAAATCAACCACAGGAAAATATCTGGAAAAAGACAAACACATGGAGGTTAAATAACATGCTATTAAACAATGAATGGGTCAACCAAGATATCAAAGAAGAAATAAAAAATTACATGAAAACAAATGAAAATGAAAACACAATGGTCCAAGATCTTTGGGATGCAGCAAAAGCTGCTCTAAGAGGGAAGTTTATAACAATACAGGCCTACCTCAAGAAGCAAGAAAAATCTCAAATAAACAACCTAACTTTATACCTAAAGGAGCAAGAAAAAGAAGAAAAAACAAAACCCAGAACCAGTAGAAGGAATGAAATAATAAAGATTAGAGTAGAAATAAGCAAAATAGAAACTAAAAAACCAATAGAAAAGATCAATGAAAACAGGAGCTGGTTCTTTGAAAAGATAAAAAATTGATAAACATTTAGCCAGACTCATAACAACAACAACAAAAAGACAGAGGACTCTAATAAAATTAGAAATGAAAGAGGACAAATAACACCCAATTCCATAAAATACAAAGGATTAGAAGATAATATTATGAAAAGTTACATGCCAACAAATTGGACAACCTAGAAGAAATGGATAAATTCCTAGAAACATATAACCTCCCAAAACTGAATCATGAAGAAAAGAAAATTTGAACAGACTGATTACCAGCAATGGAATTGAATTAGTAATTTAAAAAACTCCCAACAAAAGTCCAGAACCAGATGGAGTCACAGATAAATTCTTTTTTTTTTTTTAAGATTTCTTATTTATTTATTGAAGACACTGGAGAATTCCTTTCTGGAGAAATAAAAGAACTAAAATCTAATCAAGTCAAAAATCAAAAAGGTTATTAATGAGATGCCATAAAAATGGAGGCTCTAACTTCTAGGATAAATGAGAGAATTAGTGATATAGAAGACCAAATGATGGAGAATAAAGCTGAGAGAAAGAGAGATAAAGAACTACTCAATCATGAGGGGAGAATTCAAGAGGCAAGTGATACCATAAAGTGAAACAATATTAGAATAATTGCGATCCCAGAAAAAAGGAAAGGTGGGGCAGAAGGCATATTGGAGCAAATTATAGCAGAGAACTTTCTTAATCTGGGGAAGGAAACAGACATCCAGGTCCAGGAGGTACCAAGAACCCCCTCAAAATCAATAAAAAAAAGTCAATACCTCAACATATAATAGTGAAACTTGAAAATCTCAGAGATAAAGAGAAAATCCTGAAAGCAGTTCAGGACAAGAGGTCCATAACTTACAAGAGTAGAAACATTAGACTGGTAGCAGACCTATCCATAGAGACTTGGCAGATTAGAAAGGACTGGCATGATATATTCAGGGTGCTAAATGAGAAAAATATGCAGCCAAGAATACTTTATCCAGCAAGGCTGTCATTCAAAATAGGAGAGAGAAAAAGTTTCCAGGACAAACAGAAACAAAGAATTTGTGATCACTAAACCGACCCTGTAAGAAATATTAAAGGGGATCCTTTAAGCAAAGAGAGCCCAAAAGTAATATAGACCAGAAAGGAACAGAGACAATATACAGAAACAGTGTCTTTACAGGTAATACAATGGCACTAAATTCATATCTTTCAATAGTTACTCTGAATGTAAATGGGCTAAATGCCCTTATCAAAAGACACAGTGTATCAGATTGGATAAAAAAGCAAGACCCATCGATATGCTGTGTACAAGAGACTTATTTTAGACCCAAGTCACCTCCAGATTGAAAGGGAGGGGGTGGAAAACCATTTACCATGCTAATGGACATCAAAAGAAAGCTTGGGTGGAAATCCTTATATCAGACAAATTAGATTTTAAACCAAAGGCTGTATTAAAGGTGAGGAAGGACACTATATCATACTTAAAGGGTCTATCCAACAAGAAGACCTAACAGTTGTAAGTATTTATGCCCCTAACATTGGAGCAGCCAATTATATAAGTCAATTAATAATGAAATTAAAGAATCACATTGATAATAATACAGTAATAGTAGGGGACTTCAACACCCCACTCACTGCAATGGACAGATCATCTAAGCAGAAAATCAACAAGGAAACAATGGCTTTGAATGACACACTGTCCAGATGGACTTAACAGATACATTCAGAACATTTCATCCTAAAGCAACAGAATACACATTCTTCTTGAGTGCGCATGGAACAGTCTCCAGAATAGATCATATACTAGGTCACAAATCAGACCTTAACAACTACAAAATGATTGAGATCATACCATGCATATTTTCTGACCACAATGCTATGAAACTTGAAGTCAACCACACACACATACAAAAATTAGAAAGACCACAAATACATGGAGGTTAATCAACATGCTACTAAAGAATGAATGGGTCAACCAAGAAAGCAAAGAAGAAATTAAAAAAAAAATACATGGAAACAAATGAAAATGAGAACAATGACAGTCCAAAACTTTTGGAAGTCAGCAAAAGGGGTCCTAAAGAAGTATATAGCTATATAGGCCTACCTCAAGAAGCAAGAAAAGTCTCAAACAACCTAGCCTTATACCTAAAGGAGCTAGAAAATGAACAACAATGAAGCCTAAAGCCAGAAGAAAGGAAATAATAAAGATTAGAGCAGAAATAAAGGATATAGAAACTAAAACACAACCCACCACCACCAACAACAATGACCAAAAAAACCCACTAGAACAGATCAACAAAAGTAGGAGCTGGTTTTTTGAAAGAATTAACAAAATTGATAAAACCCTAGCCAGACTTATCAAAAAGAAAAGAGAAAGGACCCAAATAAATAAAATCATGAATTAAAGAGGAGAGATTATAACGAACACTGCAGAAATACAAACAATTATAAGATAATATTATTAGCAAATATATGCCAACAAATTGGGCAATCTGGAAGAAATGGATAAATTCCTAGAAACACACAAACTACCAAAACTGAAACAGGAAGAAATAGAAAATTTGAACAGACCCATAACCAGCAAAGAAATTGAATCATTAATCAAAAATCTCCCAACAAACAAGAGTCCAGGACTGGATGGCTTCCCAGAGGAATTCTACCAAACATAAAAGAAGAATTAATACCCGTTCTTCTCAAACTGTTCCAAAAAATGGAAATGGAAAGAAAACTTCCAAACTCATTCTATGAGCATTACCTTGATTCCAAAAGCAGACAGAGACCCACTAAAAAGGAGAATTACAGACCAATATCCCTGATGAACATGGGTCCAAAATTTCTCAACAAGATACTAGCAAATCAAATCCAACAGTACATTAAGAGAATTATTCACCACAATCAAGTGGGATTTATTCTTGGGCTGCAGGGTTGGTTCAATAACAAATCAATCAACATGATATGCCACATTAACAAAGTAGGGATAGAGGGAATGTACCTCAACATCATGAAGTCCAAATACGAAAAACCCACAGCTAATATCATCCTCAGTGGGGAAAAATGGAGAGCTTTCCTCTATGGTCAGGAACTAGGCAGGGATGTCCACTCTTATCACTTATTTAACAGTACTGGAAGTCCTAGCCTCAGCAATAAGACAACAAAAAGAAATAAAAAGCATACAAATCAGCAAGAAAGAAGTCAAACTTTCACTATTTGCAGATGACATGATACTCTATATGGAAAACCCAAAAGATTCCACCAAAAAATTCCTAGAACTGATAACCAAATTCAGTAAAGTCACAGGATACAAACTCAACATACAGAAATCGTTTGTATTTCTATATACCAATAATGAAGCAGCAGAAAGAGAAATTAAGGAATCAATCCCATTTATAATTGCACTGAAAACCCAAGAAGATACCTAGGAATAAACTTAACCAAAGAGGTAAAAGATCTATACTCTAAAAACTATAAAACACTGATGAAAGGAATTGAAGAGGACACAAAGAAATGGGAAAACCTTCCATACTCACCGATTAGAAGAACAAACATCATTAAAATGTCTATACTACCCAAAGCAATCTCCACATTTAATGCAATCCCTATCAAAATACTACCAGCATTTTTCACAGAGCTAAAACAAACAATCCTAATATTTGTATGGAACCACAAAAGACCCCGAATAGCCAAAGCAACCTGAAAAAGAAAAGCAAAGCTGGAAGCATCACAATTTTGGACTTTAAGACTTCAAGTTATATTTCAAAGCTGTAGTGATCAAGACAGTTTGGTACTGGCACAAAAACAGACACATCAATCAAAGGAACAAAACAGAAAACCCAGAAATGAACCCACAACTGTATGGTTGATTAATCTTTGAAAAAACAAGAAAGGATATCCAGTGGGAAAAAATGATAGTCTCTTTAACAAATGGTGTTGGGAAAACTGGACAGCTACATGCAAAAGAATGAAACTGGACCACGTTCTTACACCATATACAAAAATAAACTCAAAATGAATGAAAGACCTAAGTATGAGATCGGAAACCATCAAAATCCTGGAGGAGAACACAGGCAGCAACCTCTTTGACATTGGCTGCAGCAACTTCTTGCTAGACATGTCTCCAGAGGCAAGGGAAACAAAAGCAAAAATAAACTATAGGGACTTCATCAAAATAAAAACCTCTGCACAGAGAAGGAAACAATCAACAAAACTAAAAGGCAGCCTTTGGAATGGGGGAAGATATTTGCAAATGACATATCCAACAAAGGGTTGGTATCCAAAATATATAAGGAACTTATAAAACGGAACGCCCAAAAACCAAGTAATCCAGTTAAAAAAAAATGGGTAGAAGAGGTGCACCTGGGTGTCTCAGTTTGTTAAGCATCCGACTTCAGCTCAGGTCATGATCTCAGGGTCCTGGGATTGAGCTATGCTCAGCAGGCAGTCTGCTTGTCCCTCTCACTCTCCCTCTGCCCATTGCCTTCTCATGCTCTCTCTGTCTCTCTCAAATAAATAAATAAATAAATAAATAAATAAATAAATAAATAAATAAA